>NC_137158.1:72652125-73133313 GCF_951394435.1 Stenella coeruleoalba
TCAAAAGCTCTTTAGTTGATAAAGATGAGTGGTAACAAAGATTAGAGCTATGGACTCTAAGGACATTCAAGTTAATAATATGCATTCGCAGTTTCAAAAACCTGACCACATTCAACTCATTTATGGAATTGGACTCCCCCACTCCGGGGGTCCCTGGGCTGTCTGTGCCCTCCACACGAACCCCTAGGAGCCCCTTCTCCCACTGAGATGCACCCAGTGCACAGCAGACGAGGCCCAAGGATCAGAAACTGCTCTGAAGCTCTGACACAGATTCCTGGTTTCAGGATCATTAAGAGATCATTAGAAAGGAGGGATTGCGGGTTTAAATTAGAATGACACTGACAGACTTATAATTAATAGAAATGAAAATTGGTAATTAAAATTATATCTTATTTCTCCCTGGTGTGATCTCTATTTGCTACTTGGTTTAGTAAAAATAAAACCTTTTGATAGAATTTGTCAACCCCAAACAAATGTTAAGAAAGTAGAAAAACATTTTAAAAGCTTCACTTTCTAAGGATGACAAACTACCTCACTCAGAGCTCATGTTTAAATTAGATTGTGTCTTGATTTAAAAAAATATGTTTTTTAACTTTTTTGTTGTCAATTGTTATGGGCTGAATTGTGTCCACTCAAAATCCATATGTTGACGTCCTAATACCTCAGAATGTGACCTTTCTTGGAGATGGCTCTTTAAAGAGGTAACTGAGGTTAAATACTGTCATTGGGGTGAACCCTAATCCAGTCTGAGTGGCGTCCTTACAAGAAGAGGAGCTTAGGGCATAGATAAGTACAGAGAGAAGATCATGGGAAAACACAGAGGAAGATGACCACCTACAAGCCAAGGAGAGAGGTCTGGCATAGATCCTTCCTTCATGGCCCTCAGAGGAAACCAACCCTGTTGACACCTTGATCTCAGATTTCTAGCCTTCAAAAATGTGAGAAAATAAATTTCTGTTGTGTAAGCCACCTAGTCAATTTAGGAATACCCAGTAAATTTTAGGGACATTAATTTCACCTCTTACTGAATTAACTTTCAGAACTATCAGAATTCAATGGTCCATAGACTAATTCTGTCTGTAAAATTTCGTCTCTACTATCAGCAATTAACATACAACTTAAGATAGACTGTTGAACATGTTAATAAATATGGAACATGTTGTTTGTTGAAAATTTTTATTCATCAAATTATCATCTGTGGTTCCAATAGTGTACATCTTATCATAAATTTCATCTTCCCCTTAAAAATGATTCAGAATAATCTCTTTTTGCTCCAGTGAAAAACATTCAAATATGAAAGGAAACTGCACACTATATATGCTGTATACTCCAAAGTAAAGCATTCTTCAAGAGGTCTGAGGGCTTTCACATATACATTCAGCACTTTAGATGTAAATTCACTGATGAAATGAACTTTAAATAGTTCCTCATGACTACAAATATAACTTTTGAAATGTGAAGTTATTAATTGCCCTCTACCACCTCTTGGAATCATAGAAGCTTTCCAAAAGTAGGTACAGATCGCAATGAATTGTTGATGATGTCCACCATGAATGCACTGAGGAGGATATCTTCATAAGGGGGAAACACACAGTACAAGTGTTTGAACCACACTCGTTGTCTCCTGTTATGTGCTGCATACTGATGGCTGAGCTTACATAGATGTTTCACTGTGACTCATGCTGTCACAACCAACAGAAAAACCAGCACAAGAGCACTTGTTACAGACGTCAGGAATGACAAGTCCATTGTGCATAAGTCATATTCTAAAACCATCAAGGGTCAACTTGATGCCTTGATGAAGACTGAAATTAATTGGGTCACATAATCAGACATCCAGGCCTGGTATATACCACAGAGGTTGAATTAACCCAGTGGTTCCAGCTCCAAGATGCCATGATTTCCTTGGCTTTCTTCAGCCCCATGTATTGACTTCATTCCAGAGGTGGGAGCCAGATGACAGCAGCATCTCCCGGGCTCACATCTATGCACAAGCACACCCAGGGGCTTCAATAGGCTCTCTTCAGAAGAGTGAGGAAGAACTTTCCTAGCCCTAGAAAACACTTCATCACATCTCATTGGGTCATGCCCATCCCTGACCTAAACACAGTGATGGGGAACGGACCATTCTTAGACTAATTAGTTCCATCCCAAAGGATGGAGTCAGCCTTCCCTGAGGAAACTGAATGTATGAGATGTAGTGAAAAGTCCAAGACAATTGAGGCCCTGTTAAGAAGGAAGAAATAGGGAATTCCCTGTGGTCCTGTGGTTAAGACTCGGAGCTTTCACTGCTGGGGCCTGGGTTCAATCCCTGGTCGGGGAATTAAGATCCCGCAAGCAGTGTAGTGCAGCCAAAAAAAAAGAAAAAAAAAGAAATAGAGGAATGTTGTAGGATTGGCAAATACTCTACACCACATGAGATTCCTTCTTTATAGAGGCAGCCCAGATTGGTAGTTAAGAGCTCCACCTTTGGAGCTATACTGACTGGGTTATATCTCAACTCCTCTACTTACTAGCTCTATGACCTTTGGCAAGTCACTTAAACTGTGTATAGCTCAGTTTCCCATTTGTAAAATGAAAAGTAACAATAATGATGCTTCTTATAGGATTATTGGAGGACTACATTAGTTAATATGCATGAAGTACTTAGAATAGAACTCAGCACATAATAAGCAATTGGTTTCCAAGATACAAAGTTCAAAATAAAGTTCAAATGTAATGACGTTCTTTTAAAAAACCAAACCCGTGAAAACACTTATGTCATCCAGGGATCACCAAAAGAGTTACTATTCAACTAATATTCTTGAAGAAATACTTAACTCCAAGTAAACTCATTTTCCCATCCAGTCATCTTATGAGTTGTGATTAGAAAAGGACAATCACGTGAACAGAGCTGTAAAGACACCATTATAAAAATGATACAATTACCAGGAACCCTATAATGACAGTCTCCCAAACAGAAGTATTGGGACAAAGACCATAGTGTTACTCAGTTATGCCTTCTTGGGGACTGCCCCTGATTGCCTCTAGCTGCAATTCCTGCCAGACTAGGTAGTAAGAAGGGTAGGAGTTGTCAGAAAGATACCAACTGTCTCCACTGCATCTAACAACAACGTCCTTAAATTGGGCAGTGGCAATTTTTTTAAAAGGAAGGGAACACTTTGTTTCTAATATAAGACCCTACATAAAATGCCCAACGCATGAAACAAATATGAATGAATTTTCTTCTGGTAAAATGAGGAGTGGGGGATTGCAGAGTACTTCTAACCATGTAACCCTGCACAGGGCCAGAGAAGTGGATCTAAAACATTTAGATAAACACAAACAAACCCCACAGCATCTTAATCCAGATGAACAAATTATTATTATTATTATTTTGCACAGGCTCTGGATGCGCAGACTCAGCGGCCATGGCTCACGGGCCTAGCCGCTTCGCGGCATATGGGATCTTCCCGGACCGGGGCACGAACCTGTGTCCCCCGCATCGGCAGGCGGACTCTCAACCACTGCGCCACCAGGGAAGCCCCGAACAAGTTATTTTCATTAAGGTTTAGAGTTGTGTCTTGTGTGTGGTATGCTGGTATAATTTTGCTACGTTAGCCTACTGCTTTCCTGCTGTGTGCTTGAAATGTGAATGCTACTAAAAGTTGGGTGAGGGTTCTTATGAAGGCCTAAACTGTTTTCAAGTTGCTTTGGGGGGTGGTGAAGTCTGATGTCACAGGAGCTAGAGACTTCCTTGAAAGAGTCATAAAGGGTCAGGGACCAGGAGTGAAAGGACCACAGTTGGGATAGGGAAAATTCAGTGATTGCATTTACCACACCAGGCAGAGTAAACTCACAATTCCAATCTAACTTATCATTAAAGTGGCCCATAATTTATTGCAAAATTGAGCACGCTTCTGAGACTGATAGGAGTTCAATTGCTAATTGCTCCAGGAAACAGGTGCAACTTGTGGATACCCTATCCATCACCACGCCCTGCCCCAAGCACACCCTCATATGTACCCACATCTCTTCATGACTCTCTTGATCTTTTCACTCGATCTGAACACCTTTGCATCCTCTTATGTCAATACTGAAATTGGACTCTGTACCACTAGAATGCTTTCTTTTCTGTAGTTAATAGTATGGTCAATTATCGAGAGTTGTCTGAATGAATCATGGACCAAAAGCCTTTCTCTCAATAATAAAAAAGCTGGTCAAGCAATATATTCAATGATAGCTGTAAAAAGCTTCGTAAAATGAAGACATTCTGAGGTCAAGTAGAATTTGTGTTCTCCAGAATAAGCACGTGGAAATCTCTGCAATCAGGTTCAGGCCTTCAGAGAAGGGAGACTAAGATGTTGGACCATATATTAAACTCATTAAATTATACCCAAGCCTCTTTGGTTCACTTATTTAGTTATATAATAAGTGTAATTTGGGGTGGGGGGATGCCTTTGATATTGCTTTCATGAGAAATTTTCAATTCTTTTCCCCAAACAACAACAAAAGTCCATTTCTTGAGAATTTTTATTTTATTTACTCTATTGTTCACTGCCTAAAATCTCAGGTTTACATGGTGGAGCAAAACCCCCATAGTTTCCAGAACTTTGGGTTTCAAGTTGTAGTGTTCTTTTTTGCCATACTTATGAGGAAATATAATCTAATTATTTTAGCTGGGGTAAGTTGCGAATTACATCATAAAATTAAGGATTCCCTAACTTTGATAAGACTTAAATTTTACAATGGATTTTTGCATGTGTTATTTCAATTTTTACAACAAGCCCATAATACAGGTCACTTTTATGTCATTTTAGGGCTGAGAAAAATGAAGCTCTAATGGACTGAGCGGCTTGCCCCAGATTACATGGTCTGCAAATGTCAGAGCTAGACTTGCACCCAATGGATTTGTATCCACTTCACTCTCACAACACCACCATGGCCTCCTAACACTCAAGATAAATGACAACACCTGAATTCTGAAGGAGCGGATGCACTTAGACTCAATAAATGGAAGTCCCCCCTAATGTCTGGATTAGGCTCAAACTACAAACTATTATCCTCTCCCTAATTCTTCTGTCTCTTCTTTCCTTTGAATTATATCATTTTCTCTGGCATTTTCTTGACTACTTACTCCACAGCAGTATAAAGGAGTCCCATCTGGATGTCATCAGTTTGGGAAATTTCAGCCTACAATGCATATCTTCTAGCTTGGGGAAGCCCTCATAGACAATTAAACAAGTTCAAAAAAAAAATCTATTTAGAGAGAAAACTCCTTTCACTATATAACCCTTTCCTCTGAAACACTTTTTCTAAAGGAACTTAGCACATTCAAAGTTCCTTGCATAAAAGTTCCTTTTGATTGTCTATTTTTCTCCAAAACAAAGGACACAGTGCAATGATACAGTGGCTCTTAAGCAATACATGAATTCAGTCAGTCTGTGGTATTATTAATCTTGATAGTTTAGTGTATTTCAAACAGATCATCTGCATCAGAATAACCTGGAAATTTGCTTAAAGTGCAATTCTTGGGCTCAATTCAAGATTAACAAATCAAAATATCTGGCAGAGGAGCTGTGGAATCTGCATTTTAAACATAGACCCAGGGAGTGGCCTGGTGGTATAGTGGTTAGGATTCTGGGCTTTCCCTGCCATGGCCTAGGTTCAGTCTCTGGTTGGGGAAGTGAGATCCCGCAAGCCGTGCTGCATGGCCAAAAAACCCCCAAAAAAACAACAAAAAATAGACCTGAGTGATTCTCTGGTCAAAGTCTGAAAACAGCTAAGGAGCCAAGGCCATGCAGGTACAAGGTGCAGCCACCACAGACTTCTCCTAGAGCTTGGAAATCATGGCACTGAGACTCAGACCTTCTGAGGAAGGTGACTGGGATGTTGGACCATGCATTAAACTCATTACAGCTGGTGAGCCTCAATGGGATTCTAGTTCAAATCCAATAGGCAGATGAGGAAACTGAAGTCCACAGAGGATAAGTAATTAAGGAAAAGTTTTTTCCAATATTATTCACAGTGCCAAACAAAACAACGATTCAAGTGTCTGTTGTTTGTTTGTTTTTTTTCTTCGTTTTGCGGTACGCGGACCTCTCACTGTTGTAGCCTCTCCCGTTGCGGAGCACAGGCTCCAGACGCACAGGCTCAGCGGCCATGGCTCACGGGCCCAGCCGCTCCGCGGCATGTGGGATCTTCCCGGACCGGGGCACGAACCCGTGTCCCCTGCATCGGCAGGCGGATTCTCAAGCACTGCACCACCAAGGAAGCCCATGTGGCTGCTGTTTTTAAATGTCTGTGGGTCCTCGGCACTCCTCCCAGGCAGTCTCCCGCCACATCTCGTATTATATATACTTGTATCTTACAAGTGTTGAGTTTAGATGCAGATGATTAGTTGACATAATTTTGTATTCTATAGATATTTAGTCAAACATTTGTTAAAATTTATTAATTTGATTCAGCAGTTTTCCTTCAAGATATGAAATCTCTCCTTTTAAAATCACAAACATTTCATGGTACCATGAAAAGGTTATAGGCCCCAGGTACTGTGCTTATGGTGTCCAATGGATTAAAGAGCCCTGGCATCCTGTATGACCTTGCAGACCAGCCGTTTACTACAGTGTAACTGACTGGCAGGCTGCGTCTTACAGACCAGTTCTCAAATTTTCAGTTTCAGAAATGGCTTAATCAGTTCACGTAAAAGTGATCAGGCCAATGATACTGACAAGAGATGGAGTGGTAAACCAGAAACACGATGGGATAATTGACAATGAAAAACACAATAATCAATCATTTCCAATGTTCATGTCATCATTGTGGCATATAATCATCTCTGGAGGGAAAATGACTTAAGTAACTTAAGTATGGGAGTCAGACTATGAGTCATTCGTATACATCTGAGACTGAAGCCGGTTTGTCTCTTTGGTTACCTTCCTCTACTAAGGAGTATCTGGCTGTATTGGTCATCTAGGATAACACTTGCCAACATTTTACTTGGTAATTCTGGGCTGTATAATGAGTGTACGGTTAGTTGTATACAAACCTAAAAACCTCTTTTCCAAAGTGGGTGCACAACTTTGCATTTCTCTCAGTATTGTATGACAGTTCCAGTTATTCCAAATCCTTGTCTGCCCTTGCTATTGTCAGTCTTTTAAAAAATTATAGCCATTCTAGTAGGTGTATGACAGAATCTCATTTTTATTTTAATTTGCATGTCACTAATGGGATTATCTTTTCGTGTGCTTATCTGCCATTTGTATCTCTCCTATTGTGAACTCAAATCTTTTGGTCATATTTGCCCAGTATTTTGTGGTATTCAACAAGCACATTCTGTAGTTTTGCTATATCTATTCCTAAATTTTTCTTTTTTGATTTTTGGAGCTATTGTAAATGGTACTTTAAAAAAAGTTTTCAGTACATTTCTACTATGTAGAAAGATGATTCAGTTGTGTGTGTTGACCTGGTATCTTATCCTGTGACTTCCCATATGAGTACTAGAAATGTTTTTGTACATTCCTTGAGATTTTTATTGTGGACAATCATGCCTTGTGCAAATAGGGACAGTTTTATTTCTTATTTTTCAATCGGTATGCTACCTTCCTATATCTGTCTGTCTGTCTGTCTATCTATCTATCTATATCTAATCTGTCTTGCCTTATTGTACTGGCTAAGACTTCCAGTACTATGGTCAATAGGAATGGTAAGAGTGGCCATCCCTGCCTTGCTTTTGATTACTTTATTTTTTCAGTTTATAATTTCACCTTGGTCCTTCTTTATATCTTCTATTTCCTTGCTGAGGTTATTTTGCCATTTGTTTCCAGAATGTTCACAATAGCTGGTTGGGATATTTGTTTAGTAGCTGCTTTCAAGTCTTCCTCAGATCCTTCCAACATCTGTGTCACGTGAGCATTGACATCTGTTGATTTTCCTTCCCTGTGAAAGTTGAAATTGTCTTGCTTCTTCACATATTGAACAATTTTAGGTTGTGTCCTGGATATTTTTAATATTATGTTCCAAGATTCTATGTCTCATTTAAATCCTGTGGAGAATGTTGACATTTTTGTGTCAGTAGGCAGTTGACCTGGTTACTTTCAGGCCTCAGGGTCCAACCTGCTTTCTGTGGATGGGTTCTAATGTCAGCTCTATTGTCAAAGTCTTTACAGTTCTATTCACATTATCCCATTTGTATGCCGCCTGATTGTTATTTGGAGACATGAGCATGATTGAATGAAGTGAAGAAAAAGAAACGGGTGTTTCTGTACTCTTTCTGCTCCTTGAGGCAGAAGTAGAAGTTTTCTTCTGAAGACGTGCTATCTGGTCCTCAGTTCCTAATTCTGGGTTTCATGCTGCATTGCCTTCAGGCTGGAAGATACCAGAGGAAAAACGGTGAATGAACTGCTTTTTTGGTGGTACCTAGAATTCTGGTCTTCTTCTCCAATTTGCCTAGTACTATTTACTTTTCAGAGTCCTCAAATAGATTTTCCATGCATTTCCTCAGTTTTTGTAGTTGCATTTAGCAGAGGAGAGAGAGTGGCAGGTACTTATTCCATTTTGCCTGGAACTGGAATCCTCTTTGCCTTTCTACATCCATTGACTTTTTTAACAGCTTTATTGATATATAAGTTGCATACCATAAAATTCACCAATTTAAAGTGTACAATTCAACGATTTTTTGTATATTTGCAGAGTTGTGTAACCACCACCACAATCAATTTTAGAATAGTTTCATCATCCCCCAAAGAAATCCCATATCCATTAGTAGTAATTTATCCCATGTCCTCAATCTTTCCAGGCCTAGTCCCAGGCAATCTACATTCTGCTTCTATAAATTTTCCTATTCTGAATATTTCATATAAATGTAATCATTCAATATAGTCTTTTGTTATTGGCTTCTTTCATTATCATAATATTTTCAAGAGTCATCCATGTTGTAGCATATATTGGTACATCATTTTTTTATTGCTGGGTAATTTTCTATTGTAGGGATATAAGCCCTTTTATTTATGCTCTCATCACTTCATGGATATTTAGGTTGTTTCTACTTATTCGTTATTGCAAATAATGCTGCTATGAGCATTCCTGTACAGCTTTTCAGGTAAACATATATTTTAATTTCTTTTGGGTATATACCTATGAGTGGAACTGCTGGATCATATGGTACTGCTATGTTAATATTTTGAAAAACTCCCAAACTCATTTCCAAAGCAAGTGCATTATTTTACAATCTCATTAGCATTGTGTAAGTGTGCCAGTTTCTCCACGTCCTCACCAACACTTGTTAGCATCTACCTTTTAAAAAAATTGTAGCCATGGTTTTGGGTATAAAGTTGTATATTGTAAAGTTGTATATCAATAACAAAGTTGTTGTTTTTATTCTCATTTCCCTGATGGCCAGTGGTTTCTTTTGTTGAGGATATTTTCATGTCATCATACACCTTAAGAAATTTCTGTTCAAATCTTTTGCTCATGGTCACTTGTCTTTTTATTATTGTGAGCATTCTTTATATATTCTAGATACAAATCCTTTATCAGATAAGTGATTAGCAATTTTTTCCCCATTCTATAGGTTGTATTTTCATTTTTGTGGTGTCCTTTGAAGCACAAAAAAATTTTAGTTTTGATGAACTTACCTATTTTTTCTTCAGTTGCTTGTACTTTTAATGTCATATCTAAGAAAACATTACCTAACCCAAGGTCATGAAGCACTTACATCTATGTTTCATTCTAAGACTATAAAGTTTTAGCTCGGGCTTCCCTGGTGGCACAGTGGTTGAGAATCTGCCTGCTAATGCAGGGGACACGGGTTCGAGCCCTGGTCTGGGAGGATCCCACATGCCGCGGAGCAACTAGTCCCGTGAGCCACAACTACTGAGCCTGCGCATCTGGAGCCTGTCCTCCACAACAAGAGAGGCCATGATAGTGAGAGGCCCGCGTACTGTGATGAAGAGTGGCCTCCGCTTGCCACAACTAGAGAAAGCCCTCGCACAGAAACGAAGACCCAACACAGCAAAAATAAATAAATTAATTAATAAACTCCTACCCCCAACATCTTAAAAAAAAAAAAAGTTTTAGCTCTTACATTGAGGTCTTTGAACCATTTTGAGTTAATTTTTGTATATGTTATAAAGTAGGAGTCCAATTTTATTGATTTGCATATGATATCCAGTTGTTGCAGCACTATTTGTTGAAAAGATTATTTCCCCCCATTGAATGGTATTGGCATCCTTGCCAAAGATCAGTTGACTGTAAATGTGAGGGTTTATTTCTGTACTCTCAATTCTGTTCCATTGATCTATTCTATCCTTCTGTGTCCATCCTTATGCTAGTACCACCCTGTCTTTATTACTGTAACTTTGTAATAAGTTTTGAAATCGTGAAATGAGAGTTCTCCAATGTTGTTCTTTTTCAATACTTTTTGGTCTATTTTAGGTCCCTTGAATTTACACACAAATTTTAGGATCATCTTGTTAATTTTTGCAAAAAAAGCCAGCCATAATTTTGTTTGCATTGAATCCATAGATCGATTTAGGGAATATTACCACTTTAACAGCATTAAGTCTTCTGAACAAAGAACTTGGGATGTCTTTCCACTTATTTAGGTCTTCTTTAATTTCTTTAAGCAATGTTTTATAGTTTTTCAGAGTTTTATAGTTTTTCATTTCTTTTGTTAAATTTATTCCTAAGTATTTTTTTATGCTATTGTAAATGGGACTTTTCTTCTTACTTTCATTTTTGCATGGTTCCATTGAATTTTAACTTCAAGCACTATATTTTTAATTCTTGAAAGTCCTGTTTTTATATATTGTTTTCATATTGATCTAATCATTCATGTTTTAATATCTTTTTTTAACATAATAAAAGATCAGATCTGGAACCATCAGATACAGAACTTATTCTGTATCTGATTATTTCAATATCTGAAGTCACTTCAAGTATGTTTTTCTCACTTGTTTTCTTCTATGTCTCTCTTGTGGAGATTTCTTTCCTCCTTTGATTAGTTCCTCGGAACTTTAATTGCACCAATGATGTAAGGCTTGGTTTGAAAGTGTTCAGAGAGCGTGTGGTTTGCTTCTGCTACATCCTTGGGGACATTGCCCACCCTTGATCACTTGGAAATAAATTTTACCACACAGGAAGTATGTGTCCTTACACCACACCTACCTGAATATTAGGAATCTTCTGGGGGAACCTGTGTTTCCTCTGACACTCAGAGTCAAATCTGAGATAAGTTTGCTAGCTCTCTCCCTTCAAATGGTGACGGTCTTCTATTTTATCCTATTACTGAGGTTAACATCCTTTATAAGTTCTAGCTTTATGTGACCAAAAAGTATTGGAAAAGACTTGTCCAAATCCCCACTCTGCTCAAAGCTCCAGATTTTGTATGTGGCTCTGTAAATCCCAAGTTCTTGGCCCCCAGGGATTGGCAAATACCATGGACAAACACCCAATTCCAGCACTTACATGCCACTCTAAATTCACACTTTATCATTTTTGCCCTTCTTAATATTTGTACTTTTCTGCCAGCTCAACCATGCATTATAAAATACTTAAAACTATACGGCAATTTTCCTTTCTTCTGAACATTTAGTCTGCAATATTGCCTGCAATGGAATTTAATTAATGTCTTTTTAATTCCACTCCAGTTAAAGTAGGGAATTTGATTCTGGCTCTAGCCGCATGACCTTTGGTTAGTCTTTCATTCTCTCTGCGCCTCCATCTATGAAAAATGAAGAGGTTGGGCTAAATTATCTTTACGGGACGCTTTCAGCTGTAAATGTCCATGACTCTTAGATGCAAAAATTCCTAATTGTACAGGAACTTCAATAGTTATTAATCACATTCAAGGAGTTATTTTACATCAGCAGGGATGAGATTTTTCTACTCAAAAGTATAGTTTTTCTCTGACCTGAGTGGCTCATTCCTTTTCTCTCCGATAGTGGGAGTTCTTCTTATATTGGGGCCTGCACACCTGATTGATTACTGTTGTAATTCCACTTTAACATATTAGAAGAGTAAAACAAAATACACCAAAGTAAAAAATTGGTTTTTCTCTTCCCTTGGAAGAGAAAAACCAATTTTTTTCTTTTCTTTTTAATAGTACCCATAAGAGGTAAAATAACAATGTTTTATCCTTGAAAGTAAGACATTCCATAACTACTGTTCATGCCGTTAAAATTTTTTTAAGATATGGTTTGGATTTCTTTAAAAGTGTTGGCCCTAGAAATTCCCCTAAAATTTCAGATAACATTCAGAGATAACTATGTATTTAGCAGCTTCATCACTTTCAAAGCCCTTCAGAAAAAAAAACCCCATAAATCGGCAGCAGGCATGGAAAAGGAAAAATCTTCTTGAAGCAAACTGTTTACTACTAAAAACCCATGAATCACAGAGAACAAGATAAACCAAAAGTGAGTTTTCCTTCTGACATCTGAAGTTGCAGGAGCACCTCTGTGGCCTTGAGGAGATGAAATGCACTGAGACAGTACAAAATACATTATTCAGTTGCTACATAATGTGATTTAAATAGTTTTTCCTTCCATTATCCTCGGCTCGTGGGCACTTAAGTTGAGGCAGATTTATGAGTATTTCATAATTAACAAGTATTCTTCTCCGGCAAAGAAAGCAGCCTAATTTGGGGGGAGGGGGGAGTGTTTCTGCTGTCCCCACTGAGCTTCTCCATCAACACCTTTGCTTCCCTCCAGTCTGTGACTCCATTAACTTTAAAAGCAAATTAGAATCTAGTCTCTTTAACTGTACTTACTTCATTCAAATCAAAAGGCATTTAATTAGTTTGCTTCTAGGATATATTAGTGCAATAACAGCATCTGGTATAAACAGTATAACAGGATGGTCTAAGACGACGTGGGTTCAGAAACAGACTTTGAACCTGAATTATGGTCAATGCCTAAAGGACATTCCAGACAAAGTCTATGAGTCTAAGCTACATTCGTAAGACTGTCACCCATTTATAAAGCCTTAAGAGACCCATTTGGCCATGTTTGGCGTGGTAATGGGTCAGTCCCGTGACAAAAATAAAAGTTTGGAAGTTCTCTTCTCCAAGGTGGTTTTGGCAGAGCCTGTTTATTTTCAGCTAATATGAGGAGCTCCTGAAGGAAGTGATTTATCTACTTTTCCTACCCTGCTTCCAATTTGCCCACGCCTGGTACTCCAGGCCCCAAGGTCCCCTTGTTGTGCTGGCAGGGACACACCTGCAAAGTGTGAGAATGAGATGGAGAGAGCTTCTGACTGTCGTGATGTTGCTGTGCTCTGTTCCCACACCTCGTGGTCACTTGGGAGGAAGCCCATGGGCATTTCTTAAATTCCATTTCTCTTTGCCCAGCTTTAGAAAGCATGATATACATCCTGCTGTGTGTTTCACGGGACGGGTTTAGTGATACAGAAACCAAGAAAAGAAAGTATTTCCAGAGAAGGGAGTGGATAACTACACTGAATGCTGCTGAGAGAACAGAGAAGAGCCCTTTGGATGTGACAACATGGATGAAGTCATTGGTGACCTTTCAAGAGGGTAGAGGGGAAAAACATTTGACTGGTATGAGCTAAGGAGAGATGGACAGTGGAGCCTACGTGTAGAGATAACTCTGGTAATTCTTCTGTAAAGAATAACAGGAACTAGTGATGTACCCAGAGAGGATCGCGGGGGTCAAGGAAGTGCTCCTAAGAAGGGAAATATCAGAGACATTTGTGTGCAGATGAGGACAATCCAGTGGATATTAACAATGTATTTCCTTTGCTAGGAACTTAACCTAAGAATGTAATCAGAAATGTGAACAAAGAGGAATGTACAAAAATGTTCATTTTATGTCTATTTAAATTAGTGAAAAAAATTGTATAAGTACATATAAAAGTGGGAAAGAAATGTGACAAAATGTCAACAGCAGTTATCCATGGTTGATGAAATTATGAATAAGTACTATTTTCTCCTTCATTGCCTATTTTCTAAATTTTCAACGTGAGAACATATTTCTCTTAAAATAAGTTTAAGAAAAACATTTTCTTCTTAAACACGTGAATGTGTCAAAAGCCCCATTAGATATGTGCAGATACTATTCCTCATGATAACGTCTCCTAAACACAGTCTGATTAAGGAAAAGGAAATTCTTATGTGTGGAAGAAAGCACAGAATACCTAGAAAAGACATATGTTTATAAGAATTTCAAATGTTTTTATATTCTCCATTTTAAGATGAGAATATTTATTTCCAAACCTAACATATAATTTTAAAGATGGAAAAATAAAACTTGCAGGTAATATTTATTTTTACAAAAAGGGAACTGCTTACCTTCTACTAGACCTGCAAGCATTCCATATGAATACACAATTCAATCAAATGGATTTATATGCATTTACAAAAATTGCATTAAGTGTATAAATTGTGGTCAAATAAAATGTCTCCTGGTAAGTTAAGTGTGTAAACCAAATGTTTAAGAAATACTTCTGTTGGGGCTTCCCTGGTGGCGCAGTGGTTGAGAGTCCGCCTGCCGATGCAGGGGACACTGGTTCGTGCCCCGGTCCGGGAAGCTCCCACATGCCACGCAGCGGCTGGGCCCGTGAGCCATGGCCGCTGAGCCTGCGTGTCCGGAACCTGTGCTCCGTAACGGGAGAGGCTACGACAGTGAGAGGCCCGCGTACCGCAAAAAAAAAAATAAATAAAAAAAATACTTCTGTTAATATCTTAAGTGTAATAATTCTACCATGTGCAGGTTGTCCAGCTTAAAACTCATAATTAGAATCTAGTTAAGCAGATGACGAAACAGATGCCTAGAATACCAATGTGTAATTTATCCTGGTATATAATTAATTCATGATACACTCTGCTTTGAAAATTTTGAAATAAGCCCATATATATTTCAAAAAGTCATTTCTATTGTAAGTGGTTTCACAAACAACACAATTTTATATTTAATTTAATTTTCATTATTATCTTCTGGTGCAACTGTTTTTTTCCCTGAAATATTAAAGAAGAAAGACGTTATATTAGGTATATAATTTACAACAACAGTAGGATCTGCTACTTCATTTTTTATAAGGTATTATTTATTTTCTTGTATTTTAAAAAATTCACAAGACATTGAATTCATTAGTGAAATATTTTTCCTGTCTTCAAAGCATTGACTTTATTTTTGAAATTCTGGTTATGTCCAAATTTATAACATGTATCCTTTATTTTTATGAGCATCAATTTCAAGTATGATAGCTAAAAACCAAACAAATATCTTTATAATGTAAAACAAAATCTGAAACATTTCAAAAGACCGCTATAAAGAAATAACACAACAGACTGTGACCTTATTAATACTGCTTGACTACCAAGCACCCGGAAGGTCTCACTGAACTTTAAGCTCCTTCTTATATCTTTAATAATAATCACAATCATTTTTTGAATGTTAGGAGGTTCACTGTGGCTCCACAGAAATGCTGATGGTACATGGAAAGGCCATTTATCTCCATCGTTACTACATTTCTTTCTTTCTGTGATGTCTCTAGTTTTTACTTTATTTTGACATTTCTTTTGATTTTGACACTGTCCATTGGTTTGCTCTGTGCATCTCAACCTCTTTCTTCAGTTATGGAAGACCTACCCTTGGCAAGATTTTATGCCATTGTTTTTTACACAGATGCCTTTGGAAAGTTTTAAAAATCAGATTATTTCAGGTGCTTTGATAATTTTTGATCAAGGATCGATTATATGTTAATGAAATGCAGTGAAAAGAACATATCATTTTGAACTGTGAGACATGGGGTTGATAATCCTTTGTCTGTCGCTTAATAGTTATGTGACTAGAAATAACCCACAGCCCTTCTGAGCTCTGGTTTCCACATCTTAAAGCGATAAAAATAGTTATTTCAAGGCTTATAGTGAATGAGGTACACAAAAGATAAAGTGCTTTGTACAGTGAAATACTAACGCTATTGTTATTTTAAAACTGTAATCGTTCTGACTTTGTCTTTCTTTACTCCTAGTTGTCTCTAAGACTTTCCACATCTATAATTGGATCTGCTATTTTCTCTTTGTTAAAATTAAAGTTTATGCTAAAACCTAAATGCAACCATGCTCTGGAGCCCACAAATTAGCACATTATTCTTTCCCAGTTTATCTATAGGGCACAGGCACGGTTCTAGGCAGAGGAGTGTGCAACGCGGCATGCTTAACTTTAAACAATGGAATGACAGAGATAAATTAGAAAACTGTTAGGAAGAGCTAGTAAGAATGAGACCAATTTTCATTTTATTTCAAAGTTCTTTGGGGCTGCTCTAATATTCTGCTACAAATCTGTAAACACAACAGACAATGAATGTTTCCAGATAAAATAATCCAAAGGAACAGGCCAAGAGAGCCAGATAACTTAGAGGATTTAGAAGTCCTAACAGCTAAGTGTCTTTGAATTCTACTATTGTACACGTTTCCAAATGATTGGAGTAATATACATTACTCCATTATGGGCATATAATGAAAGTATTCTCTTTACCAAGAAATTGCAGAAATTATGCAAGCTCTTTAACATAAGCTTGCTAGGTCTAGAAGTGCCTTATGGATTTTGAGTACACAAAACAGCCAATACCCTACCCCTAATCTCTGCTGTCATTGAACCTACAGTAAATATTATGTTAGATAATAATAAGTTCCAGGGAGAAAAATAAAATCAGGGTGGAGAGTAAACTGTGTGTGAGAGGGAGAATTTTTGTTTATTTATTTGCTTGTTTGTTTGGTACTTTAATTAGGGTGGCCAGAAAAAGTACACTTGAGAAAAGATGAAGGAGGTGGTGAGGGAGCAGACTGGGCAGATCAAGCGGGGAGTGTCTTCCAGATGGAGGGAGCAGCAAGTGTTAAAGTTCTGAGGTCAAGTGTGTTTGCCTGGCACATTTGAGCATCGGCAAGATGAGGGTCCTGGAGTGGAGTAAGTAAGTGGGAAGGTTGCTGGAGCCGTACATGTAACCTGTAGGGCTTTACAGAACATCGTAAGGTCACTGGTTTCTCTTCTGAGAGAAAAGATGAACAAACATGGAGGGTACCAAGCAGAGGAGTGACATGGCCTGACTTAATCTGAACAGGATCACTGGCTGCTGTGTGGGAATAGACGGGAGGAGAGCAGGGGCCGAAGCAAGGGGAACAGTTAGAAGGCTATTGCAAGAAGTGATGAAAAGCCTGGACCAGGCTAGCGATTCTGAGATTACCTGAAAGTGTCATCACAATCATCCAAGATGGTGGACAGAGAGGGCAGTAGACATTCAATTCGGAAATGCCTATATTTATAATATAGGAAGAAGAAGAGGAATTCGCAGAGAAAACCAGACATACTCTCAGCGTTCCACGAGGTCTGAGTCTCTGCTAGATTTCTAAAGCAGGAAGAAGGACCAAGAAGTTATTATATGCTCATGAGGCAGCAAGGCAAGAATATCTGCTCTCATCACTCATGTTCAGTATTGTACTAGATGCCCTACCCAGAGTAATAACACTAGAAAAAGAAACAAAAGACATACCATTTAGAAAAGAAAAAATTTTTTTTATTCTCGGATAATATGACCATTTATGTAAAAAATCCAAGGGAAGCTACCACACACACACACACACACACACACACACACACACACAGATTACTAGAACTAATATGTGAGTTTAGCAAGGTTACAGGATACAAGATCAATATAAAAAATAGTCATATTTCTTTATAATATTAATGAATGATTAGAAACTGAAATTTTAAAAAACATCTACAATAACAATGCAAATATGAAATATTTAGATAAAATTTTACAAAAATTTGCAAAAGACCTGTACATTGAGAACTACAAAGACAGTGACAATGAAGAGTTTTTAAAAATAGAAATAAATGGAGAAATACACCCTGCTCATAAATTTAGACTCAATATTTGTAAAATGTCAAATTTTCCCAAGTTAATCTATACATTCAAGGAAATACAGCTGGCTTTAGGAGGAGGAGGAATAGAAACTGATAAACTCATTCTAGCATTTCAACGGAACTACAAGGACCTAGAATAACCATAACAACTTTGAAAAGGAAGAACGAAATTGGGGGATTTATACTACCTGAATTCAAGACTTGCTGTAAAGCAACAGTAAAGGCAGTTTGGTACTGGCATAGATATAGATATATAAGTCAATGGAATAGAATAGATAGTTCAGAAATAGATTCACACGTAATTGACCAATTGGTTTTCTTTTTTGGTTTTTTTTTTTTTTTTGCGGTACGCGGGCCTCTCACTGTTGTGGCCTCTCCCGTTGCGGAGCACAGGCTCTGGACGCGCAGGCTCAGCGGCCAAGGCTCACGGGCCCAGTCGCTCTGCGGCATGTGGGATCTTCCCGGACAGCGGCACAAACCCGTGTCCCCTGCATCGGCAGGCGGACTCTCAACCACTGTGCCACCAAGGAAGCCCTCTTTTTCTTTTTAATATAAACATATCTTTATTTGCCCTCAATATTATTTTTATTGAGTTATAACTGACATACAACATTATATCAGTTTCAGATGTACAACATGATGATTCAATATTTGTACGTATTATGAAATGATCACTACAATACATCTAGTTAACATCCACAGCATACATAGTTGCAGAACATTTTCTTTTGTTGAGAACATTTAAGACGTGCCCTCTTAGCAACTTGTAAATATGCAATATGCAAATATGCAATACATATGCAATATAAATATGCATATGTAAATATGCAGTATTATCAACTATGGTTGTCATGCTATACATTACATCCCCTAGATTTATTTACTTATTTTATAACTGGAAGTTTGTACCTTTTGACCCCCTTTGCCCACTCCCCTGCCTCTCATCTCTGACAACCACTAATCGGTTCTCTGTATGAATGAGCTTGTTGGTTTTCGTATTTGTTCTTAGTTTTCACATATAAGTAAGATCGTATGGTATTTGTCTTTCTCTCTCTGACTTACTTTGCATAATGCCCTCTAGGTGCCCAACTGATTTTCAACAAAGATGCCATAGAGAAAGGATAATCTTTTCAATAAATGGTATTGGCAAAGCTGATTATTTATATATAAAAATGATGAACTTTGACCTTTACCTCAGACCACATACAAAAATTAACTTGAAATGGATCATAGATCCAAGTGTAAAAGTGACAACGACAAAACTTCTAGAAGAAAATGGAGGAGAAAACCTTAATGACTTTACATTTTGCAAAAATTTCTTAAAGAAAACACAGAAAGTATGAACCCTGAAAGAACAAGTTGATAAACTGGACATAATTTAAGGATTTTGTCCTTCAAAAGACAATGTGAAGAAAATGAAAAGGCAAACCACATACTGAGAGAAATTATTTGCAAAGCATATATCTGATAAAAAAAAATCTATGCAAATTCATAAAGAACCCTTGCTACTCAATATTAAAACAACTTTGATAACATAAAACAGGCAAAAAGTTGACACTTCACCAAAGATAAAATTACCAGATATAAGTACAAGAAAAGATGGTCAATGTCATTAGTTATTAGAGAAATGCAAATTAAAGCCGCAGTGAGATATCACTGCATATAAAATTGAATCGCTAAAATGAAAGGAACTGACTGACAAACGTTGTAGAACATGAGTAGCAAATCAGGCTCTCCTCCATCACCAGTGGGATATAAAGGCATATGGTCACTTTAGAAGGCAGTTCCTTATGGTCGCTATATGACCCAGCAATCCCCTTCCAGGTATTTATCCAAAAAGAAATGAAAGCATAGCATCAATCCACACAGAGATTTGTGCTCAAATGTTCACCGCAGCAATATTCATGAAAACCAGGAATTGGAAAGAACCCAAAACGTCCATCAATCGTTAAATGGACAAATGGAGGTACATTCTTAATGATAAAGTACTACTCAATAATAAAAAGGCACTAATTACAGGTTCACACCACATGGCTGAATCTCAACACATTTTGCTAAGTGAAAGAAGTCACACACAGAAGACCACATAGCTTGAATTCCATTCATAAGAAATTTTACTAAAGGCAGAATCCATGATACAAAACATATCAGTGGTTGCCTGGAGCTGGGATAGGAGTAGGGATTGACTGCAAAGGGGAAAGAGGAACTTCTGGGGGTGAGAGAAATGTTCTGTATCTTTTTTTTTTTTTGCGGTACACGGGCCTCTCACTGTTGTGGCCTCTCCTATTGCAGAGCACAGGCTCCAGACACGCAGGCTCAGTGGCCATGGCTCACGGGCCCAGCCGCTCCGCGGCATGTGGGATCTTCCTGGACCGGGGCACGAACCCGCGTCCCTTGAATTGGCAGGCAGACTCTCTACTACTGCGCCACCAGGGAAGCACCGCTCTGTGTATTTTTTTAAAAAGGCACAACCCTGCGTCTTTCTACCACACACTAACATTGACACCATTTGCTTCAAAGAAATCTACCCTTACCTACAAATTCCTTAAGGAACTAGGAGATACATAGACATAAGTCCCTGTAAAGATACATAATTTATCATTTTGTTCTTACTTATCATCTAGTATTTTCTTCATGGAATTTCCATTTTAATGGACACCCTAGGTATTTTGTCAAAAAAATTTAAACACTTTTTTTCCATTAATCTCACAGAACTTCTTGGAGAACATAGTTCTAAAGATCTTCTATTTCGATGTCTTCAGAAAAAGTCTACTTTTGCTTTTATATTTTATAAATCTTTCATGGTGACTTTTGTAAATTATTCCCACCTTCCTTCTACCAATCCAAAGCATAATCTTTCAGAATTTAAGGAAAAACATATTTGCCTTAAGTCATTTTCCATTATTTCTAGGTATAGAATTAAATTAATGCAATAAAATTTAAAGAAGAAACTCTTCCATTCATGTAGCTTTTATACTCATTTCTTTTATTTCCTTTGTACCTGAAATTTATGTCTTTTTGTGCTCACAGTGACTTGTAAATCGTCTTTTCCCATCTACACCACTGAACTCAGGCCCTGGAAAAAGGGTTTTGAGTCCTGATTTCCTTTCCTGCAGCATTTTCAGGGCGGTAGGTTATGCTAAGGTAATTTCAATTAGAATGTAAATTGGGTAATCTGGAATTCTATCAAGTATAGTCATTCTTTCCTCTTCTCTCTAATATCAAGTTTAGTACTTCTTTCACTAGCACAATAACTGATGCTCATCATTATACCCCCAAGGTACCACGCTGTCCTCTGAATCAAGAAGGTTTCCAGTATAGTTTTATTAGGTGTACTCATCCTTTAAAAATGTATAATCTTATGTAATAAAGTTTTTTGTTAGTCAGATTATTTGATTAACTAACTCAATTCTTTCTTTGCTTTATGCAGGATAACAGAAAAGACTGTCAAACTTCTAAGTTTGTTTGTTGGATTGTTTCAGGTTTCCATTTCCTATGTGTAAATCCTCTCTTGCATTGTATTCTGGGTTTTTTTTCTAAGTCAAGGTTTGGTTAAAGTGAATCCTTTGCCAGCTCTGCACATGCACTGGAGCAGCTCCATGCTGCTGAAGGATAGTATACAATCCTGCTGACTGGCCTCATTCAGTTTATGACCATAAGCTGCAAATACGACCCCAGGGTTACCGACATCCCTGCTATATGTCTCTAGTCGATTCAGTCTCCCACTCCCTAGGATGGCTGTTTCTACACCACCTCATACCTGCATGGCTTCCTCCTCTTTCTCATCAGATGACCTTGCCTTCGGTCATCAATCAGAACAGAACTTCCACATCCTCCCATCCCCACATCTACTCATCTATCTGTGTCTGTCCCCACAGACTTGCTCTCCCACCTGTTAGAAACAAAACGAACCAGCTGGGCTCCTACCCGAGGCCAGAGCCTCCACGCATGCCCCCATTCCATCCCCTCCCAGCCGCACAGGGGCTCTGTTCCTGCATCACCTGTTCCCCCCTCTTCCTGGATCCTTCCCTTCTGCAGCCCCACATACAGAAATTTCTCTTGTTACTAAAAAAAGACCTTCCTTTACTTCTCTAGCCCTCACCCCATTTTTCTGATCCCTTATGGCTACACTCCCTGTACTGTTACCTCCACTTTCTCCCCTCAGTCTCTCTTGAGCCCACCCCTGGGCTGAGACTGTTCTGGGCAAGGCCAAAAACCGACCTCCCTGCTCTCGATCCAAAGTCAGTGTGGATCCCTCGGCAGCAATGGACGCAGTTGCTCGTTGCCTTCTTGGAGTGGCTTTATTCACAGGTCCCGTCCCCACCTCACGGCCTGATCCTTCTGCTTCTCTCCTGTGCTTCTTCAGAGTGCCTTCCAGATGCTCCACATCGCGGTGCCCTAAATTTTCATCGCTTGCCTGCTTTAATCTAATCTCACTTCATCCTGTGACTTTAAATACCAACTACATGCTGAAATGGCCAAGTTTATACTTCTGCCCTACTGTTCTCCCCTAGCTGCAGACACCCCTTGACGACTCCACTTAGATAACTTTTAGGCGTCTGAAACTTGATATGTCTGAATGGGGACTCTTGCTTCCTTTCTATCCCCACTCCCCAAATCACTCCTGTCTCTCCATTATAATAGAATATGGCGACCCCGTCCCTCAGTTGCTCATGCCAAACATTTAGGAGTCAACCTTGGTTTCTCTCTTTTTCACAGTCCACACCCAGCAAGCTCTACTAGTGTAATGGCATTCTTTGGGGATACGGCAGGGTTGAGTTCCAGACTACCACAATAAAGCGAATATCAAAATAAAGGGAGTCACACGAATTTGGGGGTTTCCCAGTGCATATAACAGTTTTGTTTACACTACACTGTAGTCTGTTAAGTGTGCAATAGCATTATGCTTTAAAGACAATGTACATATCTTAATTAAAAGATAACGCTGTTGGAGAAATGGTACTGATAGACTTACTCAGAGCAGGGTTGCCACAGACCTTCAATTTGTAAAAAACGCAGTATCTGTGAAACTCAATAAACAAGACGAAGCACAATAAAGCGAGGTATGCCTGTATCAGACATTCTGAATGCTTCTCACCGCGTTTGCCACTATAGGTGCCAAGTCCAAGACCTTGCTAGACCTACTAAGGTAGCTTTCTAAGTGGTCTCACTGCTTGTATGCTTGGTCCCTGTGGTCTCTCCTCCATGAAGCAGCCAGAATAGTCCTGTTAAATTACGAATGAGCTCACGTTCCCCTGCCAGGAATCTGAAGAGATGGTTTTCTATCACACTTGGAACAAGCTCCAACGCCCTCAGGGTGATTCGGCCCTGCCCCCCTCTCTGATTCCAATTGTTCCAACTCTCCCTCACTCTACTTTTCTCCACAGCACAGGCCTTCTTACTTCTCCCCAAATGCACCACGCTTGGTGCTGCCTCAGTACCTTTGCATTTGCTGTTCCCTCTACCCAGAACATTCCTTCCCCCAGGTATTTCATGACATTTATTCTTCCTTCTAGACTTTATTTTTCTTAATATTTTTTATCTTCATCTGAAATGATACAGTTATTTATTTAAGCCCTAGGAGGAAAGAAACTGTCTCTCTTGGGCACTGCTGTATCTCCACTCTTAGAACAGTACTTGAAACATGACAGGCACTCAATAAATATTAAATGACAAAGAACTCATCAGTGACATACGCTATTTTCCAATTTTTTGGTTCTGTTTCCACCCTACTAACGCAATAGCCATTGATCATATTCTTTATATAGATATTTTTTTCACAGTTCTAGTTCTAACCATCTGCAACTCCGGCCTCTACATAATCTCTCTGATCTCTGTCATTGGCAATCGCACCTCCTGTTCTAATTACGGTAGGCCACCTTGTGCCCATCTACAGGGTTGCAAGCCATCCCACAGAACAGTGTGGAGTTCGCATCGCCTATATATTTGTTTAACTTGTTATTACGAAAATTTGAAAACAGGTACAATAGTAAAGAAAATAATATAATGAACCCTATTTAATATAACCCAGCTTCAATAATTAACTCAAGGTTAGGCTTGTTTCGTGTATTACAACCTCTTACTTCTCCAAATTACTCTGGAGCAAATCCCAGGCATTACATATTTCACCTGCAAAAATTGCATCTCTATGGAATTGCTACATTAAAAAAAAAAAAGAAAGAAAACACACATAACTACAATATTGGTATCACCCCCGCCAAATGATCAATTTCTTAATATCGACAAATATTTAGTCAGTATTTACATTTTTCTCATTTTCTTATAACAGTATTTAACAATGTCTGTTCAAATCACGTTCCAGGAAAAGTCCATATTTTAAAATTGTTTGATCTGCCTTTTGTTTCTCTTGTCAAAGTCTCTGTCTCCCAATTCCTCTCCGCACCCACACCCTGACTTTGTCATTTTTGTTCAAGAAAAATGGTGCTTTTTTTGTACTCTCCTTTAGTCTGGATTTTGCTGATTGCATCTCCCACATGTTCATCTGTTGTATTCCCTATAAGTTGGTAGTTGCTCATAGAACTTTGTTCAGAGTCAGGTTCAATATAACTTCTGGCAAGACTTCTTCATAGGTAGTGTCTACTTCCAATGGAAGTAATAATAATGTCTGGATGTCTCTCTTTTAGTGATGCTGTCAGCCACTGACATACTACTAAGATCAGCAGTTATCAAGCTTTTTGCCTTATGAGTACATTACACTCAAAAATTATTGAGGATCCCGCAGAGCTTTTGCTTTTGTGGATTTTATCTACTGGTATTTACTATATTAAAAATTAAAACTGAGAAAACTTTAAAATATTTATTTGTTTAAAATAACAATAATAAAACATTATATGTTAACATAAATAGCATATTTTATGGGAGAAACTATATTTTCCAAAATAAAAAATTCACAAGAAGAAGAGCATTGTTTTACATTTTTACAAATCTCTTTACCGTCTGGTTTGATGGAATAGAAGAGCACTGGATTTCTCTTTCTGCTTCTGTATTCAATCTGTCGCAATATGTTGCTTTAATTGAAGTGCATAAAAAAATCCATCTTCACAAAGATGTGTTGTTAGACGTGGAAGAATTATTTTAATACCCTTTTCGGATAACCGTAGATATTCTCCTTGGACACTATATAGAACCTTGATGAATGGTAGTTTTCTAAAGGTTAGTTGTAGTGTGAAATCTAAAACCATGTCAGTGGACTTTTCCTATTCAATTAAGAATAGGTTTATCTTCCTATTTGAATGGATCTCTCACCAGGCATGATGTTGTGACAATATTTGGAAAATATACTGATATATGTAGAACTTCCAAATGTGGACATATTTCATTATTCAATATCAAAAAACCACATTTATTAATAACCATTGATTATTTTTTAAAAATCTGTAGGTGTTGGGAAGCTGTCAAGCTCATGGTGGCAAACTCAAGTTTTCCCAAATTCAGATTTTTATTGGAAAATTTGAATTTTACCACTGGCAACAGATACTGTCAGTTGTTTACTTGACGTGTCAGTGTCACTTCATTCATTTTCAGGACAATACCTGCCAATACCCAAATCTGAATAACCATAATTTTTCTGTCAATCATTCCTTGAAGTGAAAATTATGTTCCGTGGAAAAAGCAGTTAGTTCAGGGGCAACTCAATCACACAAGTGATTTTTAAGGAGATGACCACCAGAGGTCAGTAGACAGCATAAAGGCTTTATGGGTATTTCTACCTTCTTTTAACATGAAAAAAAAATTTTTTTTTTTGTAATCGGTCAAGATTTAATACAATTAATTACTTTTACTGCTTCATTAGGAAATTCTGAGGTGAAATTGCCTTGTTTTTGTCTTGCAGTGTGTGTTGGTAGAAATACAACAGCTGCTAGTAAGGTGGTTTGTGCCACAACCTTGACAGGTATTGAGGCCCCAGCAGTTTTGCCCACCATTACTTTTGTACCATTATTGTAAAAGTTAACACAGGGGAAAAGGCCAATAATGTCTTCATAGTTCCATGAATATAATATTGAACTTGTGGTCTCCCTAAAAGCTTCTTAGGGATTCCTATTTTGAAGTCTACTGGTAGATATATTACTTTAATAGGAGTCGCATTAGTGACATTTTAATTTTCATAGCTGGGATGCTTCTATGAAGAAATTTCTCCTCATCAATGATTTTGTTTCCTGAGTTACAAATCATATAGGAAAAGCAGGAAAAATGCTTGATTCATTCTCTTCAGGTACCCGTCTTTAAAATAATGAAGTGGTTCTCTAATATCCTCTAAAGGTTACCAAGTAGGGTCTTATTAAAATAACATAGGAACTTATGAGTTTAAACATATTTGATCAGTTTTCATTCATTACACTTATGATCCTAATTGATAATGCTCAAATTATTCCATCTTTGTCTGGTGGGAACTTGTTCAGGTTGGTGCCTGAGCCCTTTGGCATGTCTAGCAGTCTTTGATAGATACCTTGTCTTCTGCTATGACAACATTTTCCAGACTAATCTTGTTCATTTCCTTCCCCAAACCTGGAACCGGGCATTTTTTTAAGGAAATAGTTCCCTTTAGTGGGAAATAGTATTTGAGATCAGAATTTGGGTTCTAGAGGTCTCATTACTATTGGGTCAATCATTTTTTCTAAACCTTTTTGTAGACAAAGCTAAGAAAAGGGGTTTTTTTAAGATAAAATATATTATGAGTTCATATTATTTCAAATTAAAATTTAGGACTACGGAGTTTTATTTTTAACTCATTGATCTTACAACTCTAGCTCCTTTTCAATCGTGCTTTCAAAAATCTTGGATCTCAACATCACCAACAATTATTATTTGATTTATACCACATTATACATGTAACAATGTCTTCGTAACAATCCAAATACTATTAACAACAGTCTCATTAGTAAACAAATAGTTTACTATTTGTTGTTGTTGTTCTTTTTTCCTTAGGGTGATCCCATCGGGTTTGTATGGTCAAATTGCCCTTTTAAGTCCCTTAGATAGCTCCTCTCTGTGAGGTTATGCCACTACAGGGCAAATAGGTTTCTTTGTTTTGTTTTATTTCTAATTTGGGGAGGTTGATTTTAAAATTTAATTTAATTTTATGATTATTTAAAACATTTTCATTGTTCCACAGCCAAATCGACAAAATATGTTTAAAAAAAAAAATCTAGGTCCTAGCCCCATCTCTTCCACCCTATGCCATCTATCTCTTTTTGAATAATCATTTCTCAAATTGTAGGACATATATTCACACCTCCTCCTCCTTAAATTAAGTATAGAGTACTAAATGTAAGTATTGAATACTTTCCTCCATCTTGCTTTTTTTTTTTTCAAATAGTGGTATAGCCTGGAGCTCACTCCATGCTCATGTACAGAGGGAGTCCTCATTCCTTTTAACAGTTGCCAAGTACTTCACTGTGTCGTTTAACCATAGCTTATTCCATCAGTCCCTCATTGATGGACATTTGGGCTGGTGCCAATATTTAGCTATTACAAAAAGAACTGTGATTAACAGTCTTATGCATACTTAAACAAGTTTTAAAAAATTTTTTGCTAGTATATCTTTGGGATAGATTCGCAGAAGTGGGAATGCGAAATTGAAGGATCAATGAACATGAAACTTGCTGGCTATCACCAAATCCCCCTCTATAGGTGTTATGCTGATTATTTGTTCATTTTTTCTCATCTCTCTACCCACCATTTCATCCTCCACTTTGAGATGCAGGTGCTGGGACTCAGCACTCCACCTTTCTGCTTTACCCTGCTAAGTTCTGGCAAAAGTGTGCTAGACGTAGGCTGCAAAGCAGGAAAAAGAATGAGGGACTTTCTGCTTTGTTCCCTCTTCCTGTCAGAGTCACCCCTGCAATGGCGTTTCATCCAGTAGGGACAGGTCACGGTTTCCAGTTTTCTACACTCTTAGAACCCTCCCTAAGATTTCAGCCCCAGCTAGTAAGCAGCCTTCCTTAGAAACCTCAGCTCTGCAGGGGGACCTCCTTGGAACTCCTGAGGTACCTCTACCAGCCAGATGGTGTTCCTTCCTCAGAAGTCTGACCCCAGCTCCATGGGGTCCTTCCTCCTAACCAATCAGGTAGCACACATTTCTCAGAATTCTGGGTCCCCGCTCAGCAGGGCTCCTTCTTGAAGTTTTTATATTCTAATAATTCCAACCTCTTTCCTTTGTTCCCTCAATTTTTAAGGATAAATAGCTACTTCCTAAAGTTACTACATCTGGTATACTGCAGGGTTTACTTTTTGTCTTTTAGATTCAATACTTGGTTAAATTCTCTTTCAAATAAATAGATACTGTTTTATTTTTCTGAGTCTGAGCAACGCAGAGGTTGTACCATTTTGCCTTTTTATTCTCAATTTTGAGAATGTTTGTTTCTCTGCGGTCTTGCCAACTGAGTTTGTTGCTAAACTTTTGTTTTTTGCTAATCTGATAGGTAAGTGGTGGTCTCTCAGTATATTTTGAAAGTGAATTTCTTTTATCTTGAGGAAGGTAGAGAATGGTTTCAGATGAATATCCATTTGCATTTTTACTGGGAACTCTGGCCAATTTTCGTTTAGGTCTATTGCCTTTTTTCCTCTTCTATTTTGAGATGCTTTTTTTGGTATTAGCTTTTCCAATCCTTGATTGTCACATAAGTTCTAAATGTTTTCCCAGAGGGTGTCATTTGCCTTTTTTACTTTGCTAAGGGCAGTTTCAATTTTAATTTTATTTGTTTGCCATGCAAAGGCTTTTTATATTTATGTAATCAAAGGCATCAATCTTTTTTCCCATTGCTCCTAGAAGTGGATTCAAAATTAAGAAAGTCTTCCCTACTCCCAAGTTACCCATATTTTCTTTTAGTATGTATATCGTTTCACCTTTATCTTTAAATTGTTGATTCATCTGGAATTTATCCTGATGTACAGTATAAGGAATGTATCATTTATACTTTTTCTGGGCAGGACCCTGAAGACCCCGCTCTCCTCGCTCATGAAACCAGCAAGTCCTCGGAAGTCAGGACACATTGGCGGAGAGCATGCTGCCAAGACCGTGGCCATGGTCCAAGCTGTGAGGGTCTGGGATCACTCGGACAAGACAGATGAACAACACCAAGAGTCTGAAATTTGGCTTTGGTGAAACTGATAGGCTGAAAAGTTTTAAAGATGTATTCAAAACATCTACTATTCCCGGGTTTGTCCAACACACTTCTAGGAACAGGGCTTTGCTGGTTTAAGAATCTGGTGCTGCACTCAGATAGGATGTTAACACACCCATAAATGAGGTCTGAGTTTGCCTATGTATATCCAAAGTGACCTCAAAGGTCACAGACAGTCCACCTGCCTCTCTCTAAAGCTGGAAAAGGAACAAGGCCTAAGGTTTCCATAGGAGCCCCAATTACTGCAGATTTCCTATAAGTTAAGGGTTCAAGAGTTTTAGAGTGTATATTTCAATAGCAAATTTGAACCAAATAAGGAGGAAGAAAGATTTGAAAACAAACACATCAAATTACTTTGTCTCAAAAGAGACCACCTACAACCTCTCACTCACGGGAGCCAAATAGATCTCAGGAAGTAACCTCACCAAACCATTTGTCCTAACACCTGAATGGAAATGAACTGTTAGATGGGAACAGCTAGTATGTGTTCAGTTTTGACACCTGGTCATAAATGGAATGATTTCATTTTTGTGATTAGGTAGATAACTTGCACTTGTCTGAAATAGTTTTTATCAATATCATTTCACTTGTATGAGATTATGTAACCTAACTTTCAGGTGGTAAGTTAACTTTGCTGATTTAGATTAAAAAAAAAAAGGTACTCCTAAGAGCTGCCTATCATTTAACAAAATACTTCACCTACCATCTTTACTTTAGGAAACACTGAACTAATCAATCCTTTCCTTCTCTTCTTGAGTGAATTTTAAAATACAGCATGTTTCGGGCTTACCAGAGATAAGAGCATAGATTTATTATTTTTTTAATGGATCTCATTTTATTTTCTATCACTATTAGTCTCTTGCTTGGCTTTTTCTGTTAGTGATCTCCAGGTCTCTGACTTTTTTGAACTTTTTTTTTTTTTTACCCTTTGTTCCTTCCTTAAAGAAAGAAAGGCCTGTTATAATAGAAATGAATAATCTAATGGAATCCTGCTGCTACTCCCTACTGCTTCGTGTCTCTCCTTCTTTCATATACGTGTTGTCACACACAAGTATAATGTATACAGCTCAGACATATTAACAGGTGCCCCCGCCCAGCCTGCCCCCAATTAAGTTGCCAACCCAACGTCTGACTCGCAGCCACCAGAGAACACATTGCCTATTACATCACTCAAGTTCATTATTCTCCTTTCTCCCTATGGCATCCGCTCCTCCTAGATGCTTTTTAGCTCATAGTTTAAACAGAGGCAAGACATATTCTGCATTTTAAGATTAATATTATATATCCTTAACTTCTACAAGCCTAGACACAATGGGGACTGATGTTTAATAGATGTTAAGGGAAATTAATTTTTACACACCCTACATGCAAACAATTTATTCCAAAAAAAATGGTATGAAACCTTAAGTGGCACCTAGAAAATTTCAAAACAAATTGTTTTTCACTCTATATCCTTAGATCAGGTTACAGAGTCTGAGCAAAGTAGAAAAGCTGTCTTTTGAGATTTAGAATTTAAAACTTGAATATAATTATCATTAATTTATTACACTGAGTATCAACAGGTATTTTGCCATAGTTATTACCGTTACAGAACAGTTCTCAAAGAATGCCTACAAAGAAACGTTGTCTACCACCTATTTTCCCATTAATTTTCATCAGGCAAGGAGTCCTCTCTGCAAAAAAAATCTGGCTCCAAACATATTAAATAATAATCAGCATCATAAATGTTTTGAACATTTTTATAAAAAGAAAAAGATTCTAATAAAGCAATACCACTTGAAAATACTTGTAAAATTATAGGTACTCGACAATGTGTGTTGAGTAAATTAATTTGGTGTTCCAAGGCTGTGCCTAGAAGCATAATAGCCACTTGTTTTTTTAAAATACATTTCTGTCTGGATGTAAAATAGTTTAATTACACATTTTGGCTAGTGTAAAGATTCATGGAATTTGAATAATTAATTAAAGATAGAAGAAAATATCACCTTTGTAATCTTCTTAATTCATGAACTCACATACAAAAAACTATGGGTTTATTCTCTACATACTTAGAATGCTGAAATCTCTCCAGTTCCAATTAATGAAGGAAATCTCATCTCTTTTTGCCTCAGTGCCTGGCACTGAAATGCCTACTTAATAAACGTTTGATGAGTAAATGAATGTTTTTGACAGTAGCCAGGCGCTTACAGCAAAAAATGAGGTAACGCAGTGCATTGTGAAGAACATAGGAGGAAACAGATCTGGGTTCCTGTCCTAGATCTGTCACAAACTAGCGGTGTGACCTTAGGTAAGTAATTTGACCTTCCTGAGCTTCAACTTCCTTCATGTAAATATGGATGTTTGAGATGATCTTGAATGGCCTTCTAGCTCCAAAACACTACAGTTCTAAATCTTAAAACTGCCTGTTGTACTTTGGACTTTAGCCTTGTGTCTCTCCCTCCTGTTTAGCCTATAAAACTTTTGTATTTGCGATTATATGTAGTTGCCTCTGGAACTAAATCTATTAAGAGGTTCAGTATGCTAAGGCAAAGCAGAAGAAAGATAGTAGCCTTGAGGGCTCACAAATAAAAGACTTGAGCAAGTGTAGGAAATAAGAGAAGTAGAAGGGAAAAAGTGTCTCAGTAGTTCAGACTAGTGAAGTCTCCACATAGCAGGCTTTCTCTACAGGTAACAGTAAGTTTTATTTATGACTGATTAACAGCGATTGATTTATAAAAGCCTTCCCTTTCAAAGGGAGTACCAGGATGCTTTATTTCCTAATTGGATAGTGGCTTTGCACATAAATAAAGGGAGAATCCCAGCCACCGGTTGGGAAGACACTTTGACATGGCAGGTTTCTTCTTGTCTCTGCCCTGATTTACTGTATGACCTTGGACAAGTAGTTTATCTTCCCCCAAACAAGTTTCCGTAATTATAAAACGGAAATACAAATACTTGCTGCCGTCACTGGGGATTAATGATCAAGGTGAGTGTCTTCAAGCTCCCAGAGGGGAAAAAGCTGTATATAACTAAGCAAAGAACCCCTCGGTAACACTGTTGGACTTTTCACACAACTGGGGAAAGAAAAAAGCCACAGCACTAAAAATCCCTGCAGCTTTCAGTTTCACAGTCTAAACACAAAAAGCGCTCCCCTCTTACAACCAGACCAATTTTTCCTGCACGTTACCCAGCACACTCTGGAGACGAGGAAGTTTCCTGGCTGGAAGACAGGCGCTGAATTTATTCCTCCAGGGTCTGGCCCTTGCTCTATCGTGAACAGTGACATCTTTGGGGTGGGGTGGGTGGGCAAATTGGTGTTTCGGTGCCTCCATTTCTTCTTCTGTAAGATGCTGGATAATAATACGGCTTTCCATATATAAGGAGATATGTGTAAGTACCTGGCGTATGGTAAATTACAAATAAATAACCTGCTGTAACTTCTGTTCTTAGCAGCATAGTTCAAACTGCTGGAGTATTTTCCTCCTAAAAGTCAAAGGTCTTTATGAAACAGTGTCGGGGTACAAAGGTAAACCTGCTGTAAACATTTGTATTTTAAAAGGGGGTCGGGGAACTAATATAAAGCCTTGAAGCTCACTTCTTTGGCTGAGTAAGTTTGAGGGTAGGGGTGCTTGAACAACTCGTTAAAATTCGGCCGCGCGATCGCTAGGGGGCACTGTGAGCCTGCTTTGGCGAGAGAGAGACGGCGAGCTGCGCCGGGCGGAAGGGGCTTGGTGCTTTCAGCACCCAAGCGCGCGGGAGAAACGCAACCTAGCATTGCCGGCGACCCTAGGGCGAGCTCCGTCAGGCGTGACCCGGGCGACCCAGCGCGGGTGGGGGACGGGCTACATGCAGCCCCACAGCTCTTCGCGCTCGACTCCCCACGCTCACCAGACTCCTTCCTGGCAGATCCTTCCTGGCAACTGTTCTTAATGTGGTATCCGCGAGTCCGGAGGCTTGGGAACCCGGCCCACCCTCTCCCCCTGCCCCCAGCTATAGGCAATATTTTGGGTGCACCTAGGTGGGTTGTTTTGCTCGCCCAAAGGGCCAAAACTGTCATTTGATTCTTTAAGGGCTCTACGTCCCCAAAGGGGTTCAGCTCTTTTGATTTAGGAAAGAGGACCCCCTCCCTGCCCTGAAGGCTAAATGAGCAGGTCTGGAAACGACACTGACATCATCGTCGAGTCGGGGCTAGCGGCTGGCACGCCCCACGGCGACTCCAGGAAAAGTGTCTAGTTCAGGTCCTGAAATGGGTCAGGTGCGAAGTTGAAACGCCCTTCCGCGAAGAGTGGAGGCAGTGAACCTGCCCCACTGAGTACCTAGACCAAAATTCCCTTAGCTCCAAGAAGAGGTCAACACACTTAAGGAAACTCGGGCGAGGCACTCGGCGGTTCCACCTGCTCCTCGGGTCCCCGCCCCAGGCGCCTGTTCAGGCATTGGGCACGAAAGGGAAAATCGGTAGATGGTGTTCTACCCTAGAGAGAAAGTGTGGCGGGCGGAGGTTGGTGCGTCTCCTCTAACGCGAGCTGGGTGCTGGTGTATCGATGTCCACGCGATCCCGGGGCGGGAGGCGTAAGCTCTGCTCCCCAGGCTCCTGGACTGAACGCCTCGAAGTGTCATCCCTGGGGGTAGAGCACCCGAAGAGGCAGGGCAGAGTGCTGGCGGGGGTGTGTGGGGGACCAGAAAGAAAGCACAGTGGAGACGAGGGTGAGAGAACCCGGCAGAAAGTCGCCGGGGTGGGTGGGGGGGGCGGGGCGGCAGGGAATGCGCCAGCCGAGGGGAAATTTCGTACAACCCGTCCCAAACTTTCGCAGACCCGGGGGCCTAGGAAGGGAGAGCCAGGCAGAAGTACCAGCCTCTCCCGCCGCCCAGAGTGCCCAGCTGCAGCGAGGAGGGGCCGCACGCAGCGCCGGCTGAAACGGGCGGTCCCCGCGTCGCGCCCACCCGCCGAGCCAAAGCGCCGCGGCCGGGCGCCGAGCGGCCGTTCCTGGGAGAAGCCAGAACGCCGGGCTCCGGCCTTGCGCGCGGGCTCCGAGCAAGGGGGATCCAACGCGGATCGGGAAAGAAGGGAAACTTGACCTTCCAGCCTCTCCCAGCCTCTCCCAGCCTGGGGAAGTGCCCGTGGGCGACCGGCGAGCGCGCAGGCTGCAGCCAGAGAGGTTCGGGAAGAAGTGAGCGCAGAGATTTCCACGAGCTAGAGAAAGCGGATTAAAAACAAATGTGAAAAGCAATCCAAGGCATCCGCGGGAGCCCGGCAGTTTAGGAGACACCCCCTCTCCGCTAGGAGGACGACAGTGACTCGCACTAGCGAAGACGAGGCGCTCCTGGGCGGCCGCGGATCTGCGCCGAGGAGCTGCCTCCGCAGCGTGGGGCGCGCGTTCAGACGCCAACGGCGGCGGCCAGAAACTGAGATGCGGCGCGCAGCCCTAGGACGGTCCGGGCTGCGGAAAGTCCTGGGCGGCGCGAGGCGCCGCTGACCCCGCGCGGGTCCGAGGGGTGTGCCCGGGCCCCGCCCTCCTCCGCCCCCTCGCGCGCCCGCCGCGCGCCCCTCCCCTAGGCGCCGGCGGCGGCGGCGGCGGCGGAGAATCTAGGGGCGGCGCGGAGCGGCTCCCCCAGCCGCCAGTGCCTGCGAGCTCCAGGCTGCTTGGGGAATTCACTTTGCCGCTTTTCCGCTTCTCCCTCTTCAGGCTTCTGATGGCTTTCTATCTCCGGCCCTATCCTTTTCTTTAAAAGGAAAACTTCACTGAGATTTTTTTCTTTCCCTTTGGAGGAGAGGATTAAAAGTTCTCAGAACTGGTGCCGGCCGTGCCGCTCGGGCGCTGGGACGCCGTTTGCCGGCGGGGGTTCCAGTCCCACCATGTGCACCAACATAGTTTACGAGTGGCTGAAAGCGCTGCAGCTCCCGCAGTACGCGGAGTCCTTCGTGGATAACGGCTACGATGACCTGGAGGTGTGCAAGCAGATCGGGGACCCGGACCTGGACGCCATCGGGGTGCTGGCGCCCGCGCACCGGCGTCGCATCCTGGAGGCCGTGCGCCGGCTGCGGGAGCAGGACGCCGCCGCCGCCGGCCTCTACTTCACGCTGGAGCCGCAGCCGCCGCCCGCGCCACCCGGGCCGCCTTCGGTCGCCGTCCCCACTCGCCGCCGGGGGGAGCCTTGCGGTGGCCAGGCCCAGGCCCCCCGCGGGGACCCCCGCAGCCTGACGACCGCCCCTCGCGGCAGGGAGCTGGTGAGCTACCCGAAGCTGAAGCTGAAGATCATGATCAGGGATAAGCTCGTCCGCGACGGCATCCACCTGAGCAAGCCCCCGTACTCCCGCAAGGTAAGGAGGCGGCGTGGGCGCGCGGCGGGAGGGACGCGGCCCGGCCGCTCCTGCCCAGGCTTGGCAGCCCGCTTTTCCCAGGAAACGACGGGAGACGAGGAGGCTCTGGGTATTTGGGATTCTCTTCTGGGTTCTTTCTGTGTTCGCTTTTTATTCCTTGCTTCCCGGTGCCACCAACGGTTTATACGACAGGCTCCCTCACCCAGGTGTTACTTCTAAACTAGGACCAAGTGTCCGCGTAGGCTCGGTCAGGAACTGGGTGCGCGGTGCTTCTCCAGGAGCACAGGACAGTCATGATACCCTCCGTGGGAGTGTTTGGGTCTGAAGGTACCAGAAGACTGGTTAAAACCCACATTGTTCTCGACCTTTCTTTTTCTCACCTTTTTGAGAAGCTCCCAAGGGAAATTGGCCGACCCTTTCCTTCAAAGAGTGAGAAATGTTGCCCTGTTGCTCTCAATTCCATAAAGTCGAATCCCAGCTGCAAATTTGAAAAGTGAACGATTGACATGAACAGTCTAGGGGAAAAGTTAACAAAACACAAGTCAGTCCGCTTGGGATAAGTTCCTTCAGCTTAAGTGTAGGGAGGTAATGGGTGCTAAGGACATTGGTGGTAATGGGGTCATTGAGGGCGTGCTGCTGGGTCACCGGTTTGGTTGATTATTAATCCAGATGAGATGAAGCAGGTACAGCTGTGACTTCTAGAAAGCCTGAGTGGATTCTCATGTCGGAAAGGAGAGCACAGCACAAGGAAGTGAGATTTTCCATCACCAGTGAGGACTTCCCTGGGGAGAAGCTGGGAAAGTATGGCAGCCGATCTGTGAGGAAGGCTGAACTGTGGATTTGGGCCTTTAATAATTAACTACGGAAAGTCTTAATTTCTCACAAGAGCTCGGCCACCAGCTGAGTCTGTTCAGTTCAGGCTTCTGCAGCCATCCAGGTAGAGGGTCCTGACTTGAAAGGGAGAAGTAAACAGTATATGTAATCCTCAAGCTTGCCGGGAGTTGCCCAGGAAAAGGAGCACCTCAGCGGGAAAGTCAAGACATAGAGAGAAGCCCAGCGGAGAATGGTGGCAAGGATGCTGTAGCTGGAGGGGAGTAGACACAGCACCGCAGCAGAGACATGCGGGTAATCCAAATGTTGTGTGCGGATAATCCAAATGTTGTGTGCTTGTCTAGGGCACTTGCGTTGCTTTATAGTCCTAAGTTACGGTCATAACGTCTGGATTTAAGGAAGTTCAAGAGAAAACTTTGTAAAATGTAGAAAAATATCTAGGGTAGATGAGAATAGAAGGTTTAATATTATCCATAGGTTATCTTGTAAGACAGGCAACTGAGACAACCTGCTTAAGAGTATAAATTTGTTTTGTATGAGCTATATAAAGAGGGCAAGTCCGGAGGACAGTTTGCCTTAAGTTAAACACATGTTCCAGTTACCCACTCTGACTGTGTTTCTGCTATGTGCCCCAAACAGGGCGATGAAGGGGAGAACACAGTTTTCCCAGGCAGGTAGAGGTGGAGATACGTGTAGTGTGTATACAGTGACTCTGACATCAGTGTAAAATAAAGGCTCGTTCCTGGAGATGGCAGGTCAAAGGAGTTCAAGGCCAGTCAGACTTTTGTGATTACATCCTGGGAAGTGAGGTGGGCTTAGGCTGAGAGAGTGTGAGCTCCTGGGCACCTGGTGAGGGCAGAGGTCAAGTCCTGGCCAGAAAGGGATGCCGGGTACAAGTTCATATCACTAGGGCTTGCTGCTTCTTCAGAAGAGCTGGGTACGGGCCTGGGTGGGTAGAGGAGAGTGTGGGCTGCAGGTGGGGATGATGTAACACATTTTGGTTCTGATGCTTAAAAAGGCCTCGATATCAAAGTCAGAAGCTGAAAAGGATAAGTGGAAGAGGGTTCTAAGGACATGAATGTCTGGGCATTGGCTTTGGACTGCGCATTCCTGCCTAGATCAGTGTGTGAGATGGTAGTGCATTTGAGTCAGTGCAATTTATCGAAGAAAATTTCGACTTACATTGTAGTACTATTTACTTTTGTAAATAATACTTTCTGTCAACTTCTATATAAATCCCATTACAATAATGTTTGATAGTAAAAATATACCCTCATTCACTTTCTACACATATGTCATTTCTCAAAGTGATGAAGAATGAAATGGGGCCAGAAGTGTTTGTGTACCTCCTTCATCGATGCTCCAAGTGGGGACCAAAAAAATGGAGCTGACGAATTTAAGTGTAAAAAAAATTCTGTCACTTCATGTATTTGTTACAAGAAAAACACACACTGAAATAGAAACTAAAATACAATTAATGTACCCCAAACTGAGCATGCACATGTACAGTGCCAGATCATGTTGCTTTTTCTGAATTTGTTGCCTACGTATGCATTGCTTCTTAAATTTTGGATTTTAAATGATCTAAGAAGTTGTTTTCTGCAACAGTGTTAGGACTCTTTTTTTAAAATTAATTAATTAATTAATTTTTGGCTGCATTGGGTCTTTGTTGCTGCACACGGGCTTTCTCTAGCTGCAGTGAGCAGGGGCTACTCTTCGTTGTGGTGCGCGGGCTTCTTATTGCAGTGGCTTCTCTTGTTGCGGAGCCCGGGCTCTAGGCACGCGGGCTTCAGTAGTTGTGTCTCACGGGCTCTAGAGCACAGGCTCAGTAGTTGTGGCGCACAAGTAGTTGTGGGCTTAGTTGCTCTGCGGCATGTGGGATCTTCCCGGACCACGGCTTGAACCCGTGTCCCCTGCATTGGCAGGCGGATTCTTAACCACTGCGCCACCAGGGAAGCCCAGGACTCTTCTTTAAAGTGTGAGCCACTGTTTAATTTCTCCAGATTCCTTGGATCTGTCAGGATCAGAACACAGTGTTCATTCTGTGCATTTGGAATTCTGCTTGTTAGAGAGGCCTCACGTCTCCTTTATAGTCTTTGCATGGCTGATCCTTGTAATTTTTTTGTACTTTGGTGAGAATATTAGATGGTTTGAAAGCGGATTTTATGTAGGGTGATCAAGGCAGGAATAGTGAATCTTTACAGAGGAAAGTAAGTTGAGGAATTTTCCCAGGAATTACTTGAAAGGACTGCAGGATTGTGGTATTTGCCCCAATAACAGTTAATGTTACCGGGAACTGTGCTGCAGTGCTGTGTTCATTGTCTTATCAACAGTTGCCACTTTCCTCTTTTAGGTGAGTTAAAATGTAAGAAAAGTAAGTTTCTCTCTGTACCAAGGCAATCCAGCTTTGGAAAACCAGGAGCTTGGAAAGAGCGCTGCTTGAAATCTAAAAACATTGGATGAATCCCTCTTCTGCTCTGTCCTTAGCTTCTCCGACTGCTGTGATTTCTACCTTAATGAAGTGGGGATATGTTTTCACAAAGTAAGGATTAGGAAAAGCTTTGTGTTCATGTTCTCGATACTTTATCAAGCTTCTCTATGCTGAGGCTCTGCCAGGCTCCAGGTTACTGTGATTGGCAGGATGCAGAAGTCCTGCCTTCAAGGAACTTGGGATCTAGCGGGGAAGACATAAAATGGGATGAACAGCAATGATAAAGTATAGTGATTGCTTCCAACCTAGTTTGCGGGGAGGGAGATCATGGCAGACTTTCTAGAACTGGCCTTTGGTCTGAGAACTGAAGGATGGAGGGTTTAGCCTGAAGGAGAGGAGGGTCCTAAGGGAACAAGTGTTCTAGGTATAGAGAACAGTGTGTGCAAAGGGCCAGAAAGGGAAGAAGTGCAGCAGGGCACCGGGAATTTAAAGGAATTCAGTCTGGCTGGAGCACGGAATGCTTGGAAGAAGTGGCAAGAGATGGCGAGACAGGCAGGGGCTGGTCCTGGACGGCCTTGGAGTAATATGTAGGCGCTGGAGTGTATCTCGAGAGGGGAGCTATTGATGGATCCTGACCAGAGATAGAGGAAATGATTAGGACGAGGTTGCAGTGTCAGGAGAGATTTGCCGGCAGCCTGGACTGCGTGGCGACAGGCTGGGAGGCGCCGTGGAGGTAACTGAGGGGTAGAATTGCTGGGACTGGATGATTGTTTGGACGACAGGGATGAGGGGAGAGAGATTGGGATGACGTGTAGATTTCTGATTTAGGATTGCGATGCCCTTTCCTGAGCAAGGGGCCCAGGAAAAGAGCAAGTTTGGAAACAGAGATGTTGCCTTCAGGTTTAAATATACTGATGCCGGAGGCATATTTGAACATATTTGTCTAGTTGGCAGTTGGAAATACAGTTGTGGAGCAGAGGAGAGATGCTGGGACAAAAGATACAGATTTGGGAGTAGTCTGCACATTGAAGCCACAAATACGAGTGATCTGTAGAGGGAGAAGGGACCAGGACAGAACCTTGGGGAACACCAGGATTTGGGAGATGGGCAGAGGACGAAGAACCTTCGAGGGAGGCAGAAAGGGTGAGTCAGTGGAAGCAGTGACACTTCAAGGAGGAGGGACTGGTCAGGAGGTCAGAGACCGGTCAAGCAGGACGAGAACTAAATGTATCCATGCCATGGGAAGTAGCCGCCATGCCAGTGGGGACCTCTGAAATAGCAGGTTCAAGTGATGGACCAATGAGAGGACGTGGAAACAGGGAGCATAGACAACTTTTGTTTTTAAGATTTAATTTTTTTTAAAGAGCAGTTTTAGGTTCTCAGAAAAATTGAGAGGATGGTCCAGAGAGTTCCTATATACCCCTGTCCCACACATGCATAGTGTTCCTCGCTCCCACCAGAAGTGGGACATTTGTTACAATTGATGAACCTACCTTGATACATTATAATCACCTAAAGTTCATAGCTTACATCAGGCGGTCACTCTTGGTGGTGTGCATTCTTGACTTTGAACAAATGTATAATGAATGACACGTAGCCATCATTATGGTATCGTGCAGAGTATATTCATTGCCCTAAAAGTCCTCTGTGCTCTGCCCATTCATTCTTCTTTTCCCCCAACTCCTGGCAAGCAATGATTTTTTGCTCTCTCCACGGTATTGCCTTTTCTAGAACGTCACATATTTGGAAAGGCTACATAGTATATAACTTTTTCAGATTGGTTTCTTTCACTTGGTGATAGGCATTTATGATTCCTTTGTGTCTTTTCATGGCTTGATAGCTTATTTGTTTTTAGCCCTGAGTAATAGTCCATTGTCTGGATGTACTATACGCAACTTTTTAATGAAGTCAGACTGAGAAAATAGACTAAAGCTATAGCTGGAGGAAGAAGGGAGAATTTGAGTCAAGGGAAGAGTTTTGTGAATTTGTATTTTTTTTTAAGGATGAGAGAAGCTACAGCATGTCTAAGTGTTGGTGGGAGGGAGCCAGAGAGAGGGAGCGGGTGAAGATGTGGGAGAAGGGAGACCACCCAAGAGATCAAGGAGGTGGGAGGGAATTGTGTCCAGAGCACTGGAAAAAAAAGGGGAACACACTTCCAGTGTGTGGGGGGATGCCTTCTCCATGACAGAGGGGCGGAGAGGAAGGGTGGATGAGGAGACTGGGAACTTTGTGGGGATGGCGTTGAAGAGCCCTCATTTCTCTGTCTGCTCACATGATACCAGTGAGGGGGGAGATGGAGAGATCAGAGGTTTACGGAGCGTATTGCGTTAATATACAAATACTAGGTATTATGCATCTGGTGTTTATAGCTATGCCTAAATGTAAACGTTATACAATAATGCTTGTAGGATATATATAGCTCTACGTGAATAGAAAGTACTCTCACCATTCCTATGTTTGCGCTGCAGGTTACAAGCTATGTGATGTTGTATTGCGTCCTGTAAGTTTGTCAGTGCTTGTGCCTGGGGGTTGTGGTAGATGTGGGTTGTATGGGACTGTAAAAGTATCCTGTTTTCTAGCAGACTTGGAAAAGCGGAAGGCAGGCTCTAGGGTAGATGGTGGACGGGGAAGGTGTACAGACTTCTTCACTGAAAAATATCTCCTTGCCACACACTACCAAGTAGAGCTGAGTTAATATAATGTTATTTTAAAAATGCTGTAGGAGTGTTAAGCTTCATTCACGCCTCAGTGTGAATTTAATTACCGTAAGTAATAAGACTCTCATGGTAACAGGGTTATTCATGGATTTTGGGGAGAGATGGCTTGGGATGGAGGTGTTTGGAGAGACAGGTGGCATGAGGGCTTCTGTTTTTTGGGGCCAGGGTGAAGGATATAGAAAGAATATTTAGAAAGGAAAGAGAGGTTGGCAGAGAACATGCTTACGTCCTTTGGAGTTGTGCCTTGGGTCCTGGCAGAAGCTGAAATGACAGTAAATATTCCTTCTCCCAAGAATGTCTCTGCCTTCATGGTGCTAATATCATTGTTTATTTTCAATCTGTTGTTTGACTGATTCATGTAGTACCATGGGAGACATGACAACTTCTACAAACTTATTTTAGAAAATGACTCTTATAACCAAGTTTGTGGATATTAGCAGGCATTGAGCAAACAACATTTGCCAGATGGGTGGCCTGGCTCCTGCCACCCCGTACCTGTCCTTGCTTAGACATTTCAGCCGCCATCATAGTGGTCATGTCTTGGCTGTGTACAGGAAAGCCTGTTGGCCCAGGTCTTACTCCTGATAATAGGGGGATTTGGTAATTAATCAGCAGTAAATTTTTAGTACCAGTGATACGCAGTCATTTCTGCAGGCCTGAGGATACAATAATGAAAATTATTTGTAAAAACTTCAAAAATTAGATTTTCAAAATTCGGTTGGAATGTTCAAAACTGTCACCTGGTAGTGAGAGATTGACATATATACTATTGATACTGTGTATAAAATAGATAACTAGTGAGAACCTACTGTATAGCACAGGGACCTCTACTCAGTGCTCTGTGGTGATCTAAATGGGAAGGAAATCCAAAAAAGAGGGGATATATGTGTATATATATATATATATATATATGAATGTATGTATAACTGACCCACTTTGCTGTACAGTAGAAACTAACACAACATTGTAAAGCAAATATACTGCAATGAAAATTTTTTTAAAAAGGAAGATTAAGGGCTTCCCTGGTGGCGCAGTGGTTGAGAGTCCGCCTGCCGATGCAGGGGACACGGGTTCATGCCCGGCCTGGGAAGATCTCACATGCCGTGGAGCGGCTAGGCCCGTGAGCCATGGCCGCTGAGCCTGCGCGTCCGGAGCCTGTGCTCCACGACAGGAGAGGCCACAGCAGTGAGAGGCCCGCGTACCGCAAAAAAAAAAAAAAAAAAGGAAGCTAAAAAAGGAGCAAAAAAAAGAGAGAGGTTAAGCAACCTGCCCAAGGTCATACAACTTGCCCAAGGTCACACTCTTAACTACTGCCTCTGTGGATGGGAAGAAAAATACAGCTATTCCTTCTTGGTACGTATTATTATTTTCATATTTTTATTAAAATTAAAAAGGTCAAAAAAAAAAGAAAGCTCTTTTCTCTGCACTGGCATCTCCAGTCTTAAAGAGGTCTCAGTTGTGCTCATTCTTCCTTCTTCACTCTTCAGTGAGGAAAAGATGCTCAGGGCAGGGTTAGCAGTACTAAGGGTGGGGCCTCATGAACCTTGTCTGCTCTTAGGTAGTTGTCTAATGCATGCCATGAAAAATAAGAAAGAAATTTTGATAAAAAGCACATTTTTTTCAGATTATGTAAGTAATTAGATTCTAATTCACCAGAAATATGTTCTGAAATGAATTTTCTTGAAGTAAGGTAAGTCAGATGACACGGACTCAACCAACGCTGGTGCTTGAAATTAACAAGGGATATCATAAGGTATTTGGAAGAACATTGCCCATGGTGAGGGAAAGTACACCCAGGACCACGATTGGTATAACTTTTCAAGGTTATAGTCTGTGTAGAGCTAGAAACAGCATCGAGTCCTTAGCTATAGCTAAGGCTTATTATACTATTGCTAACACTTGAGTTAAAAAGTTTTTAACAGTTATTTGCTAAGTTTTATGAAAAATGCTATTTCAGATCAACCGCTGATTTGGACTTGAGGACGCCTGGGAGAAGTAGGAAGCGAATCCTTGTTTTCAGTCAATATAAAAAGTATTAAGGGCAAATAATTGTGGATCATGCCAAAAGGCATTAAGCATACAACCCGTCTTACATAGAGACTAAGTGACATCTAATAGTTTAAAGAGATTTCATTACTGCTTCTAATTGAAATAAATGGTCTAATGAGCTCTTAAAACCTTACTGTTATGTTTCCATAAAGTTATAAATACAAACAAAATAAGACCTACTTCATTTGGAACATGTCCGAAAGATGAGGAAAACAATCAGCATTGTATTCTTTACCAAAATCCGAATTTTAAGATATTTTCCCTAGAGCATACCATAATTTTATAATAAGACTAGAAGTGTACCTGTTGTATTTGACACCCATATTTTTTTAACACCCTACCTCTATTTGACAAAGCTATTTTAAGTAAAAGTCATGGAATAATACACAGCAATTATTTTCTTGATTTCTTCTGTAGTTTTAAACAGTTAACAGTTAAAATAAGGAATATATTTCAGTTTTAAAGAATTCAAATTTAATAAAAACATTTCATCTATAAAATAAAATTTGCACTTAACCAAACTAACATATTGCACATTGCAGTTTGTACTCTGTTTCACTGTTTTGACTTTTCAACACATATAAAAACTCTAAGTGGTCATAAGAATAATGGAATTGAACTAACTCAAGTTTCACGTTTTTCTGTTTTGTTTTTACAAATCACAATGCTATTATTGTTTATTTTCAATCTACAGTTTAACTTATTCATGTAGTACCATGGGAGAGACATGACAACTTTTACAAACTTACTTTATTTATTTATTTTTAAGGTTTTTTTTTTAAATTAATTAATTTACTTTTGGCTGTGTTAGGTCTTCGTTGCTGCACCCGGGCTTTCTTTAGTTGCAGCGAGCGGTGGCTACTGTTTGTTGTGGTGTACCGGCTTCTCCTTGCGGTGGCTTCTCTTGTTGTGGAGCACGGGCTCTAGGCGCACGGGCTTCAGTAGTTGTGGCACACGGGCTCAGTAGTTATGGCTCGCGGGCTCTAGAGCACAGACTCAGTAGTTGTGGTGCACAGGCTTAGTTGCTCCACGGCATGTGGAATCTTCCTGGACCAGGGATTGAACCCGTGTCCCCTGCATTGGCAGGCGGATTCTTAACCACTGCACCACCAGGGAAGTCCTACAAACCTATTTTGGAAAGGACTCTTAAAACAAAGTTCGTGGGTTGGTGCCAACCATATAACCAGGAGTTCTGTGAATTAACTCCCAGGTAGGACACAATGCCTATAAAAGGACAGGTAATAAAAGATGCTAATTTGGGCTTCCCTGGTGGCGCAGTGGTTGAGAGTCCGCCTGCCGATGGAGGGGACACGGGTTCGTGCCCCGGTCCGGGAGGATCCCACATGTCGCGGAGCGGCTGGGCCCGTGAACCATGGCCGCTGAGCCTGCGCATCCGGAGCCTGTGCTCCGCAGCAGGAGAGGCCACAATAGTGAGAGGCCCGCTAATTTGAAGATGCTAATTTGAAGCAAATGTAAATGTCATTGAAACGCGACAGTAACTGTGACAGCTAGAAGTTAGGCCAACAAAAGGTTTTTTTCAGGGAGAAGTGTTTTATCACTGACATTGTTTAGAGTTTCTATAGGTCTTGTTTATAATTTAAAATTTCATTTTGTTTTAAGGGCCCCTTCTTTGCCTGCCCTTTCTCTCTGCCCTGTCCTTGGAAGACATGAGGAAATGTGATCTTTTTAGTTTAAGAAACGTTATTTCTTCTGTAAAATAATGCCAGTATTTATCTCAAAAGGTTGTAGTGTGAATTAAATGGGATAATATTTATGAGGTTGTTTTGTAAATTCTAAAAGAACTTCACAAATTTGAAGGGCTCTTACTGATAGTGAATAAATCATTGTTTCTAATACAATTTTGAAAATATTTCTGATTGAAAAGTGAATAGACTGAATTGAGAAAATTTGGAGAACACTGAAGCAGACTGAGAAGAAATTTAAAATGGTCTGTTTTACAGTTTCTAACACTACAGTGTATTTCTTTAAAAATCACCTATGAATTAGAATTTCTGTCTTATACACATGCATAAATCTGGTATTGGATAAGAGTAAGGATAAGGCTAGTCCTATGTTGGCAGATATCATTTGAAAAGTGATTTTAATGCTAAGACATATTCCATCTTAGTTTAGCACCATAATTAATTTAACCATGTTCTTATTGGGTTGAAACCTCACCCATGTTATTATTGATTATTTACATTTCTTCATAATTTGAAAATGTCATGTTTGAGAAATAATATTTCATCATTCTTTGAATGACATTTCTTAGATTATTGATTTACATAATTTCATGTTTGTGGCTTTTATAATTATGTATTGCTTATTCACTGTACTTGCCTGTTTTTTCTGTTGGTCTTAGACCACTTCCAGTTGCTTGGCAAGAGCTCTTTATATATTAAGGAAAATAATCATTGTTGCATAGAGGTTGCAGAGATTTTTCAGAGTGTGGTTTACCTTAGATTTTAATGATTTATTTTTGGATGTCCAAAATTTTAAAACTCCTATGTATTCCACCTTATCAATAATTTTAGTTGTTTCTTCTGGACTGGAGGAATATAGAGGGTACAGACTTGGATAGAATTGAAGTTACATTCTTTTTTACCATTTACTTGGACAAATTATTTAATCTTTCTAAAACTCAGTTGTCTCATCTATAAATGGGTATAATATTACCTACTTCTTAAGGGTGTTGAATCAGAGAGACAGTATATGAAAAGTGCCTCAAAGAATAACTGACAGTAATTCCTCAAAACATCTGGCTAATCTTTGTTGTATAATACAAAATCTTGTGATTATAAAGTTATTCTCAATATGAAGACCTATCTTAAATTATTAGTTCATGTCCTTATGATTCTGTTGAGGCTAAATGTTCTTTCCATATTTCAGAAAGCTGTTTAAATAACAACATACATAATTTGTTTGTTATAATAATTGAAAATATTTTACTCAATTTACCATTTGCCTTTTAGGTTTTCCTTTCTCTTTTTTTAAATTAATTTTTAATTGGAGAATGGTTGCTTTATACTGTTGTGTTAGCCTCCACTGCACAACAAAATGAATCAGCCATGCACATACAGATATCCCCTCCCTTTTGGACTTCCCTCCCATTTAGGTTACCACAGTGCATTGGGTAGAGCTCCCTGTGCTATACAGTATGTTCCCATCAGCTCTCGATTTTATACATAGTACCAATAATGTATATGTGTCTATCCTAGTCTCCCAATTCCTCCCACCGCATCCCTTTCCCCCTTGGTATCCATACATTTGTTCTCTAGGTCCGTGTCTCTATTTCTGCTTGCAAATAAGATCATCTGTACCATTTTTCTAGATTCCACGTATATGCTTTATTATATGATATTTGCTTTTCTCTTTCTGATTTACTTCACTGTGTATGACACTCTCTAGGTCCACCCACGTCTCTACAAATGACCCAATTTCATTCCTTTTTATGGCTGAGTAATACTCCACTGTATATATGTACCACATCTTTAAGCATTCATCTGTCGATGGACACTTAGGTTGCTTCCATGTCCTGGCTATTGTAAATAGTGCTGCAATGAACATCGTGGTACATGACTCTTTCTGAATTATGGTTTTCTCTGGGTATATGCCCAGTAGTGGGATTGCTGGGTCATATGGTAGTTCTATTTTTAGTTTTTTAAGGAACCTCCATTCTGTTCTCCATAGTGGCTGTATCAATTTACATTCCTCCCACAGTACAAGAGGGTTCCCTTTTCTCCACACGCTCTCCAGCATTTATTGTTTGTAGATTTTTTGAGGATGGCCATTCTGACTGGTATGAGGTGACGACTCATTGTAGTTTTGATTTGAATTTCTGTAATAATTAGTGATGTCGAGCATCTTTTCATGTGTTTGTTGGCCATCTGTATGTCTTCTTTGGAGAAGATTGTTTGTTTTTTATGTATTGCACTGTATGAGCTGTTTGTATATTTTGGAGATTAATCCTTTGTCAGTTGCTTTGTCTGCAGATATTTTCTCCCATTCTGAGGGTTGTCTTTTCATTTTGTTTATGGTTTCCTTTGCTGTGCAAAAGCTTTTAAGTTTCATTAGGTCCCATTTGTTTATTTTTATTTTTATTTCCATTTCTCTAGGAGGTAGGTCAAAAAGGATCTTGCTGTGATTAATGTCAAAGAGTGTTCTGCCTATGTTTTCCTCTAAGAGTTTTATAGTGTCTGGCCTTAACATTTAGGTCTTTAATCCATTTTGAGTTTATTTTTGTGTCTGGTGTTAGGGAGTGCTCTAATTTCATTCTTTTACATGTAGCTGCCCAGTTTTCCCAGCACCACTTATTGAAGAGACTGTCTTTTCTCCCTTGTATATTTTTGCCTCCTTTGTCATTGCTTAGGTGACCACAGGTGCGTGGTATCTCTGGGCTTTCTATCCTGTACCACTGACCTATATTTCTGGTTTTGTGCCAGTACTATACTGTCTTGATTACTGTCGCTTTGTAGTATAGTATGAAGTCAGGGAGCCTGGTTCCTCCAGCTCCGTTTTTCTTTCTCAAGATTGCTTTGGGGACTTCCCTGGTGGCACAGTGGTTAAGAATCCACCTGTCAATGCAGGGGACACAGGTTCGATCCCTGGTCCGAGAAGGTCCCACATGCCGTGGAGCAACTAAGCACGTGCACCACAACTACTGAGCTTGTGCTCTAGAGCCTGCGAGCTACAACGACTGAGCCCGCGTGCCACAACTACTGAAGCCCGCATACCTAGAGCCTGTGCTGGGCAACAAGAGAAGGCACCACGATGAGAAGCCCACGCATTGCGACGAAGAGTAGCCCCCACTTGCCACAACTGGAGAAAGCCGGTGCTCAGTAATAAAGACCCAACGCAGCCATAAACAAATAATTTAATTAAAAAATTTAAACAATCTAAACTTACACCTAAAGCAACTAGAGAAAGAAGAACAAACAAAACCCAAAGTTAGTAAAAGGAAAGAAATAATAAAGATCAGAGCAGAAATAAATGAAATAGAAACAAAGAAAACAATAGCAAAGATCAATAAAACTAAAAGCTCGTTCTTTGAGAAGATAAACAAAATTGATAAACCTTTAGCCAGACTCATCAAGAAAAAAAGGGAGAGGACGCAAATCAATCAAAAAAAAAAAAAAGATTGCTTTGGCTATTCGGGGTCTTTTGTGTTTCCATACAAATTGTAAAATTTTTTGTTCTAGTTCTGTGAAAAATGCCATTGGTAATTTGATAGGGATTGTATTGAACCTTTTTTTTTTAATGGAGAAGTATAATCAATCTATTTTTGTGATTACTTTTATTCTTATAATAAATCCCTTCTTTAGTCCAGGATCAGTTAATATTTACCTACATCTCTAATTAATTTATTTGGTTTTAGGTTTACATTTAACTCTAATTCATCTGAAATTTATTTTGGGACATGATACAAGATGGAGTTCTGGGCTTCCCTGGTGGCGCAGTGGTTGAGAGTCCGCCTGCCGATGCAGGGGACACGGGTTCGTGCCCCGGTCCGGGAAGATCCCACATGCCGTGGAGCAGCTGGGCCCGTGAGCCATGGCCGCTGAGCCTGCGCGTCCGGAGCCTGTGCTCCGCAACGGGAGAGGCCACAACAGTGAGAGCCCCGCGTACCGCAAAAAGAAAAAAAAAAAAAAGATGGAGTTCTAATGTTATATGTAATCATACACAGGTGATAATTTTATCACCTACTTTACAGGAATTACAGCTTTTATTTCTGTGTTCTGGTCGTACTGCATTGGCTAGAATTTATGTAGCATTGTTAAATAATAGTGATAATTAGATGTTCTTGTCTTATTCCAAATTTTAATGGACATGCTACAAGTATTTTGTTATTATTCTGCCATCGGCTCTCAGCTTAAGATACTCTTCATGAGGGAGACGCAAGAGGGAAGAGATATGGGAACATATGTATATGTATAACTGATTCACTTTGTTATAAAGCAGAAACTAACACACCATTGTAAAGCAATTATACCCCAATAAAGATGTTAAAAAAAAACAACCCCCCCCCCCCCGAAAAAAAGATACTCTTCATGATGTTGAAAAGCATCTTTGTTTTCCTAATTTTGTAGGCATTTTTATTGGGAATGGATATTTGATTCTATTAAATACCTTTGTAGCAACTTAAAAATAATTGAAAGTCTTTTTCTTCCTGGGCCTAATGTTGTGATGTATTGCATGAACAAATTTCCTAACATGAAACCATCCTTAAGTGTTCTCTTTTGAAGCCACCTGAGTGTGAGAGGAGGAATTTTGTGATCTTACTCCCAGATTATTGTGACATTCTTTTACGTTACATAGCTTTTCTTTCAGGAACGATGTTTGACATTTACCTTCAGTTTGGTAACTACTGTGGCAGTTGTTGTCATGATATTATTACAGTTGACTTCCTGCCAATAGCTTTTTGGAAGTTGCCGTCTCTGTCTAGACAAGCAAGAGAGGCAGCGACAGCAGTGAGATGTGGGGACCAGCCCCGCACCCTTCTTGCTCAAAAGACAACAGCCACATAGTTGTGGGTAACGATTGAATTTTCTGGTTTTGCAGACATTTTGTTTTTGAACCAGAGGGCAGAGACTCTGAGGGGGGTGAGGGGTTAACTTGAATCTTTATTGATTTTACTGTTTTCACAGCCAAAATGGGCTTTTTTTCCCCCCTAAGTATAGTTCGGGAAATTGCTCCCAGATTCTAGAATTATATTCTTTTCCTTCATCCTCCCACTCTCCCACTCCCCCCACCCCCTTGTACTCCCTCATCAACTAGTCTGCTCCCTTCCTGCCCTCACCCTACCTCACCCTGTATTGTCCGCCTGTTGGTGGACAATACAGATGGGGGCTGCTTGCCAGATGCCATGTTAAACTGAAAACCCTTACAAAAGAAATTGAAGTGACGTTCATTTTAATTTGAATGTTTGGCTTTGCGTAGAAACAGTAGCCCAATTGTAACAAAGATGAAGTTGGAAAACTCTGTAAGAAATATTGTTATAACAAATCCTTGATTTACATTTAAACATGTGTTGACAGGTCAAAAAGAATGACTTTTTTAAAAGGTCGTTGAAGCAAGGATTAAAGATGGGGTACAGAATGGTATGTTTCTGGAAGAAATACCTACCTCAGGTGCTGGATTCAGCTCAGTGTGTAGAAATGGATGCACCCAACGCTTCCCAAGCTGGCCATCAATCACGCAATAAATATATAGGCACTTTAAAGTAACCATATATCAATGCAGAATGGAACACTGCTGGATTAGGAGGTGCTCCTTTGGGAAACTCTTGATTGACAAAAGTAGTACTGCATTAAGTAGCAGCAATATTTTCATGGCCAGAAAGTAATAAAGCAGTAGATAATCTTTATGAAGAGGAAAATATTTTACATAAAAAACCGTTGAGCAATTCTTAGAACTTGCTAACTACAGGATCCAGTTAAGGTGAAAAATAGCTCTACCTAAATGTGAAAGAAAAAAACGATAATTCAGTGAATTGTTAATTGCATCCAAGTTCAGTGCTCTAGTCCCTGTCATTGATAAGGCATCTAAAGAAAAGAGGGGATTCGTTGCTATCTGGGATTGCCCGAACCCCCTGTATCTCTGGTTTGCACAGTAGGAGAAAAATTCAGGATATGCATATTGCATCCATTATAGATTAGAGTGGAGCCAGAGGGTATGCAAAATAGTTTACTCTTTTGAGACCTACTTCATTACGGAGAGGTGGTGGAGAGTTGGAGTTAGGTTGGTGACATTAACTTTGAGTTTTACTGTTGTGTCATTTTATTTAATTTAATTTATTTATTTATTTTGCGGTACATGGGCTTCTCACTGTTGTGGCCTCTCCCGTTGCGGAGCACAGGCTCCGGACGCGCAGGCTCAGCGGCCATGGCTCACGGGCCCAGCCGCTCCGCGGCATATGGGATCTTCCCGGACCGGGGCACGAACCCGCATCCCCTGCATTGGCAGGCAGACTCTCAACCACTGCGCCACCAGGAAAGCCCTTTATTTATTTTTAAATAAATTTATTTATTTCATCTATGTTTATTTTTGGCTGCACTGGGTCTTCATTGCAGTACGTGGGCTTCTCATTGCGGTGGCTGGCTTTTCTTGTTGCGGAGCGTGGGCTCTAGGAGCGTGGGCTTCAGTTGCTGTGGCTCTCAGGCTCTAGAGCGCAGGCTCAGTAGTTGTGGCTCATGGGCTTAGTTGCTCCGCGGCATGTGGAATCTTCCCGGACCAGGGCTCGAACCCGTGCCCCCTGCATTGGCAGGCGGACTCTTAACCACTGCGCCACCAGGGAAGCCCCTTGCTGTATCATTTTAAATCAGAGTTTTCACCGCCACTTCTTGGCACAGCAGTTTGGGCCATATGTTTATCTCTGTTAATATGGTTCCTTGTATTGATATACTTACCTTGAAAATGGGGATGAATTGAATCTTCTGATGGTTTATTAAAACATTGTGACAGTGACATGCTTGACCTGCTGAGGCATATTAGTCCTGCTCCCTGATAGGAAGCGTGATCTTCTTTGTTATCCCCAAGATTGCTGTTTGGGGATGCACATGCTAAATTATATTAAGAGTGATTTGTAGGGCAACGGGGAGAGGGATGGTGTTCTTTTGAAAGCAGGCAAATTGAAAAAGCAAGAGCTTCCTAGAGTAGGGAACTCACCCTGTAGTCTGAATACCTTTCGCTGTGCTTTGATTTCATTCACTGTGAAATTTAGACTTATTCTTGATTCAACCTTATATGAATTATTTATGGCTACGTCTGATTTTCCTCTTCACATCAGGGGAGGACTTCTCTTCTTCCTCGAACCACCTCCCTTGTGCAGGATAATAATAGTGATAACAGTCTATATTATTTGCTAAGAGTGCTTTATCACATTATTTCATTCAATCCTCATCACAGGTCTCTGAGGAAGATGCTATTTTTGCTATCCTTGTTTTATAGGTGGGAAAAATGAGGCATAGTTGTGGGGTAGGGAGTGGATATGTCCTAGAGATTTTTACTTTATTTTTAAAATTTACTCGCATACTAATAAGTGTAAATTTCATAGACTTACGGTAGAATGAATCCATATTTCGTGTTTGATTTAAGATAAGGAGAATTCCTTCATTCTTTCCACATGCATTACAAATACTGATTGGCAAAAGGAGACTGGAAAGAAAGTCATATATAAATTAAATCACACCAGTTTGGTGACAAAAGCCCCTGTTAATCTTGAGCATTCACTGAGGAAGTGAGTAGCCATCATTAACTGTGTATGATTGTTACTGTGGTACATACGCTGCAAAGCAAATATTGGTTTTCTTTGGTTCTGCTTTTCAGGAGTTTTTACTGAATTAATGTCTTTGCTAATAAATACATAACTTGTGATTTTAGTTTAAGATAAGTTCTTAAGATCGGGGCTTTTCTTCTTTTAGACAAAGTGGAGAATAGTATTGGAAGCAGGCATTTAATCAAACGATTCTTTTCTTTCTTGGGACACTTCTTGAAGTTAATTTGAGTTGCTTTCTTAGCCTCCAGCACAGTTTTTGAATATCCATAATGGCGTATTTGGTGTTTGAGGTGGGATTTGGAAACAGTTGAAAGTCATTTTGGTAAACAAGTTAGTTAGTGGGGTAGTCCTATTTTAGTCCCAAATACCAAACAATCAAATAAAAAGTAAGACAAAACAGAAATGTGACTATCACGAGACAAGTCTGATTTTCTTAGAACTGTGCATTTTTCAGGAGAAACGATTTATTAATATCTTGATCATGTACATAGCCCTACTGTTTTAATAAGCATTGTCTCCCAACAAAAATTATTTTTAAAACATTTCTTATTTTAAAATTTTTTTTAAAATTTAATTTTATTGGGTTATAGTTGATTTACAATGTTGTGTTAGTTTCAGGTGTACAGCAAAGTGTTTCAGTTATACATGTATGTATATATTCATTCTTTTTTAGATTTTTTTCTCATATAGGTTATCACAGAATATTGAGTAGAGGTCCCTGTGCTATACAGTAGCTTTTTGTTGTTTTTTTCTTTTTTTGTTTTGCTGTACGCGGGCCTCTCACTGTTGTGGCCTCTCCCGTTGCGGAGCACAGGCTCCGGACACGCAGGCTCAGCGGCCATGGCTCACGGGCCCAGCTGCTCCGTGGCATGTGGGATCTTCCCGGACCGGGTCACGAACCCGTGTCCCCTGCATCGGCAGGCGGACTCTCAACCACTGCGCCACCAGGGAAGCCCTACAGTAGCTCTTTGTTAGTTATTTATCTTATATATAGTAGTGTGTGTATGTTCATCTCAAGCTCCTGATTTATCCCTGCCCCCACGTTTCCCCTTTGGTAACTCTAAGTTTGTTTTCGATATCTGTAAGTCTGCTTCTGTTTTGTAAATAAGTTCATTTGTATCTTTTTTTTAATAGGTTCCACATATGAGTGATATCATATACTATTTGTCTTTCTCTGTTTGACTTCATTTAGTATGATAATCTCTAGGTCCATCCATGTTGCTACAAATGGCATTATTTCATTCCTTTTTATGGCTAATATTCCACTGTATATATGTGCCACATCTTTATTCATTCCTCTGTTGACGGACATTTAGGTTGCTTCCATGTCTTGGCTATTGTAAATAGTCCGAAAGGATACATGCACCCCAATGTTCATTGCAGCACTATTTACAAAAATTACTTTTAAAGGTACCTTTTTGGGTCATATGTAAGTCTTGATTTGTTTGCTTAAAAATATCTATTTAGTCATTTGTAATAAGTATCCCCTTTGCTTAGGTTCATGTGTTTTTTTTTTTTTTTAATTATTTATTTATTTATTTATGACTGTGTTGGGTCTTCGTTTCTGTGCGAGGGCTTTCTCTAGTTGCGGCAAATGGGGGCCACTCTTCATCGCGGTGCGCAGGCCTCTCATTATCGCGGCCTCTCTTGTTGTGGAGCACGGGCTCCAGATGCGCAGGCTCAGTAGTTGTGGCTCACGGGCCTAGTTGCTCCGCGGCATGTGGGATCGTCCCAGACTAGGGTTCGAACCCGTGTCCCCTGCATTGGCAGGCAGATTCTCAACCACTGCGCCACCAGGGAAGCCCAAGTTCATGTGTTTTAATGGTCTTATTTTGCAATTGAAATTAAGAATAGATATTTGAAATTGAGTAGCAATTATAAACTTGGAGAAGCAGGCTGTCTTCTAGGCCTTAATTATAAAAGAGGGAATTAGCCTCTTCTGAAGAATTAGCTGACATATTATTCAATTCCAGTAAGACTCAGCCCATGTTACATCTGTGAATACTGTGTCTTAATGGGAATATTCCTAGGATACCTTCGTATCATTTGAGTCTGAAAAAAGACTCACATACTGAATATGAGGCTTAATTTTGTTGGAAAGAAGGAAAGGAAAGTTTCAAAATAATGAGAAAGCCTTTGGTTATACTGTAAAGTCCTATAGGATCATTAACTTGTTTTAAATAATATTTAACTCTAGAGTTCTGCTTTCATTTGCGGTGTAGAAAGCCACAGGAATACACTGGTCCCACATTAACCATGAGGAAAAGGTGGATAATGTACAGTATTGTGCCTATTTTTGGTCCCATCAGAGACCTGAGTTCTAAAGGTAGTCAGATGATCTAAATTCCAAGGGGAGAAGGGACACATCATTGTTTTGTCTTTAGCAGGGCCCGAGAAGGAGGGTTAGCAGTCATCAAAGCAGATGTGAAGACAACAAGTAAAATTTTTGTGAATTTTTAAAAGCTAGTATGGGCTAACATGACAATTTTAAATTGTCAGGGAGGCCAGATGCAAAGAGGATCTGTATCTATCAGTACTTACCACTTTTTACCGAAGGCCTTCAACTCAATACTCATGAGAAAGAATGAGTGGGGCAGGAAACCAGAGGAAGCTTGTCAGTGGTGCAGGCATGTAGGTGATGACGAACTCTACCCCTCGGAGACAGGCACAAAATCCACCAGTGTCCCAGAACTTCTGTCATAGGACACAAAAGCTGTCATAGGCAGGGATGGGCAAGAAACCTGCCCAAACCTGGATCCAGACAAAGTTTGGCACATTGTTGGAATAGTGATAGAAAATATACTGTCTCAGCCCTGCACTGATGCTGGATAAAGCCCATCAGCTGGGGAGGAGCAGGCTTGGATTCATGATCCACTGATCCACCAATGGTGCAAGGTAGAGACTGGCTGTCATTCATAGGGAGCACAGGAAGGGATGCTGAGAAAGCCTCACTTCTGAAGCTCAGGTGCACAAGGTCTGTCAAAGACAGAGGCTGCAGCAGGAGAATAAAGAAAACTCCTTTGACCCCACCATGTATTGGTGTGGAACAGGAACTCTAAGAAAAACCCTCTGTTACCCCAGGTCTCACATTAAACATAAGGTGGCTGGAATCCACTGCTAGAAGAATTCATAGTTTTTGCTGTGCCAAAAGTTACTATAGCATCAACAGAACACACACCCACCTCAGTACTCTTAGATTAACTCAGGCACTGACAGTAATAGCCTGACAACAGAAGAGATACGCCCATTCCAGAAGTAAATTCATTTACGTCAGTCTCAGCTGCTTTTCTGTATACAGTGTTTTGTGTTTAATCAAAATCTGTAAGATATGCAGAATAAAAAGGGAAAAGAAAATTAACCTACCAAGAGAAAAAGCAGTCAGTAGAACCAGACCCAGGAATGACCAGGACGTTGCAACTATCAGATAGAAACTTAAAAAATGGCTATTAATTATAAAAAATGTACCATAGTAATGTAAGATGTTAAAAACGGGGAAGCGGGTATGGGGTTATATGGGGACTCTTTGTACTATCTTCTCCATTTTTCTGTAAATCTGAAACTTCTAAAAATAAAGTTTATGAAAAACTATATTGTTAAGGAATACATTTAAAATATATTATTAAGGAAATAAAAGTTCAAGCCAGAGACTGAGAGAAAGAATTTGCAAAGTGCCTGTCTGCTTAAAGAAAGAACTCTAACAACTCAGTAGTAAGAAAATCATTTCAACAGGAAAATGGACAAACATTTTGACCTTCACCAAACAAGATTTATGGATTGCAATTATGCACATGAAAAGATGCTCAACATCATTAGTCATTAGAGAAATGCAGATTAAAACCACAGTGAGATGCCATTAGAATGTCTAGAATTAAAAAGCCTGTCAAAACCAAGCGCTGTTTAGAATATAAAGCAAGTAGAACTCGCATACGTTTCTGTTGAGAATGCAGGATGGTCCAGCCTCTTTGGAAAACAGTTCGGCAGTCTCTTATGAAGGTGCGTGTAAGCTTACCATACAGCCAAGCAGCCCCACTCATAGCTCTCTACCCAAGAGACGTTAAACGTATGTCCATACAAAGACCTATGCATGAATATACATGGAAGCTTTACTTAAAATAGCCCCAAACTGGAAACAACCCAAATCTTCATCTACTTGTGAATGGATAAACAGATTGTCATATATCCATACTGTGAGATACTACCAAGCAAGAAAAAGGAACAAATTACTGATACTTGGCAATAACATAGATGAACCTCAGAAGACTTATACAAGATGAAAGAAGCCAGACACAGAAGACTACATAGTGTACGATTCCATTTGTGTGATATTCTAGAAAAGACAAAACTATAGTGACAGAAGAAAGATCAGTGATTGCCATGGGCTGGGCATGACTGCAAAAGGGCACGTGGAAAATTTTTGAGATGATGAAAATGTTATATATTTTATTGTGGTTGTGATTTCATGACTGTATACATCTGTCAAAACTCATTGAGCCGGGCTTCCCTGGTGGCGCAGTGGTTGAGAGTCCGCCTGCCGATGCAGGGGACACGGGTTCGTGCCCCGGTCCGGGAAGATCCCACATGCCAGGGAGCGGCTGGGCCCGTGAGCCATGGCCGCTGAGCCTGCGCGTCCGGAGCCTGTGCTCCGCAACGGGAGAGGCCACGGCAGCGAGAGGCCTGTGTACCTCAAAAAAAAAAAAAAACTCATTGAGCCAAATAGACAAAAAGGGTAAATTATTGTATGCAAATTATATTTCAACAAACTTGTCCAAAGACACTATTAAACCATAGATGAACATATAGTAAGTTCTCAGAAAATAATTTAAAATGTAATTTTAAGAACTTTTGGTACTTTCTGTCTACAGTAATACTGTGCTATGTGAGGGGTCTTGAACAAGTTACTTTACTTCTTGGGTCCTTATTTTCCTTATCTATAAAATGGGATAGCAGTCCTACATACCTTATATGAATTTTTTTGTGAGCATTTAAATAATACTCATAAAGGACTTAAAAAAATTCCCAGAACATAGTAAATACTCAAATAATGTTATTTCTGTGCTGCTTTAGCTTCTGTGTATAATAGGGGACTGAAAACTTAGATGTCCGTGTGTTGTGATAACCTGAAGTAAGGATTTAGAGAAACATTACTATCGTTAACTGAAAAAAATGGGCAACGTAAAAGTTGAGGGTTATGTTTTATTTGATGGACTTACTGAGGACTTAAACCCCGGACATAGCCTCTCAGATAGCTCTGAGGGACTGTTCTAAAGAGGTAAGAGCGGAGCCAGGATAGATAGGAGTTTTTGCCAAAAAAAAAAACACCCCAAAACCCACGTAGTCAGAACATCAAAAGATTACTGTTAACTAAAGAAAAAAGAGACATCTCAAGTTAATGAGTTTAATGCTTTTCTATGTATGGGAAGATGCAAGAGTCTGAGCTTACTGAAATTATTTCTTTGATGTGCACCTTAACTATGTAGGGCCAGTATCCTGTTTTTCTCCACCCTGAGTTCCGCTCAGGTGCACCATCAGGGGTGGCTGCAGTGGCTGACGACTTGATGGCTGCAACATCCTTTGTTTACTGAAGTGGCAGGTGACATTCTTTGTCCACACAGTTTTACTTCAAAATTGATGTTTGCTTGTGCTATTGCATAGGCTCATTTCTGCATTCATTTGAAATTTTTTAACTGGACACTCTCTCTCTGTTAGACATTGTTTGTCTTGAAGAATAAGACTCAGTCTGTGTCCTCAAGAACGTACTGTGAAAACAGACCACTCAGTAGGGGATTACAATGCTTTGACTGGGATAAGTACTGAGTAGGCATGGGAGCCTGTTATGGGACTCTATGGAGTGGGTATCTGCTGGAAAGCGGGAAGATTTTATGGAGGAGGTGATGATGTGGCTGACCCCTGATGCAAGCTGGTCATCAGTTGGCCTGTTTGGGAGTGGAAATACATTTTTAAAGGTCCATGGAACACTGATATAGAAGGAAAAGAAACTTAAAAAACAGAACAGGATCTGTATAAATAGTATCTGAACTTTTAGTAAAATCAGTTGATATCCAAAGTTTAGGTAGCTAGAGGTTACAAGGGATCAGATTCTAACTTTTCCCATTTGTGACATGGCATTGTTGTTAGTCACAATGGAAATGTCACATTAAACCACAACCATCAGATTCCTGAAGAGAGCAGTCAAGGTTTTTAAACTGAGGCGTGAACCATGGTGGTAGGTTCCTGCATGGGCAAAATCATCTGAAGCCTGTGTCTCAAAACCTGATGGCGAGAGAAACATCTGTCAGCCTGTGTTAGAGAAGCACTGTTGATTGTTAATGTCCCTGAATATGTTTTAGAAGGATCAGTCTGTTGATATGCTTTACCTACAGGTAGAAAAACACAACTAAGAAAGCCAGTATGCCATCTGAAAAGCTAGACGGTTTATGGTACGATAAGCATCAATTTCTAAACCGATCTTAGGTTCCAGCAGGCAGGTACAGGTCCAACGTTTGGGCCATTATCCTTGGATGTACCACAGCGACCATACCTGGCTGGCTTTTGTCATTTTGTTAGCCTCACCTACACACCACACTCTAGATGGCCTGCTAGAGATGAATTCCTGGGGCAGAGTCCAGGCATCATGAAGTGGGCTGTGGCAGTTCAGCTCATAAAAAGTAAAAATATTTGCAGAGGGAATGGGCAACAGTGTTTTGCAGAGAAAACATTGTAAACCTAGAAATTTGGGGGCCTAGATTTGGTGAGTTTCATATTTTTGTTTAGTTCTGTACCTTAGCATATTATTGATTATTGTTCATTAATATTTAAAAATTCATTGACGTTCAGCAGATATTTTTTGAACACCAAGAATGTGCAAAGTACTGTTAGGTGTTATGTGGGGCATTCAAAGGTAACTAAAGTATAAATTATGCTCTAATGGAATTTATAATCTAGAGGACAATCTATATGGATATATCTGTTTCTGTATTGATATCTATGTACACACACAAATACATCCACAAATCCGTACATAGTAAATATGTGTATATGTAAGTATACATAATATTTCAGTATGATATGAATGCCAAAATGAAATATAAACAGAATTTTGGGGGGTACCAAAGAGAAAGCTGTCCATTTTGATTGGAGGTTGGGAGGATCTTTGGAAAGTAAATGGTAGCTTTCACCAGGCAGAGCTACAGTGGGGACTAGGGACTGGAAACTGAGGAAAATAGACCGTCCATTTTATAACTTGTCCATTTTATAAACTTTTGAGTATTCAGCACCTTGCTACACAACATTTGTTGAATGAATGCATGCATGAAACATCATCACCCAAATTTCAGAGTAGAGAGGGGAATAATGTAAATTGGTGAGTGGTCCGCCATGGGTGGTGCCCAGCTACGGGCCAGTGTTTATATGGTATAGGGTGCAGCTTATTGAGCGCTGGGCTGGGTTTTTTTGTTTATTTGTTTGTTTGTTTTGCGGTACGCGGGCCTCTCACTGTTGTGACCTCTCCCGTTGCAGAGCACAGGCTCCAGACACACAGGCCCAGCAGCCATGGCTCACGGGCGCAGCCGCTCCGCGGCATGTGGGATCTTCCCGGACCGGGGCACGAACCCATGTCCCCTGCATCGGCAGGTGGACTCTCAACCACTGCGCCACCAGGGAAGCCCTGGGCTGGGTTTTTGAGGGACTTTGCTATAGTGCTAAGGAGTTCAGAATTTATTCCGCTGCCTGGGACCTGTCAGATATGTTTGACCTGGAGAGTTACCTAAACTTATTTATTTTACAGAGCTCCTTCATGCTTTCACCATTCTTTGTTTTCTTTCCTGTTATCTCCTCAGGAGTTCTGAATCTCTTTATCCACAAGCACCCAGTTTATTGGGCTCCACCCTACCCCCATCTTTGGGGCTTTGTTTTAAAAAACTATCTCCTACATTGCTCTAATGGTAATCAATTAATTTTCCTATTTTATTGGTGAAAAGCATGTAATTCAGGAACAAGGTATTCCTGCAGAGGTTGAACATGGATTTAATTGCTGACTGTATTAGTTACCTGGGACCGCCATAACCAAATGCCACAGGCTGGGTAGTTTAAGCAACAGAAATTTATTTTCTCACAGTTCTGGAGGCTGGAAGTCCAAGATCAAGGTGTGGACAGGGCTGGTTTCATTCTGAGGACTCTCTCCTTGGCTTGCAGATGGCCATCTTCTCACTGGGTCCTCGCATGGTCTCCTCTCTGTTTGTTGTCTGTGTCCTAATCTTCTAATCTCCTCTTCTTATAAGGACACCAGTCAGTCATATTGGATGAGGGCCCACCCATGTGACCTTATTATACCGTAATTACCTCTTAAAGGCCCTATCTCCAATGCAGTCACATTCTGGAATACTGGGGGTTAGGACTACAACACGTGAATTTTGGACGGGACACAGTTCAACCCGTAACACTGACCTGAGAAGTTACATCCGTGCTCTACCACCTGACAGGATATCATACTGTTGGGGTTCAAGGCAATTTGTGTCACATGTGGTTGGGATCTAAGCTTGAATCTAAGTAAGTGGCTAGTTGCTCAGAAGCTGATGGAACTCGGTTGTTGCCTAGTGAAAGCGATCCCTTCCGAAGTGCTCAGTCTCTACCAAATCCATTGGCAGTCCATATTATAATAGTTTTAAGTAAGTTTGGACAGGATGAACATAAATCCAGCGCACAGTTGTACGACATTTACTAGAGCATCACCAACTAAGCAAGTGCTAAACAGTATAGTTGATGAGATGAGTCAAGTCAGGTGTACTGGACTCCATCATTTTTGATCTGTGTGACCTCAGGCAGATGGCTGAATCTTTCTCTGCCACTCTTTCCTTATCTATAAATCAAAGATAATGCTTCCTACCTCATAGGATTGTTCTGAAAGGTTAAAGGAGAAAATGTAGGTCAAGCATTTAGCACAGTGCTTGGTACATAGCACTCAGAAAGTTAACTAATCTAGTATGTATTCAATGTTAGCTGCTGTTAAAGATGAAAATGGTGGATCTATTCATAGGCATGTTAGCAATAGAACTACAGCAAAATATTAGTCTTTGTAGCCATATTTATATAAATAGCAGAAATAATTTTTAATGTTTTATATATTTTAAAAATATCATAAATATTCTGATACCCTTATTAAATAAACGTACTTCTTATTCTTGTGTACACTATAGTATTATTGAAAAATAACTTTCCTTGGCCTTAATCCAACAATTTGAGGAATACCAATTTAGATGTAACTTAGGTCGATTTATCTTCTAGAATTGAACATTGGATTCTGTTAATAGTATAAACTTTAATTGTCTTTGGGGTATAGATACAAGTAAGTTATTTCTTTGTGTTGTTAAGATACACAAAACAATTGGACACCATTATCATTTCATTATAGATAATGTCATAGGAAGCCTTCCAGGAGGTTTGCATAAAGGAAGGGTGGCACTCGTAGAAAATGCTGAATAAACTCATCAGTAATGATTTTCTTGGACCTTTTGTACTTTCTGCCTACTTCTTCCCACCTTGAGTAAGGCAGTTTATTATTAATGCTTTTCATACCACTTATTTTGCTAGTCCTATACTTGTTTTAGAACATTTTGAAATATCCAATAAAAATGAGTCAGGCACTTATAAATACTTTGTAATATATGGCTGTTTTGAATATTATCATAAAATAATTCTTTCAGAGGTTGCCCAGTTTATACAATACAAATGATAACTGCGATACTTAAGATTTGTATTGCGTGTTTAAAAGAATAAAGTTAGTGGGAAAGGTTTGTTAGTTTTAGAGATGGGTTGAAAGGACATTTAAAAATATTGTCAACAGTTGGGTTGCTTCAGCAACTTTTCTTTTGGTGACCTTTCTTTTTTCTTTAAAGTGGGTTTTAGTCTTTACTACATATGGTGACAGTACTTTTCTAATATTTAGGTTCTGCTTTAAAAAAAAAAACCAAAAAACGACAAGCAGAACTATCCAGCAAACATATTAAGAGGTTCTGCCACGGGAACGGAAATATTTGTGTTTGGGATTTCTCTTTAGTAATAATTAGCCTTCGCTTTTATACTATAAACAGATGCGACCTGGACAGGAAATACTTCAGTATTAGTGGAGGAATGTTTTCTGGCGATACGGTTAGTTACTACCATGTTGTAGCCACGTGTGTGCACACACGTGCACATTTTTCTTGTTGGCATTTACCTTGGAGCAGGGCCTGTGGGCAGTGTGCAGGAGGCAGGTGCAGACGGCTTTTTATGAGTGATAGGGCATGTCAGTTCTCATTTCCTTCTGCAGAGAAGTGTAAAGTGAAGCAGCCCACTGTGCCCTCTGGGGCCAGCCCACTGCTTCCTCTAGCTGGCATCCTGGAGACATGCCATCCAGCCCCTGCCGCCGCCTTCTCAACCACAGCTGGCTTGTAGTTTTTGTTTTTGCTTTGTTTTGTTTTTTAAATCTTTGTGGTGATTGTTGAAGATTGTGAAATTAATTTAATAAGCAGAACAGACTTTACAGAGGATTGGCTGTAAACGCTAAGAATCAGCAACTAAAAGGCAGAGAGCTGGGGTGCAGAGTGGCTTGGGGTGGAGTTAAGGAACTAGTGAGATGCATGGCCAGGCCACTATTTCCCAAACACTGGGAGAAAAGTCCTGGGTTCTGAGCCCTGGGCATTTTGCGTCATCAGCCTTCTTTGCAATTTCTGTCATCGGGTGTCTTCATCTGTTATTCTTAGAACTACCAAATTGTGTTACAGAGATCCAGGTTAATCCAAGTTACCCTCTGAACTTGACCTACTTTCACTTAGAATTAGCCTTATTTGAAATTGTAAACTACTGTCATGACTATGGCACATTAAGCAGTGTTCTGTTTATAAAACAGATGCCTTTTTTCCTACTGTAGATCCCTTCTGGCTCGAGAAATCTCTATAACAAAACCAGAATATGTATTTCAATTACCCCAGGACATTTAGACTTTCAAGGATTTAAAAATAATAGTTTTTTTTCCTTTTCAATTTTGGAGATCAAAGTGGTTCCTTAGGCTCTAAAACTCTCCATTAATTTTTGTTCTAATGTTTTAGAAAAAATACTTTAATCTTGTTTGCGTGAATAAAGTCCAGTCCACATGAAATCTACACTCGAGTCATAATAGTCAGTTATGATTATGTAAATTGTAGAAGTGAATTTGGCTCAGCATTTAAACTCTTCTGCCTGAAATTACAGTATTTAATTGTAAGCTTAGATGATTAGCAGGATAATTGCTGTTTTCAGTCCTTTTTGTTCCGTAAGATGTGAAGGCAGGCCCGTGACTTATTTACTTCTTCAGCCCCAAGGCCGGACCCCATGCCTAGTGCTTGACAGGCACCCGCTCCATGGAATGTGCACCAGGAGGACGCTTGCCGCCATTTTCATCTTGCTCATTAATTTAAACAAACATAGCAGCCAACATTCATGTCAGAACTCTACTCTTCTGATACGGGTTGGCTTCCAGTACAAGAGTTCAGCCCAAATCAACAGAAGCATTCTATGAGAATCAATTGGGTGTTATGGAGTCACAATAAGGGGTATCACAGAGTTTATCTTTTTGTAAATTATGTGCTACACATCATTTATATCAGTAAAATGTATAATATATTTATGAATGTGTATGTATGTATACATTTTTCCCCCTGGGGAGCCGGTTATTAAATATTAACAGCACAACACTGAGGAGGCCTTATGACTAGAGTTACTTCTAAGATTTTGGATAGTCAAGGTTAACTTAAGTTCTTCTGAGCTGAGATTTTACACACCGGCCATGCAGCCTAGTCCCAGGAATGGTCAGGCCTTGGGCAGGGTACGAGTCCCGCAGCTCTGCCCGAGGCGGGGCAGGCAAGTTCAGAGCTCAGACTCCGACGTAGGGACCCAGGCCCACACATCCGTGGAACCCAGGGGTGGAGCCAAGTCTTTTGGAGATGAGGTTTATCAAATTGAGAGGACCCTTTTTAAGAAACAGAATACACAATTAGGTAAAAGGCCTGGGAAAAGCCCAGGTAAGGAGCCTCGAGGCTTCTCCTTCATGGTACACCTGCCTTTGATCAAGCAAAGGGAACATTTTAGAGAACAGGCAAAGCTTTCAGGCTGAGATCAGGAAGATAGACAACAGGATTGCAAGACAGGATACACAGGAAGCTCAGTGGTGGCAGAAGACAGTGAGAGACTTACTGCAAAGCCAGCAGAGTGAGTATCCTGTATTAGAGGATCAGGATCAATAGGGTGTGAGCATGTGGGGGGTGTGTGTGTGTGTGTGTGTGTGTGTGTGTGTGTGTGTGTGTATGTAGGTGTAGAGAGAGAGAAGGAGGGAGTGAGAATGACTTATTTTAAGAAATTGGCTCATGTGATTGTGGGCGCTGGTGTGTCTAAATCTGCAGGGCAGGCTGGAAACTCAGGGAAGAATTGATGTTATGGTCTTGAGTCCAAAGTCAGTCTGAAGGCAGAATTTCTTCATTCTTGGGGGACTTCAGGCTTTTCTCTTAAGGCTTTCACCTGATTGGATGAGACCCACCGACATTGTACAAGAAAAGCTGCTTTACTCTATTATCTACTGTTAAACACATCTAAGAAATATCTTCACAGCAACATCTAGACTGTTTCGGGGCACCATTGCCAAGCCACACTGACACAGAAGATTAACCATCACGAGCCCCAGTGCAAGTTCTCAACCTGGACCACAACAAGGGGTGGGGGAGGGCAGGTCACCTCCTGCCACAGTGTGGAGATGGCCTGCTACACCTAGAATGCAGCAGAATGACTACAAGTGGAATATGGGGGTCCAATCCCTGCTCTGCCATTGGCTACTTTAGTTTGGGGTCCTGAGGGAGGTGAGCCCTTTAGCCTTTCCAGCCTGCATTTTCTTCCATATTAAATGAAAGCATTTGTAGAGGCATGCCACGTCAGAAGTGAAAGGACTGGGGTTTTCAGTTTTTTTTTTCTTATAGTACTTTAAAAAAAATTTTAATTTATTTATTTTTGGCTGCGTTGGGTCTTCGTTGCTGCGCGCGGGCTTTCTCTAGTTGCGGCGAGCAGGGGCTGCTCTTCGTTGCAGTGTGCGGGCTTCTCACTGCAGTGGTTTCTCTTGCTGCAGAGCATGGGCTCTAGGCATGCAGGCTCCGTTGTTGTAGCTCGTGGGCTTCAGTAGTTGTGAAGCACGACCTTAGTTGCTCCATGGCATGTGGGATCTTGCCGGACCAGGGCTTGAACCCGTGTCCTCTGCATTGGCAGGTGGATTCTTAACCACTGCGCCACCAGGGAAGCCCTATGATGCCTTTTTTGAAGCAAAAATCTCATAAGGAATTCCCAAACAGAGTTAAAAGGAGCTTGTCTGAATGAACGGTTAGGGCAAGGACTAAGAGTCAGATAACAAACACACAGCAGGCTGGGTAATTCAGTGGTTTGAGAAACACTGATCCATGTCATTCTAACCGTACTTTCCCATCCCTGTTTTCTAAACCACTGAATCCACATCCCAAGCTTGTGGAATGACAAAATCAAGATTTGAAGTCACATTCCTTCTGGCTGCAAAATTATTTTCTCTGTTTGAAAGCTGTGTCATTCGGCCTGACTTGCATTGATTTGCTTAAACACATGTATACATTCTGACATCTAGAAACATTTTTATGGTTTCAAATGAGAACATCCTCTGTTCACTCCTCTGGAGACAGTTCTAGTGAGAGCAAGGTCAGAATTATAGAACTTAGTTGAACTTATCTAGAAGTGAGAAAATTTTAATTAAAAAATTTTTTTTGCCATTTGTTTTGCCATTTGTGTGTTTGATTTGCTTGGAGCCAAATCGTATATAATGACCAGAATATACAATATTTAGGTCTAAATAACCTGAGAAAGAACATCTAGTCCTAAAATTATGGAACTCTTGAGTGTTGAGAATTATGGACAATTTTTAAAAATACTTCAGCACTAAGGCATAATTTCTGTTGATGAACTTACAGTTGATAAGACAAGACAGAAATTTGTAAAATGTTAAATGCATAGCTTAAGGCAGCAAAGATGGGAAAGCAGGATGGCTGCTAAATGAACTAAGAGTTTAGAATAAGGAGAATGAATTCTTCAGGATGGGGTGATCTGGGGATTTATAACATAAAGGATGGAGTTTGAGTCAAGTTTAGATATGAGTCGGGAGGAGGAGAGGAGGCATTCCAGGAGAACGTAATAAAATATAAACTAAAAATAGAGCTACCATACGACCCAGCAATCCCACTACTGGGCATATACCCTGAGAAAACCATAATTCAAAAAGAGTCATGTACCACAATGTTCACTGCAGCTCTATTTACAATAGCCAGGACATGGAAGCAACCTAAGTGTCCATCATCGGATGAATGGATAAAGAAGATGTGGCACATATATACAATGGAATATTACTCAGCCATAAAAAGAAACGAAATTGAGTTATTTGTAGTGAGCTGGATGGACCTAGAGTCTGTCATACAGAGTGAAGTAAGCCAGAAAGAGAGAGACAAATACCGTATGCTAACACATATATATGGAATCTAAGAAAAAAATGTTATGAAGAACCTAGGGGTAAGATGGGAATAAAGACACAGACCTACTAGAGAATGGACTTGAGGACACGGGGAGGGGGAAGGGTAAGCTGTGACAAAGCGAGAGAGTGGCATGGACATATATACACTACCAAACGTAAAATAGATAGCTAGTGGGAAGCAGCCGCATAGCACAGGGAGATCAGCTTGGTGCTTTGTGACCACCTAGAGGGGTGGGATAGGGAGGGTAGGAGGGAGGGAGACGCAAGAGGGAAGAGATATGGGAACATATGTATATGTATAACTGAGTCGCTTTGTTATAAAGCAGAAACTAAAAAAAAAAACTGGATTAATAAAGGGTAATAAGTATGAAAAAATATATATAAGTGAACACATATAAGCAATGGGCAAGGACTGTTCAAGGGAGAGCAAGATCCTCTTTTGAAAGGTAGTAGAAAAGTATATTCAAAAATAAGATACTCAAAGGAGATTAAGGCCCTTCAGATGCCAGTACACTGTGAATAGAAAATTATAGCGCATATAATTTATAAAAAGGCTTTCTGTGGTGGCACAACCTCATTGAAAGAAAATTGTTGGTCTTTCAGGGCTGTAACGTCTATTGTGGACATCAGGCAAATTAGTAGGAGTTAGTATATAGGAAATTTACTTTTAATAGAATGATTACACTGCATACTCATCCATGTGATGTAAATAGTAAATACTGTATCTGCATAGATACATACATTCATGTGAACTCCAGCATTTACGGAATATATTTAAGAGGGAGTTATTAGATCATTAACTATTAAACTTACACTTAAAGTTATATTCATATTATCACCATCCCTCTCAGTGGCTTGGTGGCCGAGCCTGTGTTCCTTACTCATATGCACACAAATAACAGTGTTGTTGTTATTACCTTTTTGTAAATGTCCTGACACCCCCTGGTCATTTGTAGTAAGGGGATTGATGCTGATGTTGCCGGGTCTCTTGTAGCCCCCATCACATCGCATTGGGCGAGGGGGGCTATGGAAGTGATTTGGGAAGGGACGCACCATTTAATATCCTTTCGTGGATGGTAGATTCTATTTGATTTTTCTATTCTGTTTTTCTTTTTGCATATTATGGTTTGCTTTAGAAATGTAAAATCCTGAGTGCTTAAGAAACCATCCACATAGTTTTGCTCCGAAATCAACTCCCCCAGTTTGGCAGTGTAAAATGCTCTTACTTATTACTCTAGACAAAGCAAACGCTTTCAAAGTTATTTCTGAATAGCTGAAATTCTTTGGCAACAAAATAATTCTGAATACTAGCAGAAAATTTATGGATTTCAATTCGCGTTTGTAGCGTATCATAATTCCAGTTTTATATTCCATGCAGTTCAGTGTTCTGGATTTTTAATGGGGCCAGTGCAGTAATAATAAAAGTGATTCAAAATGCACCCAGTAATTACAGAGATTTGCTGTTGCCTTTGCATTAAAAATGATGATGATTTATGCTCGGTGAAATTGCGGTCTGTGGCTCTATTTAGGGTATTCTTGCTATTAAGCCGCTTATTAGTTATGGTCAGTGATTTAAAGCTTAAGAGCTGTATTAGAGGGCTGTAAAATTATTTACTCCTTAATAGATAACAGTAAATTTGAAACAGACTTTGGGTTAATTATAATCGTGTACATTAAAGGAATACGTGTTAGCCCTTTGTCTCTTCTTAGGTCTTTTGAAATTCATTTCAAGTAAATGGCAAAATGGGTGATTGGGTTAGAAGGCCTGGTATATTCACTTCTGCCTTCTGGTTTATAAGTGGTTAACACCTTTTCTGAATGTTCCGGAAAAATAATTTGACTTCTCATTGTGAGTCCTTCTGCCTGCTAAACAAATGCTAGTTTTCACTTTAAACTTGTCTTTGTTCCAGGTTGACATTGATTGCTTACATTAGGCTGAAAAGATCAGAGCGCTGGGCCCATCTTCTGAGGGGGGGTGGGGGTAGTGGGGGATGGAGATGTGGTTAAGGTTAGGTGTACTTTTTGTTGTTGTTGTTACACTAGTTTTATTTTAAAAGTCTTGTTATTGCATAAATAAGTCTCCACAAGGTTAAGGATACTTTAAACTGGCATTGCAGGAAGGAGTTTGTCATTATTCCTATTATTAATAATTACATGTATATGTGTACATTTGCATGTATATGTGTGCTCCTCATTGTAGTTTTACGTTAAGACAGAAATTATCCAGTGTAAATATCAGATGTGTCGGAATGTGAGTGTCTTTTAACAGTAATTAAATTTGATATTCAAATTCCTGTGTTAATGTCCTTGTGTAATGCTTGGGTGTTACACTAAATCAAGAAAAAGTCTAAGAGAAAGAGATTCTGTCTAAACCTGTTAATAAATTAGATCCAAGGAGAAAATATATTTGTATTATTTAGGATAAGTGAATATTATTAAGCTGTGCTGTAATAAGAATATTACCCTCCCCCCCAAAATCTGAAAACCTTAACAGATACTTATTTCTGGCTCCAACAAAGTCCAGTGTACCTTGGTGGAGGCTCTCTTCCGTGCAGTGACTCAGAGATCCAGGCTCCCTCAACACGTGGCCTCTTCAGGGACAAGAGAACTTCAGATTGGTTCACGATATTTTTGAAGAGGTGACCTGGAAATGACTTCTGTTATTTCTACTTACATCCCATTTGCCAGAACTCCATCGTATTCCCAACATATTTGTAGAGGAGCCTGAAATGGTAGCCTTCCTTTGTGCCAAGGAAAAGGAAAGGGCATCAGGTGAACACACAGTGTTTCCTCTGCTGCAATATGTAAATACATCTGAACTCTGCATATAATCATGTGAATTTATAATTGGAAAAATGCCAGAAAGGCATGGCATCATTTAAGCAATTTCATCATCTCCCCTCTCTCCCCCACCCCATGTACTAAGAATTGACAAGAAAGACAGTTGGTTGTACCCAGTTTCCTGTCACTTTGTGCCATGGCACATTTTAGTTTATCCCAGCTGTTCTGCCTCTTTCCTTCCTTTAGAGCACTGTAGTTGGTGGCCCAGCACATGTTACACTGCAACCGGGCATGGTAAATGATACAGTGTTTGCCATTAGTCTGTCCCACATTGGGTCCTACTTTTCCATCACTGACCCTCCTCCCCCTTTTCTCCCAGACAATTCCCCTCGTTTCATTAGAATTAATGGTGCATATTCTGAAGGTGGGAAAGAGTCGTTATTTAGCTGTTTAACAATAGAACACTCAGCTGATAAATCTGGTTACATGTTGTGTTAGTTTTCTCTTTCTGCATGACAAATTCCTATCAACCTAATGGCTAAAAATAATACCCATTGGTTACCTCACAGTTCTGTAAGTCAACACTCTGGGCAAGTTGGCTTGGGTTCTCTGCTCAGGGTCTTATAAAGCCAAAGTCAAGGTATCAGCCAGCTTGGGCTCTTATCTGGAGGATTTGGGGGAGAATCTGCTCCTAAGGTGGTAGGTTGTTGGGAGAATACAATTCCTTGCAGGAAATTCCCTGGCCGTCCAGTGGTCAGGACTCCACTCACAGCTGTAGATTCGAGGTTCCCAAATCTTTGCTGGCTGTTAGCGGTGGGCATCTGGATACTGACTGCATTCCTTTCTCCTATTTTTTTTTTTTTTTTCTTTTTTGCGGTATGCGAGCCTCTCACTGTTGTGGCCTCTCCCGTTGTGGAGCACAGGCTCCGGACGCGCAGGCTCAGCGGCCATGGCTCACGGGCCCAGCTGCTCCGCGGCATGTGGGATCTTCCCGGACCGGGCCAGAACCTGTGTCCCCTGCATCAGCAGGCGGACTCTCAACCACTGCGCCACCAGGGAAGCCCTCCTTCTCCTGTTTTAAACCAGCAGTGGTGAGCCAAGTCCTTCTCATGCTCCCGATTTCTCTGTCTTCCTGTCTTCTAGCCAGAGAAGCACTATGCTTTTAAATGACTAGGATTAGATTAAGCCAACCTGAAGAATCTGCCTTTTGTCATACAGTGTAACCTAATCATGGGAGTGACATCGTGTATTCATGGGTTTCACCCTTACTCAAAGGGCAGGGACTTGGACAAAGGCAAGAGTCACTGGGGCCATTCTTAGAATTCTGCCTCTGGTATGTGTTTCTGCCCGGGACAGGTCAGAAAGGAATTTTTTGTTTAGCAGAACCTGTATTTTTGCCCAAATCCAGACTTGAAAGGTACAAAATCTTTCTACCACCAGAATTAAATTCAGGTAGGAGAAGAGGGGGTAACTGAGGGTGGTGAGGAGGGAGGATGAATTTTCTTTCAAAGGCTTCATGATGTATAGAAAATACTTAAAAAGCAACTTAATTTGGGTAATGGGGATATAAAATAGCTTACTTCATTTTTAAATTGTCTGTAATCATAAAAGTGCATTTAATAAATAAAACAAGAAAAATATAGTAATGGGCAATTAAAAGAGAGATTTAGTGGGGAATGGGAAGTGGAGGTAAAATCCATTCAAAGATCTCACTAGAGTAACAATAGCCTTAAAGGATAATGTTGCTGATCGTTACTAACAACTGGGTTGTGATTTTACATAAATAGCGTCATAATTTTCTTACATGATGCCTGCTCAGAGACCACCACTTAACAGATTGACATCCCACCTCTCACCATCAAACCACTGTTTTACTGTCCTTAAAGACCTACCCTAATTTGAAGTTATCTTGGTTATTTACATGTCCAATTGTTTATTCTCTGCACCCCCCACCCCCTCCCCAAAGCGTACACTCCATGAAGGGGGGACATTGCTGCCTTGCCCTTCGCTGTCAGCCCAGTGCCTAGAACTGTGCTGTGCACAGCATGGGCGCTCAGTAAAAACGGATTGAATGAATAAACGGATGGAATAGTTTGCCACGCTTTCATCATTGGCCTCTAAGGCAGATCAAATTAGGTAAAGGCTTGGAGGTTACAGTTTTCTCTCCCAAATAGGAACTCTCTTTATTTAAATGAGGCTCGTCTAACCTCTTCCCTCTTCCCTCTTGGTTGTTTCATCTGACAAAATTCTGATGGTTCTTAAGTTTGTACAAAGAACGTGCTATCTCTGGTCAGCAGGCTGGTAAATCAAATGCTCTAACTGTAACATGCTTCCTTTAATTTATTAACAAATTAAATTGAATTTTGTCTTTTCAGTGTAGTGCCTACCTCGCTATTTTAAATTGTTTCTTTGTTACATTAGGTTGTTAACTTTATAAAAGAAACAGATATTTTCTGTAAAATGTATGTACTTTTCAGGTAATTTGAACAGAAAATGATGACTAATGTTTTCTATCAACTCTGTCCTGGAATGGGAATACAGAGAATTGAAGCCTAGTCCCAGGTCTCTCATTAATTTCCTCAGGAGTCACTTCATTTGGGATTTGAACATCTATAAAATGAAGGAATTCACAAAACAGGAAGTAGATGGTTTCTTATCCTTCCCCATGAGGTATCCCCCACGCTTTTTTTTTCTCATTGGAAAAAGATTTGCTTTCTTTGATTGAGACTTAATATTCCTACATTTTTTTTTTTTTTTTTTTGTGGTACGCGGGCCTCTCACTGTTGTGACCTCTCCCGTTGCGGAGCACAGGCTCTGGACGCGCAGGATCAGTGGCCATGGCTCACGGGCCTCGCCGCTCCGTGGCATGTGGGATCTTCCCGGACTGGGGCACGAACCCGTGTCCCCTGCATCGGCAGGCGGACTCTCAACCACTGTGCCACCAGGGAAGCCCAATATTCCTAAATATTGGTTGCCATGTGCCCAAAGAAAATTGGTGCTATGAAATAATTTTCACAGGATTCCTTAAAGTTAATTGTTCCTCCTACCCTTGGCTTTTCTCCCATGAAAATGAAAGTATAGAGTAATAGGCTGTATTACTGTATTCCAAATCACTCTTCCTACATTACCCCTCCCTGCAGGAGGATTATATATTCCAGCCCTTCGAACTAAGAATAGGCAGATGGCATGTTTTGGTCAATGAAAGGTGAGTAGAAGTGATGTGGACCTCTTCCAGGCAGAAGCTTTATAAAACTGTGCATAGTTCACAAATTTAATATTTTCCCTCAAGTCACAATGACTGGCTATGTTTTTTGTTTGTTTGTTTGTTTTGCGGTACATGGAGTGTACACTTTGGGGAGGGGCTAGGGGGTGCAGAGAATAAACAATTAGACATGTAAATAACCAAGATAACTTCAAATTAGGGTAGGTCTTTAAAGACAGTAAAACAGTGGTTTGATGGTGAGAGGTGGGATGTCAATCTGTTAAGTGGTAGTCTCTGAGTACTGTTGTGGCCTCTCTCATTGTGGAGCACAGGCTCCGGACGCGCAGGCTCAGTGGCCATGGCTCACGGGCCCAGCCGCTCTGCGGCATGTGGGATCTTCCCGGACCGGGGCACGAACCCGTGTCCCCTGCATCGGCAGGCGAACTCTCAACCACTGCGCCACCAGGGAAGCCCTGGCTATTTTTTTTGATGGAGACTGATTTGTCAGTTTTGGTCCTGGAGTGAAGAAAATGGCCCAGAGCCATAGCAGACCCACCTTGGATTTGTAGCATGAGTAAAAAATAAACCTTTGTTGTTGTAAGCCATTGAAATCGTGGGGTCATTTGTTACTGCGGCATAACTGGCCCATCCTGACTCATACACATGCCTGATGCTTGTGTACACCAGTTCAAATCATCTTAGCCTTGTTTCTTATTCCACCCACTGCTGAGTGAACACTTCTGCACAGGCTTAAACAGGTAGCACAGAAGTGTAGCCTAACGGCTCATTGACTCAAGCCTGCGCTTCTTGCTTTATAGCCAGGAGCTTCTTTGATTTTTTCATTCACTCCTGTGGGAGCTGACTAGGCTCTCACCGTGTGTAAATACAAAGTGCAGAAAAATTGCCACCCACCAGGAAAACCTTGACAAGTGGGTAATAGAAGATGAGGTCTAAATGTTCCTCCTTTCTTCTTTCACATACCTGGTTCTGAGATGCATTTCCTAAGGCTCCCCTGAAGGTCTTACAGAATTGAACAGTACGTCACTGAGTGGCCAACTCCAGATGCATCCTTGTGTTGGCTTTCCCTTCTTTATTTCACTCTCCCTGGCCCCTACTTCTGCTTTCTGGGATCACATTCCCAAATAAACGACCTGCACCTAAGCTTTTGTCTCAGGCTCTGTTTGGCGGGGGAACCAGTCAGACCTTCATTTAATTGGACCAATCAGAACATTATCCACCACCAGAGTGAATTATTTAAGTAATTCAGTGGTGTAAAGGATTATACTATGCATTTACAGAAACTTGCAAAGCATAAACGCTTTGTTACTCAACCTGAAAATTATTGTTAGATTTGCTGATCCAAAAATAAGACTTTCCTCTTCCCCCCTACAGAGGTTAATTTCCTGTTATTAGTTCTCAGTCCATTCTGATGCCTTGACACAGATCTTAGTTGGGAGGAATCCATGTTTTTTTTTGTTTTTTTTTTTTGTTTTTTTTGAGGTTCAGTGATTTATTGAATGGCATATTGTTAGGCAGATGTTTATTTGTTTCATTTTTATTTACTTATTTTAAAAGCCAATACTCAGTTGAATATTTTGTTTTTTAACTGGTGTCATAGAGATCCTTGCATTAACCATAGAATGGATTAAATAAAGTGTGTAGGCAGATGTTTAAATGTTAATGTGGAGTTGAGGTTTTGGTGGAACTGTTGTTCTGTGGTAGCTTCGGGTTGCCAGTCCACTGACAGTGCCCAGTGCGATGTGTGTCTGCATCATGGGAATTACTGCCTTGTTTAGGAGCTGAATTGGCCGAGTTCCCACAGCATCTTGGCTCTGTTTCACCTTTGCCTCCGCATCAGACTATTCCCTAGGAATCTTAAAATCACAGCATGATAGAACCAGAGGGTATCTTAAGATCATCTAATCACACTCGTTATTTCCTAGGTCAGAAAACAAGCCCATAAAGGTTAAGAAGAATGACCCACTTTGGTGGCGGGGGAGGAGAGAAATTGAGGGGGATGCACTTCTGGTTGTTAAAAAGATACCGTTCTTTTTTTGACATAATTAAATTCTTGATTGTGATGCTCTTAAATGAACCATGAAATTATAAGTGCTTCCAATGCAAGTGTGATTTTTAACTAAGGCTTTTCTTCCCCCCAATCTGAATGTTAAGGTGGCAGATGCATAACTAATCTTAGCTGAATCTATATTAAGAAATCAGCAAGGTGTCTTTATTTAGCTTGCATGACCTGTGAATATAAGGTAGAGTCAAATAACATGATTTTGCACGTTATGTCCTAAAATAAAAACAACTCTGCCTTTAAAGTGATAGCAAAATGCAATTACGTGAGAGGTGGTTTTCCATTTGCTCTCAAAGGGAATGAGAAGCACAGAAGAAAATAACTGAAGAACTTGTTCCTAAACGTAATTTCAGCAGACGTTTATACCTATTTCAAATACTATTTTGTCTGAGGGACAAAAAGTCAGCTCTTGGGATTGCGTTCCATGTCATACAGAGCAAAGTCCTATCAACAGTAGGGAGCTTCTAAAATCTCTTGTTATCCTAGTTTTGAATTGTCTGAAAAATGCCCAGTCCACTGAGCTTCTCTGTTTTTGCCTGGAGATGTTTCCATGGATCTGTATTAGTTCCAGGAAATTTGGGTCCTTTCTATTATCTCTGGAACCAGGCATGTTTCCTGTAGAAACGACGCGGTATTATCTGTTTCTCTGTTTAACATCTTTGCCGCAGAGGGTCAGATTCCTGAAGGGGTAAACAGTGAAAAATTGTGAGGCTCAACTGTGGAAGATTGTGTGGAGAGGAAAGCAAGCTATTCTGATTTAAGTCATAAAAAATGTTGGCCTTTAGCTTCTTGGAATACTGCTGTATTCAGATGTATTGAAATACTTCTTGCCTGCCGTATGCTAACCGATGCAAGCCTGGGGTGACCACTCCGTGTTAGATTCAAGTCGGGATCCTGGGGTTTGACTTTCACTGGGTTAATCAACTTTTATTTTAATATATTTGAATTTCTTCAAGAACACGATCTTAGCTTCTGATGATTCCATTCCTCTGTGAAAGCGACTTCTAATCTGAGAAACCCAGACCCTTGAGGAATTAATATAGGAGTCTTGGAACCAAGTTCCCTGGTGGCCTACTGGTTAGGATTCTGGGCTTTCACAGCCGTGGAATCCCTGGTTCGATCCCCGGTTGGGGAACTGAGATCCCACAAGCTGCACGGTGTAGCCAAAATAAAAACAGTTGGAACCTACTTGGGTACTAACTATCCTCAGTGGATCTGTACATAAATAATGTTTCATATACATTTATTTGAAGGTATTCTTACATTCTTGATCACTTTTAAAGCAACAATTTTTCTCAAAGAGTGGTAGGAAAGTAAGAAGAATTTAATAGTGAAGTTACTCTCTTTTGTGCGTGTGTGTGTGTGTGTGTGTGTGTGTGTGTGTGTGGATGCGTGCACTCACACACACGCCTTTTGGCGGGGGGGTGTGACTTACGTTTTAAAACAATTAAAGGGGTCTTTATGCTTGAACAAGCTGAGAACGACTGCTAGGGCAGTTATGTTCTATAGGGCATGCTTCACAAAGCTAAATGAAATTTTTCAAACTTAATGGCTAGACAGTGCTTAAAGCATACACACTATTCATGATTTATTCTAATAACATTCGTGGATGACTAACTTAATAATGTTGCCGCACATCCATTATGTTTTTGTTCTGAAAATGTGCCTAAGTATCTATGCCTCCTTAGGGGTGGGTTTATATCACTCGGTGATTGAATGAAGAAATAGAATTCCATGCCTTTTATGGGGTACGTGTTAGAAGAAACATCCAGTTATATAGGCTGACACTGTGCCAGATACTGTTCTAAACAGTCTTGCAGATGTTAACTCGTTTAATCCTCATAACAGCCCTCTGAAATGGTACCACTGTTGTTCTCATTTCAGATGGGAAACTGAAGCACAGAGCAGTTAGGTTAAGTAATGTGCCCAAGGCCACCCATCCAGAAAGTAGTAAACCTGGGGTTTCCTTCCAGAGTCTGAGCATGGGTCTCTAGCCCTGCACTGCTTCCCGCCAGGGGCTTTCACTTCTGTCCTGGCAGGAAGGGATGCACTGACTGCTGAGGATACCTGGAGGATAGGCTGGTTTGGTTTGAGGAGGTAGACCCAGGTGTCCTCCATTCCCCACCCCCAACCCTCAATGTCTCTCTGTCTCTCTGTCTCTCTGTCTCTCTGTCTCTCTCTCTCTCTCTCTCTCTCTCTCTCTCTCTCACACACACACACACACACACACACACACACACACACACAAAGAGTCACTCTGGGCTCACTCTGGACACAGTGACATTAGGCTACCTTGAACTGTAACCGTGTGAAGGGCTGCGATTTGGGTTTTGCTCCCAAACCTTCTAGAAGTGTCACTTCATAACAGCAAGTGTGTGTGTGGTGAAGACCTTCAGTGTATGATGAAACTCAGTCCTATTTACATATTTTGCTGCTTCAGGTAACCCATTTACACGTCCTCAGAGTTTATTTGGACAAGGCCAGCATTTTGAGGATTATTCAGATGACTTCATAAGTACTGTTTCTTTCTTTCTTTTATTTTATTTTATTTTTTTTTTTGTTTTTAGCTGCATTGGGTCTTCGTTGCTGTGCGCCAGCTTTCTCTAGTTGTGGCGAGCGGGGGCTACTCTTCCTTGCGGTACGCGGGCTTCTCATTGCGGTGGCTTCTCTTGTTGCAGAGCACGGGCTCTAGGCGCGTGGGCTTCAGTAGTTGTGGCACATGGGCTCAGTAGTTGTGGCTCGTGGGCTCTAGAGCGCAGGCTCAGTAGTTGTGGCACACTGGCTTAGTTTCTCGGTGGCATGTGGGATCTTCCTGGGCCAGGGATCAAACCCGTGTCCCCTGCATTGGCAGGTGGATTCTTAACCACTGCACCACCAGGGAAGCCCAGTACTGTTTCTTTAAAGCAATTAGCTGATGGTCCTTAAGACCCAGAATGATGGCATCAGAGCTTGTGGCTTTCTCGAGACATTTAAAAATGTCCCTCTTTCCCCTGCCAAAACCAGAGAAGAGGTAGAGTAATGGAAAACAGCACAGATCCCCTGGGTAGTGCTTCACTCTGGCTGCCACTAGACATGCAAATGGGCTTTCCAAGGAATTGCTAAAAAGGCTTATGACAGTTGTCTTGCTTCCCTGCCCATTCCAATTTGGCAGGTGAGGTTAAGGCCCAGTGGAGGCCACGCTTCAGTGTTCAGGGGTCTGGGACTGGATGCCAAGAGACCACAGGTTATTTTTGATCAGAATTGCCTAAGTCACATGAAAAGCTCTTGCTTTCGTCAAATCTGGCAAGCACTGTCCCTCCGAGAAGCGTTTCCCCCCCTAGCCAGCCCAGCTACCTTTGCAAACCCTCTCCCGACAGGAGGAAGGTCAACTCATCTTCATGGCAGGAAGGCTACAGACTTTCTGGTTTCATGGGGCTGAGGCAGGTGGGGAGCCAGGAGGGTAAATACAGAGCGATTGTTAGGAAGGAGTTATTTCAAAGGGAAGAATTATATTCCAGACTGATGAGTTGGTCTGAGATCTCCTGGTGCTGATTTTGTGGCCTGTACCATCTAGGAGTGGTTTAGACAGTGGTTCTCAAAGTGTGGTCCACAGATCCTTGGGGGTCCCAGGGGTCTTTGAGGTAATAATTATTTCATAACAATACTGTAACATTATTTGCCTTTTTCGCATTGTGGACGTTTGCATTGGTAGCACAAAAGCCACAGTGGGTAAAAATGCTGGCACATTAGTGCCAGTCAAGGCAGTGGCATCAAACTGCGTTAGTGCTTATGGCGTTCATCACCTGCGCACATGCCAAAAAATAGCTGTTTTCCTTAAAATATCCTTGATGAAGCAGTAGAAATTAGTAAGTTGATTAAATTCTCAACCTTTGAGTACATTTTTATTTTGATATTCTGTATGACAAAATGAGAACTACTCACAAAGACTTCTGTTGCAAATGGAAGTGCATGTGAACCTTGTCTCCTCACTAACCACTTCTGCTGTTAAGTTACTAGCTCAACTAGCTGCTTTAGTCATGGAACAGCATTTTGCCTTAGAAGAACAACTGAGGAACAAATTGTGGTTACTTACTGGGTATTTGGCAGCTAAATTTCTTTCTTTTTTAATATGTATTTTATTTTATTTTTGCCCACGCTGCGTGGGATGTGGGATCTTAGTTCCCCAACCAGAGATTGAACCCGCACCCACTGCATTGGAAGCCCAGAGTCTTAACCACTGGACTGCCAGGGAAGTCCCAGCAGCTAAATTTCTTGAAAGTGAGTAAAGTGAACCTAATATTTCAAGAAAAGTAATGGATAATATTTGTTAATGGTAAAATTTGAATATTCAAGTAAAAATTACATTAAAAAAAAAACCTGTGTCTGCCACAGCGAGCTTGACAGTTTCCCAAGACTTGAAGGCTTTTTTGATGAGCTGGGTGGTGATAGTAACAAATGTTACTTTTTTGATATTGAATGACGATATGTGTTAACATTTAGAAGATCTGCGTAGCTCAGGAACCTAATATTTTCCAAATGATTAATGCATGATGTTGCCAAATCACGTATAACAAGAGATCTGTTAATAGTAGAAGACAGACCAAAGATTTTCATGTAGTTGATGGAGTACAAAAAGTTCATTGATATGGTTTCAGATTTCACATGGTAACTGACTTAAGAATCTATATGTTGTCAAATTTTGGCATGGTAGCAAAAGAATATCTACAATTATCTATCTTAAAAAGCTGTTAAAATATTTTCCTTTTTCTAATGGCACAGATTTTCTTCATGTATTTCAACTAAGACAACATATTGTCACAGTTCAAGTGTGGAAGATATGAGAACTCAGTAGCCTATAAAACTAGCCATTAAAGAGATATGCAAAAATGTAAAACAATGTCATGCTTATTATTAATTTTGGGGGAAATAGATTTATTTTTAATAAAAATGTTATGTTAACATGATACATGTACTATTTTAATTTTTAAATGAATTAAATAAATATTTTAAACATTTCTCAGTTGCAGTTTCAAATAGGTAAATGTCGATAATTATAACCCATATAAACAAAAGCTCTTTGGAATCTTCAGTGTTTTTTAAAAATGCAGTTTGCTCCTGGAAACAAATGTTTGAGAACTGCTAATATAGAAACGGCCATGTTATCTAGCTGGAGGTTTCTGAGCTGTCAAAAGAGTCAAGAAAGGTTTCCAGGTTGGGAATAGTAACTATTTCATCATATATCTTTAAGTATATCAATGAAAATTATTTAAATATTTTCCTCTGTAAAATGAGAGCTTCATTAGAGTTCAGATATGCTTACATTGCACATTAAACTCACATTCTTCAATAACTGATATCAAAACAGAAAAATACTGGTGTTTACATTCAATTTTAACTTATTGGAAATAAAAATGTCATGTATATAGCGTGTTATTTGTAGAGAAATGCTTACAAATAGTCACTGTAACCTTCCCTCTGGTCTTGCAACTTAAAGCAAATCATAAATATTCAAGTAAATAAACTCATGGGCATCAAGCAAAATGAAAACAATCATCCCAACTGCTGATTATTTTCTTTCTTTTTTTAAACATCATAAGCCAATGTTTTTATTTATTTATTTTTTGGCTGAGTTTGGTCTTTGTTGCTGCGTGTGGGCTTTCTCTAGTTGCGGCGACGGGGGCTACTCTTCGTTGCGGAGCACGGGTTCTAGGCACGCGGGCTTCAGTAGTTGTGGCTCGCAGGCTCTAGAGCGCAGGGAGGCTCAGTAGTTGTGGCGCACGGGCTTAGTTGCTCCGCGGCATGTGGGATCCTCCCGTACCAGGACTCGAACCCATGTCCCCTGCATTGGCAGGCAGATTCCCAACCACTGTGCCCCCAGGGAAGCCCTGATTGTTTTCTATTTTTGATGCTGTAGGAAATAGTTAAATCTCAGTCTGCATCTTAATATACATGGAGGATGCATAAACACAGCATATAGTTTTTAATGTATTTTTTACAAATCATATAACAGTTTGCATCATTTATTTAATAGGACAAAATTAAAATGTTCTTATATATTATGAATGACATTAAATATATCTAAGTAAGCATTATGCGCAACATTTTGTATCCTGAATAAAAATAAAATACCTTTTGCCTAAAATCACATTTGCATGTATTGCTAAAAATGATGGAGTGATTAAAAATACTCCCAAGAGCATTTGAGAAATTAAGTATTTCTGTGAAAGGATTCCATATTAGTTTATGAGAGCTGCTGTACAAAGTACCACAAACTGAGTGGCTTCAAACAACAGACGTTTACTCTCTCACAGTTCTGGAGTCCGGAAATATGAAATCACAGTTTGTGGGGGGCCATGCTCCCTCTAAGGGCCCGAAGGGAGAATTCTCCCTTGCCCCTCCCAGTTTCTGGTGGTTCCTGGCATTACTGAGCTTGTAGCTGCATTACTCCGCTCTTGGCCTCTGTCTTCACATGGCCTTCTTCTCGGTGTGTGTCTGTGTCTTCTCCTCTTCTTAAAAGAACACCAGTGGCTGCATCTAGGGCCCACCCTAAATCCAGGATGATTTCACCTCCAGAGTTTAAACCATCTGCAAAGGCTGTATTTGCAAATTCACATTCTGAGGTTTCAGGTGGATGTGAATTTTGGAGGATGCTATTTAACTACTATACATTCACAGTCAAAAATGATGGGGGGAATTCCCTGGCAGTCCAGTGGTTAGGACTCTGCGTTTCCACTGAAGGATGCACGAAGTTCCATCCCTGGTCATGGAAGTCCCGCATGCTGCATGGACCAAAATAAATAAATAAAAACAAAAATGATGGGGAGTGCAGACATACTTTTACAAGGTTGGGCTTTGCCGTGGGACAGGACTGCTCTGCCACTGATTAGCTCTTTGACCCTCTCAGGGTATCTACACTTTAAAGCCTCAGATTCCCCATGCGTAAAACTGAGTCCATGATAGCCATCACGCTGGCTTGTGGTAAGAAGTAAAGGAGATTATGTTTAAATATACTGTGTCCTTAGCACAGTGCCCGGCACAGAAGAAGGTCGCTCAGTTACTGTTCGTAGCCGTTTACTGTTGGTGGGGTAGGCAGGTAGTAATAATTGTAATATGTACTATAAACCTACAGTTGATGGTAATTACATTAATGATAATTGTAATCAGAGTTAGCAGGGTAGTGTTAATGGTGGTTTCAAGCACCATTAGTACATAATAAAGGATGATTTTACTGTGAGTATGTAGATGAGAGAGAAGGAGACGGAGGGACAGAGAGGTGAGAAAGCCTTAAATGGGTAGCCAGGGAGCCTGGTTAGAGACAGATGATGCTATAGACTGAATGTCTATGTCTCAAAATTCATATGTTGAAACCTAATCCCCAATGTGATGGTATTTGGGGGTGGGGCCTTTGGGAGGTGATTAGATTATGAGAGTAAAGCCCTCAGGAAGGGATTGATGCCCTAATAAAAGAGACCTAAGAGCTCTCTTGCCCCTTCTTCCTTGTGAGAACCCAGTGAGAAGGTGGTGTCTGTGAACCAGGAAGACAGGCTCACCAGACACTGACCCTGTGGGCACCTTGACCTTGGACTTCCCAGCCTGCAGAAGTGTGAGAAATAATTCTGTTGTTTATAATCCAGCCCGTCTGTGGTATTCTGTTATAGCAGCCCAAACAGACCAAGCTAGTCATCAACGGCACTGTTTCATTCAAAGGCATATCAAATATGCCTTAAAGAGCTTTACTGGAAGACAGAACACTCATATACAACATACTGTAGCACTTATCATTATTTCTATTCTGGACTTGTATTGCGCATTTCCAGGCCCGTGTCTTGATCCCTATTTTGGGTAGTATTTGGAGACTTTGAAGCATAATACAGAAAAACTCTAAAAGCTCATTTCACTGTAATTCTATGCAGTCCAGCCCAGCTGAGTCTGCCCTCCTGCAGCTGTCAAACTGATTTCATGTCCCAGTTCAGGCCCCCCTTACCGCCTCTGGGCGCCTTAAAACTGTACCCTTGCTCCTCTCTCACCTCCCCTTCTGCAGATGACCTTGGCTAGGTCGTTCCTGAGAACTGCAAGTCCGTTGCACACGAGCTACCTCCCTTGCTCTCTCCTTCATCTCAAAGTGTGTTGACGTCCTTGCCCATCTGTTCTTCTTTCCCTCTGTTTCTGATGAGGAATTGCCTCTCTCCCCTCTAAGACTAATCCCTCCTCTGGGTATCTACCCTTGGCCCTAGTCATAATTATGGTCCATAATTATGCCTTTATTTTCTTGCATTTGGTCTCTCTCCATGGAATCCTTCCACTCCATCTGTAAACATGCTCAGAATCCCTCTTTGTTCTTAAAAGCACTGTCCCCTCCAGCTACTATTTTGCCTCCATAACAGTACTATTAAACTTCTTGAAAGTGTGGTGACCTAGCCCCAGTTTCATGTTGTGACCAGCTGTTAATTATTATAAAATTGTTGAAAGAAGAATTCAGAATTCCCAACAGTTAAACCCCTGATCATTTCTTCCTGGTAGAGATAAGACATGACCCAACTCTGGGCGGCGAGGAGGTCCCGGGCCTCTGAAGCTTGGTCTCTGGAGTTTGCTGCCACTTGCCGACCACAGCCCTGTGGGCTGCCCTCCGTGTGGGGGGAATTTAGCATATTCAGAATATGTCAACGATGACTATAACAAAGTGGTTTTAAGAAATCGGAAATTTACACAGCTATTCAGTTGAAAAATTATAAAATCGGTGAATGCCCTGAGGAGAGCATAAATAAAGACGCTTTTGTCTTTTAACCTCTGAATTTGTTCCTGAGAGTTTTCTGAATAATAAGGGGTAGGAGAATTTCCATCCTCTCCAGTATACATTCCATTTGCTTAAAACCTGCAGATTCAGTCCTGAGTGACACTTAGAACTCTTGTGGGTCCAGAGAAGGTGGCGAGAAGCTGTTCAGTTTATTATAACCTGTTTAATTTGTTCCAGGAATTAGATAGTAAATCAGTACTTACCAAGTACACACCACAGATGGAGGCAGGATAGTTGTACAGAATGGTTTATAATGCGTCTGGGTATTTGTGTTTAAAGTCAGAAAAAGAAAATATACGTGGATCATACTGGAGCAGGCCAAACATTTTTCTATAGAATCCCTGGAAACCTACCCTGTAAAACCCCTGTAGAAAAAAGAACATATATGCCAACTCATTGTGTAACGTAACATTGCATCCTCCAGCCTACTGGGGGCTGGGAGGCAGCCTCAGCCTTCCCAGCAGCTGAGAGGTGCCCCCGCCACCAGAGGCCTTTCGAGGAACTGAAAGATGACTGTGAAGATGCAGATGGGTTTAGTGAACATATTGCAATTTTATTCTCTGTTGTGTAGGCAAAGGAAACTATACTCCTATCTGACTTGCTAGACTAACATTTCTCAATAGCAACTTTGTTTACTGAGAAATTATATGTAAAAATTATACTGTGGACAGTTGAATCAATCAGCAGTAGAAGTGTGTGACATGCTATATATAATATTCCCAAGGCAGATAGAAAGAAGTGTAAAATGTGGTTTCTGCCTTTGGAGAAATTTACAGCTAAAATGAGGCTGTATTTACACCCGCCCACCTCCCCGGTCTCTTATCAAATTACCAACCTTCCTTGGTTCCATAACAATAAGTAGTGTGACATGGTTGAATGTTGAGAAAGTTATGTGTTAAAAAATCTTGTCTTATCACCAACCACCCAAAGGTTCAGATTTGTGTGCCTTGTGCCATCCAGGAGGAGAGAAGGCAGCATTTGCACCACTGTTCTTTATTAATTCTTTCCTATGAGAGAGTCGTCCCCCTCCCTCCCCGCCCCCCGCAAGGGAATTGCATGGCCTGTTATTGTACAGTCACCAGTTTTATTTTTTTTGTCTCAGCCACCACATGTGGAGGATTTATTGGTTCTACATCTGCAATCGAGCTACATCCTTTAACCTAATATCACAATAGAGAAATAACCTCTAAATGGTTTAGCCTGCATATAACTCTGATTGCCTTTTAATTAGGGGGAAAATCACAAGCTGAAAAGAGCAACAGACTGGAAGCCAGTTAAAAATCAGAATAATCAACTGAGAAAAAAGAAAACGTAATCTCATAACATTTAATGTTTAACCACAGGATAATAGTTTCTTTATTCCTTAAATAACTTTTTCTGCACCCCTGCCCACCCCCTCTGTTTCTCAGATTGGAACTCTAACATAGATTAGAATTGCCAAGTATCTGTGAAATGAAAGACTGTCCCTGTACCCCTCCCATCCCCCATAAGAGCTTAGAGCAAATAAAACCGAGAAAGTCACAGTTCAGCCCAAGAATTAGGTTTGTATGGCCCTGATGTAGGACTATCTGAGAGTGGGCTCAAAGGCAGATTGGGGAAGAATTAGGCCAAACCAGAGTATAAACCTTTTAGTAATGTTTCCGTAGACATAGATAATAATTTGGCATATTACAAACCGCTGGCATTCAATTTTTACAAACTTTAAAAACAGGAAAACTTCAGGAGCATTAGTAGAACCAAAAATATAACTTGCTATTATTTATTGGTCCAGAGGTTGACTTTTATGAATTTTGAGAAAGGACCAGGTTTGAGGCAATTCCTTTCATGATTTGTTAAGTCAGCCTAGTCATATCCAAAGAAGGCTGTAAACACATATAAACAGATTGTTATTTTTCTTGGTGGAGTGAAGAAAGGGCTTTTTTCTTTGTAGGAGTATGTCGGATTATTTAGGGGGGAAAATGAAAGGAAAAAATGTGAGGTGGTAGGAGCAGCTCTGTGAAATGAGGCTGGACTGGCTTGTTTGCCCATAAGACGTATTTCTAGCAGTTATCTCCTTAAAGCTGGTCAGAGTTGTGAACATCTGTTCATTTCTATTCAGCTTGAGGACTGCGGTCTGTAAGGAAAAGGATCTGGGATGTCACAATGCATGCCAGGCGCCAGAGCTCCAAGGAGCCTTCCTAGCATGGAAATTACTCACGTTTCCTATGATCACGAAGCACCATGTGCTCAGCTAATTACTGTTCTCTGCGACTGCTGTCACATCTTGAAACTCTCCATGACCCAACTGTGGAAATCCTGTTTGCCTCCCACCCCCTCCCCCAAAGAATGAAAAGTAGCAAATTGCACGGCTGGGCTTGTTTAATGAATGAGATTTATTTTTGTTGAACCAAAGACACAAGAGGTTTCCGAGGCTGTTAGGTTGATGCTAGATTTGTGAATGACTTCGTGGTCCACATCTTTAGATAAGTTTAAGGTGGAGGGTGTCTGCCCGTTTACTAGATGATAGTCTGTACAAAGACGTTTTCTTTATTTCCACAGGTTCCTGGAATAAAATGACCTTTAACAGTAGACAAGGTCATCCTGCTGACTTCAGGCAGAGCCTATCAGGTGTGGTGCAGACATCTGAGAATCATTTTAATAAGAATGTCCTCAAGATGCTGCCTCCTTCCTTTGTGACCCCTTCAGAATTCAGCTGTAGTCTTCCTGAGGTCTTAGTAACCCTAATGCTGTAACCTGAGGCTCTTTCTGGTTTTTCAGATAGAAATAGCAAGTTAGCTTGTACTCTATAGCAAATACAATTTTTGTTGCAATGCTTTTTCATTCATTCATTCATTAGAGCATTAAAAACGAAACAGTTTTGCCTTCGTGATGTTAAGGTAACTTTGATCACTCCCCCCTCAAAAAAAAAAAAACTTAGTTTGTCAAGACAGATTGAACATTACTTTGACATAGTTTATAACAGGAGTTTGGTTTTCATGGAGGCATTGATTGGCTTGGGTATGGGTTTATCTGAGTGACTATGTGAATATATTAGTGAGTAGTAAGATATTATTACTTGGTCTTACAGGGGCGAAAAAGGCCTGAAAGCAGCTTGATTTTCTGGAGAAAGAAACTTCCTGAGCATGGCTAGTAATACTTCCTATCCATTTAGATGCAACTGCCGGATGATATTACGCAAAGTAATGAATGGTGACATATTAGTTAACATGTTGCCATCGGCAGGTTTGAGCGGGTGAAGATGGCGTATGCTAAAACAATTATTATGCCCTAGAGAAATATGCAGAATTGTTTCTTAAAAGTCTTAATAATGCCTGCAATATGATTTTTTTTTGCAAGAGATAAAACTGGGGGTACCACTGGAGAGATATAGACTAGAAAAACAAAACAAAACAAAAACAAAAGAGAGCAAAATTGATTCAACCATTTCCAGAAGCTTTTCCAGTTAAAAAACAACAACAAGAAAATCGTTGAATCCAAGCAGCACAGCCTGCCTGTCATATCAAAAATCATAGGAGAGACCCAGGCATCCTCATTCTTCCTTTGCACTCTTTTTTTTGCCTTCTTCTCCTTTGTCCATTCTCGATCTGTCAAGGGATTCTAGGCCCAGGGCATAACTATGACAGATGGGCAGGAAACTGTAATCTGTTGCTGTCTTTCAATTTTGGAGGAATCATGGTGACCACGAAGGGGTTAAAACCGTCAACACGGATCAGAGCTTGGAGATAATTAGTGTAATATCAATCTCAGAACACTGGTGCAGATGACCACACAATAGCAGATGAATTCAACTAGGTTACTGTTTGTAAGAAATGCTTCTTCATCTCTTTCCAGTTCATGCACGACTATGCTTTTTAAATGCCTATGTGTTAAAGTTATGTGCATACAAATCATGATTAAAGATGATTGTGAATCTTTTTTTATTTTGGAAGGTACATTTTGAATTAGCACTTGTACAGACAAGCTGGATAGATATGTACCCTCTGAGCATGAGCTAGGTAGCCTTTGAAGTGTTTAGCAGTATGTTGACTGTTACCTATGACTAAGGCTGCCAGAATGCAGAATTCAGTGATGTGATTTCAGGAAGGCAAACTATTACCAGATATACTTTTATTTATTTATTGCGTTTTAACTTTCCTTTTCTTATAAGAAACATGAAAGGAAAGAGATGTAGACCTTTTTTTTTTTTAAACAAAACATAGGCTTGAGAAGAATAAAATACATTTTTCTCTTATTAGCTTCAAAGAGAAAATTGATAGATAAAAAGCAGAGACTGAAAGCTGGTTTTCAGAAGTCCATGTAGTAACCAGAAAGGGACAAGTATGACTTAAAAATTGGAGCAGGAATCCATGATGGACTAGGGGAAGAATGGGTAAAGGAGAACTTAAATAACCCCGATATGTTCAAATCCACAGGTCCCAATGGCTGGCATCCTAGAGTTCTTAATGAATTGGCCGAAGTCATCACAGAACCGCTAGATATCATTTTTGAGAACTCGTGGAGGACTGATGAGGTGCCTGAAGACTGGAAAAGGGCATATTTAGAGCCTTCTTTCAAAAAGGGAAATGGATGATGACCCTGGAAATACTCATCAGCCTAACTTTTTGCTTGGAAAAATTCTGGAATAATCAACTTAGTACACTGGGTAACGAACTTATAATAGCTAGACAAAAGGCAGTGAAATATCACACATAAAGAAGTACTGAGTTCATTTTTTAAAGACACACCATTGTGAGATACAGTCTTCTACATATTTTGGGATTCTGCCCTCGGTACTATGAATTCTTGCTGCAAATAAGTGAGGTTGGCTAAGGCATTTGGGTACTGACTAATTTTAAGTGGTAGTACAAGACAAAAAGATTTCTGGCAATAGCTAGAAATTACATCATTTCCAAATTAGCCTTTAAGTTGAGAATAGTCTTTTTTTTTTTTTTTTTTTTTTTTTGCGGTACGCGGGCCTCTCACTGCTGTGGCCTCTCCCGTTGCGGAGCACAGGCTCCGGACGCGCAGGCCCAGTGGCCATGGCTCACGGGCCCAGCCGCTGCGCAGCACGTGGGATCCTCCCGGACCGGGGCACGAACCCGCATCCCCTGCATCGGCAGGTGGACCCCCAACCACTGCGCCACCAGGGAAGCCTAAGAATAGTCATTTTAATTTTGTATTTTAACATATTTTTTCGCTTTATATAGGACTGTTTTCATAGGTGAAGTATTTTATATAATTCTCTATAGAATAGTTTGGTGAAGGAATTCTTATTTTAAGGTGCTTTATATAGTTATTTCATATGTAGGTACAATGATAAAGGTGACAAATTCAGGAACATCTGCAAAGGAAGAAACTTTTTTCTAACTTCTCTTTTTAAGTTTCATCTGGCTGAATTTGAGTGTTAGGACATGTAAGAGTGTCTTACTCTGATGTACATGGAGCAAGGGCCAGCTGTGTGACTGGATGGCCAGTTTTCCTCAGCCCTGGACACTGCCATGGCCCAGATTCCCTCCCCAGATTCTGATTTCAGGCCTTTGGTGGGGGGGGGGGGGGGGCAGAGAGGTGGGCCGTGGCAGTGGACATTAAGAGCCCTGTATAACCACAGCCAAAAAGGAGAGTAGAAGGAGGTGGGAGGAAGAAATTAAGATGAATCTGGAGTTCTTCTAATTCCTATTGTTTTTGCCTTTGGATGTTGGCAGTTTTCTTTTCTGCTTAGAAAATGCAATCATGTTGACCAGACCCCAAACTTAGTTAAAAGGAGATCATCAGAAGAGATCTAGACATGCAACAAGCTCCATGGTCAGACAGATTCTGAGAGCAGCTAGGCAGTACTGTATTCCAGAATCTTCCCTGCACTACTTACAAGTACAAAAGAGATTGAAGCTTACATCACATTGTAATGCTCAAGAGTAGGAACCCTCGGAGAAAATGAGGTAGATGTACATTCATTTCTTCCTGGTGCATATGGGAATGGGTAGGCAGTTAAGGTCTCCAAGGGCTATTTTAATCACAATACTGCTTTAAAAATCTAAGGTTGACATAGTTTAGCTACTTCTAGAGATTAATTTAGATACCGGGTAAAGTCAGTCTCATTCTTAAGTACAAATGCAAGGAAATTAAGCTCTAAAAGCATGTATACGTTGTCTTTTAAACTACATGTTTAAAAAAATACTGCTTGCAGTTTTGTAAGAATTATATGCCGATCAACCATTTTTTTTTTCCCAAGTGAGTCTTTATAATTTCCAAGTTAGGTGTTTTTTTTTGGTTTTTGTTTTTTTTAAGGAGTGGGGGGGTCTCTATAGATTATAGATATAATTTATTGTGATAATAAATGGCTTCCTGTTCGAGACCTCATTTCCAGGTGCAGGATCTGTGGCAGATTTATTTCACAGATGTACATTTACATGCATTTGTTGAATTGTTGCTAGAGAGGACCCGATTTCTGAAAAATCTAGTATTTTCACTGTGGGCATTATGATGCAATCTACTGCAACCAAAAAGGGGGCTCTTTGGTCATTGCAAGTTTTATTTTCTATTTATATAATGTCTAGCTTCAATTATTTTGCCAAATTTAAATCTTCTCTTTGTGTTTGCTATTGGAATTTGAAAATAACAATCCTCTATCACAATGTAGAACGGTGAAATAGCCCATGGATTTTAAAGACTTCTTACCTAAAGCTAGAGGAAGAAAGCTTTAAAATAAGCAGAGAAATATTAAAGGAAGCCCATTAATTCTTTTGCATTAAATGAAGATGAGTTAAGAGTTAGAATATAAGACATAAGAGAAAGGAAGTAATCTTACCATGAATTATATCTGGAGATAATTAAGCTTAAGAAGAGTAATTTTTTCATAGTGTTTTTTTCTTTTATCTAATATTCATGATATCGTTAATTTTTTAAGGTAAAGGAAATAGCGGAGGGACAAATAAATATATTATGAAAACTAGAGGATTATCTTGATTTGTATTTCCTAGAACATCAAGAGAGGTTAATTACAGACTTTTACTTCATAATATTGAGGAAATGGGAGGATTATAGCCACACTTTCTTCATTTCATCTTAAAACAAAATTTTTAAGGTGAGGAAAGAAAGATTTTACGCACATATTCTTGGCATAGGGAATGCATGATTCTAAGGGCTCTTTCCTCACAAAGGAATTTACAGCAACATAGAATAGCTGTACTCAAGCAGTTTTTCAATCCAGAGAAATTTACAGCATCTTGGTGTTGTGAAATTAATAACAGAAACAATAAGCATTGAGTTTTTATTTTGGAGTTCCTCAGATCTGAGTTCAAATTCTAGAATCACGTTGATAGCTTTTTCCTGTCATGAATCTGTTAAGAACAAAGCTAAGAATGTAGCATGAGAAATGATCTTGAACAATTATTAAACTCATCAAAGCTTTTTATCCTTGTCCATAAAATGGGAAGAATACATACCCTCCCTTAGCTCTTAAGAGGCTTAAGAATTCTGCAACATACACCCACACAGTTCTTGGCTGGGTGTTGACACACAGTAGGTGCGCAGTGCCTCGCTCCCTTCCCTTCTTTTTTTCCTCTTATATGGAAGAGATTACCTTAAAACTGACTACAACACTCAAGAATAAATTGACTCAAGCACAAATTGTCCTTATTGATGCCTTAAACCCACTGAATAAGGCCCTTTGCTTTCTTTTAGGAAGGTTAAAGGAGAGCTACAGTGCCTGCCCATAGTAGGAGTCGAGTAAATGTTTATTGATCGAATGTGATTTTTAAAAACAATGAGCGAATAGCTAAGGCCAACATTTTTCCAGTCTGGGGAAATTGTCACATAGACACATATAAAGGTATTCTTTAAGTTGCCCCTTTTTAAAACCGCTTTAGATTTATAAATTTCGTGTGCAAATTAGGGACGGGCAGATATGCATTTCCTCTGATTTTATGACTGTGATTTACAAACTAAGAGTGCAAATGGGCATTCCCCCATAGCCTTTTCTGGGATAAATCCAGCCAAGACATGAAGCAGATGATGGTGGATGGCAAACTCTTTTCTATGCAAAGAGAAACCAGATGTGCAAGTGACTGGGATGCACCTGCCAGCAAACTGAGATAAGCCTGCCTGGAATGTCCTCTATGAAGAATCTGGGTGTTGTAAACAGGTCCTTTGCATGGGCATTGAACAGTAATAAAAAGGAAGGTTGAAGAAAATTAAATTCTTCGACAAAATGGTTCATTTTTACATGTAATATTTAATTACGTGTCAAAATATCATGTTCAGACAGGTGGAGGATTTCTGCATTTCAAAGTGAATAAGGAATAAAGAGTAGAAAAGTATATCCAGAGACATATGCAAGAAATGAGCAACAGCTACACCTCTAAAGTGGCCAGTTCACCATTCAGACCAAGGGCAGGGTGACAGAATTCTTAGAAGAGACCAGCTGGCATCTTATGCTTAGAATAAAATCATCAGAGATGCTGTCTTAAATTAAACCAGATAAGTTGTGCAGAGCAAAGTGAATCAGCTAGGCTTTCTCTTCTAGAATTTTCGAATTTTATTCTTATTAGCAGTCTCAGTGGTCATCAATTAAGTATTCCTACATCAGATGTTTTATACTATCAGATTCTTTGATTAGAAAATCCTCTTCAGTTTTCTATTATTAATCTCTAAGGAGATAAAAATCTAATAATTTTCTACTCCATGATCACTATTTTAGATATTTCCATAAAAGGCAAAAAAAAGAGATAGAATGTAGTTCAGAAAATGGAACAACATAACTTTTTTTACTTATAAAAATAGTTATTTTGTTTTAAATTGTTTAAATTCCTGGAAATTAAGTTTTTAAAAAAATTTTTGTTGTTAAAATATAACTTTTAGAGGAAAATTGGAGGTTAAAGTCTACCTCAAGAACCTGGTGGTATTTTTTTTGACAATTTGACCAAACTTTCTTCCACTGGAACAAAAGGAAAGAAGTCGACTATTAAACATTGTTTGAGATGAGAAATCCCTTTTATAGGTGTACTCCGTATCATGTCGTTTGTCAGATGAATTTTCCCTTGTTATTCCAAAAATGAAGTACTGTGTTGAATTTCTTGAGGGCAAAGTAGGATATTGATTGGGGCAAATGTTAGAAATTCTGTTGTTCACTGAAGCTGTTGCCCTGCTTGCTAAACTCGACACTATCCTGAGATACTCTATGGGTTACAAAAGCATTATTCTTTGAAAAGTTCTGACCATACAAAAACGTGTGCATGGACTTGAAGAATCACCTTGTGTCCATCTAAGTAGTAGAGCAGAGATTCATTCTAAATGAAAGTTGCCATGTGGTTTTGTGCATGTAACTGCAATTGACACCTTTTTCCTTTCAGTTAGTTTTAAAAAGGGACTGTGTGAGAAGGCCCTTTGGAGAGCCGAATTGGAACAGCATTATGAACCCTGGACTGTGTGCTCGTGCGGCGCTGTAATTTGCAAACATATGTCCTCTGTTCAATAAACGTTACAGCTTTCACTGCGGTTTCCGCCTTGACTCTTTTGTGATCGTTTACATTTCGATGAATGGGACAGAGTATGTGCGTTATTTAAATGGACAATATATAAATGTTTATGGTACTGGAGCATTATGGTTAGCATGGGAAATCAGAGTGCGAACCCAGAAGAAAGAAGAAAGCCGGGCTCCCCACACTGCCTGCAAAATTCAAATAAATCCTTAATGATGTTTGCTTGGATGCTTTTGTGTGAGGGTTATTATACATGTATGTTGTGGCTTTCTCCCTTCTCCCCCCACCCCGCTTCTGACTGAAAAAATACTTCTGAGGGTGATAGCATGCGATTCCGTGCCAGTAATTGTGGCCCCCCGCAGTGGGAGGTGACGTCGTGGTGTATATTAGGTGGTAGGCGGGGTCATATGTGGAGTTTCTCCATATGGGATCCTGCTGTGGCTGCCAGAGTCCCTGAATCTCCACCCAAAGGTTGTTGTGATTCAATTATAGGTAAGCAGCATCTCAGGGGTCATGAGACCTAAAGATTTGAATCCCAGCCTTACTACTTTCTTCCTTCAGGACCTTGAGCAAATGGAATAATTCTTGTAAATGCTTAACACGATAATTAGCACATGATAAGCAGCCCTGAACATTAATTCAAAGAAGTTTTGTAATAGTGTTTTGGGTTCTGTATAAATGGCATCATGTGATATCTTTTGATGATGATGAATAGCTGTTTTTATTCACACTGAATACAAAATGAAAGGAAAGTAAATTTAAAGCAAGGAAGATGTGGAGTAAATATTAGGAAGAAATAGCTACATTTTTGATTTTTAGAAATGAAAAGGGACCTGAGGATGTCCTAGATGGATTGAGAAATTGTGTAGTTAAGACACTAAGGAGCCTAGAGTGTGTGGCACACCCACCGTGACATTGGGCTGGTGATAGACAGTCAAGGTTATTCCCAGGTCCTCTAATCCCAGCTTTTTGTCTGATGTCAGATCCTAGAAAGTATACCTAAGATATGTGGCATCTTCAAAAAAAAGACCCATCTTTCTGTACTGTCCTAAATTTCAACTTAGATTCATGGTCTTCAAGACATAGCCTTAGAATACTTTTGTTCATAAACTAAAGCTCCAACCGGCCCCAGGGTTCTGCAGGGGCCAGCATTATGGTATGAAAACCTAATCTGTCAGCTCTAAAATCGTATGCTTCAAGACTTCGTTGATTTGTCAGCGAAAAAGTCAATAATAGAAGAGTCAGTAATATTGGTGAACAGCACTAAAATGTATTTTTAAAAAAGAAGGGCTTCCCTGGTGGCGCAGTGGTTGAGAGTCCGCCTGCCGATGCGGGGACGCAGGTTCGTGCCCCGGTCTTGGAGGATCCCACGTGCCGCGGAGCGGCTGGGCCCGTGAACCATGGCCGCTGAGCCTGCGCGTCCGGAGCCCGTGCTCCGCAATGGGAGAGGCCACAACAGTGAGAGGCCCGCAAAAAAGGAAAAAAGAAATAAAGAAATAAATAAAATAAAATAAAAAAGGGAAAATGCGAGCATGCAGTAGAAATCCCGAGTAAGGAGCGGTTGATAAAGAGTAGGATGGTTTATATCATAAATAAAATCACTTGACCTAGGGCAGCCTTTAAAGTCTGTCAACTGAATCTGGAAAATGAATACCTTTTAGTCTCATTCCAGGTCATACGCTGTCCCACTGAGGACTTTTTAATTTAAAAGAGGAATCTTGAACAATTTTAAGTGAAAAACTTCCTTCCCTCCCTCCCCTACCCTAGAATTACTCTGAGGACAGAGTGCCTTCATGTAATTATGGACACTTTTTTGGCCCACCTTCTCTACTTTATTATATCCATGTACCGTTAACAGGATGTCTGTGGAATCTCATCTGTCTCTTGGTTGAAAAATGAGCACCAGTCATGAACTGTATATATTCCGTGTGCATTCTTTTATATCCGCTGAGCTCCATCAATTTAACTTCAACTTCATTTTGGAAATTAATCAATCTACAAAATAGCATTTGCAAAAATAGCCATTTTAAGTGAAGAATATACATTTAATTTCTTTCTAAATCCTGACTGATAAATCAGAAGCCCTGAATCCAATCCAGTCTTGGTTTTCTTGGTGAGTAGCTGTCTAACCACTTCTTTTTACCCCTTTGCAGCTCTCAAGTCTGTGAAAGTGTCCAGTGAACAGTGTTACCTAAACACACCCTGTGAAAGGTCTGGGAAACAGATGGTATCTGTGAATACCATCATGCCCTTTAGAAGAAAGTCACAGAGAGCCATGGTCTGGTTTTTTACTATGACCTCCCCGAGGCTGTGAGCATGTCTCTTTCGCCCCCAATAGAGTTGTTCCCGGCTTAGTACTTCCGTAGTTCTGGTATATTTTCTGACACATTGTGCGTGTTCAATAATATTGTTGAATGGATGAAGAACCAAGTGAACTTTCTCACGTGCCTAAGGAAACTGAACACTGAAGTTGTATCGGTTGGTTCTACCAGGGCATTTCCTGGTCTCAGGGAATTTGCAGGAACTCCATGCCCTTTGTGTTTGAAGGAGGGCATGCCTTTCACTCCAAGAAGCGGGAAACCAAATTTCTTTTTATCAGAAGTTCACCTTGGGGTGTAGTTTTGTTGTTATTCAAGTCCTCTGCCTTTCCTGTTTCCTTTTATATAAAACTATAAATGCAAATATTTTATAAAATAAAAATTTACATGCTCATTTAGTGTTTTTTTGGCTGAAATGTATTAAATATTATAATTTGTGAAGGCATCTGGAAGTATTAAAATGGTACACTATTTGGATTATGATTTTCTTTTGGCTGTATTTTCATAATAATTCAATTTCTGAATTGTGAGAGGGATATCACCTATTCCTGCAATTAAAGCTTACAAAATATCAATCTATTCTTGCGATTAAAGCTAATCAAACTATAATAAATATACTTATCATATGCATGCTAGTGTATGGTGTGCTACTAGACAACATACAAAGATATTTTGATAACCTGTCCTACAAATAGTAACTTCCCTCTTTGTTGCATTTTGGACACACCGCCTTTTAAATATATTTAATATAAATATATGACCTATGGTTTTGTCCTTGGAAATAATTATTTCTTCCCTAAAGATTATGTTTACCTTCTACCATTAGAAAGGCAAAAAAAAAGAGTGGAGTATTTAAGAATAGTCATTCCACGAGTGATATAAACAGGTGAGGGGAGGGATAGATTGGGAGTCTGGGATTGACATGTACACACTGCTATTTTTAAAATAGATCACCAATAAGGACCTACTGTATAACACAGGACACTCTACTCAGTATTCTGTAATAACCTAAATGGGAAGAGAATTTGAAAAAGAATAGATATATGTATATGCATAACTAAATCACTTTGTTGTACACCTGAAACTAATGCAACATTGTTAATCAACTGTGCTCCAATTTAAAATAAAAATTAAAAAAACCCAGTCATTCCAGGGTTGTTCCGACTGGATTTGAATCCCAGAGAGCACTGAGAATTACAGTCACTTGATCTAGAAGGAAACTTGTGCCTCTACAGTGGTCACAGGTCTTGTCTTTCTTCTGTTGTGCTGATATGTGTGGATCACGTGGAAGAAAGGGAAGAACGTTAAGGCTTTGGAATCACAAAGACCTGGATGCAAATCCCAGTTCCCCACACTGGGCTCAGTGACTGTAGGCAGGTTACTGAACTCTTTCAGGTCTGTTTTGCCATCTGAAACGTGAGGTTAATAAAACCCTCTCAAAGAGGTCTTGTGGAAATTGAACAAACTAACCTGTAGCCGATAGAAGGTCTTGTGTTGAAGGAACACGAGTCCTTACCACAGATCCGATGGGCAATATTGGCAGGTAGGAAGTAGAGACACAGGACACTGAAGAACAATTTGTGACTCATGAGCTAAAATTGTATTCCAGGTCTGTTAGAAAAAAGCTTACCGCCTCGACTTGATTACAGACAACAACATTAAAACATATAGTTGTCAACACTTTAAAGGATATTTAATATGGTACCCAGGACAGTTCAAAGCACTTTGCATGTATGTTCTCTTTTAATCTTCCCAACAACCCCATGAGGTAGATGTTATCATTATTTGCCCTCTACAGCTCAGGAAACTGAAGTAAAGACGGGTTTTTGATCATTTCCCTGAGGCCACACAGCCAGCAAGCAGGAAAACCGGAATTTGAATCTCAGCCGTGTAACTTTAAGTCTCTCCCCTTAACCTTTATTTACAGTTTATGGGACCAAATTATTATGAGACCAAACATAAGGGCCATAACTTAAGAAGTAGGAGAGGGCAGGAGGATGAGAGTAGGGTTTATCTTAAAAGAGGGAGTGCTTGAGGGGTCAGGAGACAAGGTGAAGAAGGTGTGAAATATATTGCAAGTCTTAGGTGCCACAAAGGGTAAGACCACTAGTAAGTGCCACTGAGAAAGAAGAAATGTTCAGCTGGTACACGATCCTGCTTTTCCATTAAGGTTTTTATTTTCAGCTTATTGACAGAGCTGTCTTGGACTTAACTTCTACATAGATGTTTATGACATCACTCAGGCATACGTAACTATAAAAGTAGAGTTAAGCAAGTATGAGGTAATCCTTCAGCATTTTTCTAGGCAGACTCTTCTGAGTCACTTTTGCACTCGGGTCCATCCTCACAGTGTCATGGTCGGCAGGAAGATGGCTAGCGCAGCCTGTCTGAGAGCGCCTCTGTCATCTCTGGATTTCATCCAAACCCTTCTACGAGTTTAGATGCTCGTACTATCTTGATCTTACTTGACTGCAGAAGGTTTCCAGACAGCGTCTCATTCTTTTTTTCAAATGGTCATTAAGTGGTTTGTAAGCTGAAATGTGGGCTTTCGGCTCTGCAGTTGTGCCACCAGGAATGGCATCCGCGTTTGCATACATGCACCTAGGGGCAACTGCATCGCTAGCCGCTGGTCAACATCAGCTGCAGCTCCCCCTCCATTGTTCTCAGCCCTGGTGTTGTTGAAATGTGACAAAGTGTGCATTCAAATCCACAAAATATACTTGTGTGTTAAGTTATGAGGAAAATTAGACCACCTATCTCATTTTACTTTACGTTCCTCTACTTTGTTGATAATTATATATTAGTAATTTTGTCTGTAGCCATCTTAGACTCAATAAGAATTTCTTCTGACTTTTTTGTAGTTGAGCCCGTGCTAGTATTATTCTCCAGTGGCTCTCTGACATGATTTACCCCATAGTCACATAATGCATATTGGTAAATTTGGCTTACTGTATTCTGTATTTCATGGGGATCTCTGGCTCATGGAGAGTCTGTAAACAATGATTTAAATATTATTTTATAGAATTTAGCACCTTCCCCCATGGAATGATAATTTTTAGTTTAGTCCTTTAATAATGATGCCCCATTATAGAGTTAACCATCATAGCACCAATGTACCTGCCCACTGTTGGAAGCAGGAGTTTGTTCTCACTAATGCTTCAGGGTAAGAAATGCTCTATACTTGTAGTTAGAATTCCAAGCGGCTATGGCTCACGGGACCAGCCGCTCCGCGGCATGTGGGATCTTCCCGGACCGGGGCACGAACCCGTGTCCCCTGCATCGGCAGGCAGACTCTCAGCCACTGCACCACCAGGGGAGCCCCATAATTTACTATTTGACCTTTAAAAATTAGGACCTGTTAAAATATTTGAAGTTTCTAAATGTCTTCAGGAGCTCTTAGGCTTCCATTCCTTGTGCTCAGAGTATTATGGGTGGTGTGGCAGAAAGAGGGTGGGGCCTTGGGACCCGGAAGAAAGGAATACCAAACTCCCTACTGAGTGGCCTTGGTGAAAAAACACCAAGTGCTTTCACTGGTCAGAGCAAGGTATATACAAATTCCATTTAATTCTTATAATAACCCAATAAAGTAATTGCTGCTACTGCTCCATTTTACAGATGAGGAAACTAAGACTCAGAGTTTTTAAGTCCCTTAGGAAATTTATTTCACCTCTTTCATTCTCGGTGTCCTTAGATTTATAAAAGTGATTATTTGTGAGTGCTTAGCCATATCCTGAAAACACACTGCATATATCAGGTGCTTGAAATGGAAACTAATTTTATTACACTGGTTTTTAATTGCTATTTTCCTCCTCCATGCATGCCCTAAGGTGTAATAATTTGCCATTTGAAATCACCTTATACATTCTGAGAGGAAAAATAAGCATTTGGGAATTTTTTTTTTTTTTTTTTTTTTTTGCTGTACGCGGGCCTCTCACTGTTGTGGCCTCTCCCATTGCGGAGCACAGGCTCTGGACGCGCAGGCTCAGCGCCCATGGCTCACGGGCCCAGCCACTCCGCGGCATGTGGGATCCTCCCGGACCAGGACACGAACCTGTGTCCCCTGCAACGGCAGGCGGACTCTCAACCACTGCACCACCAGGGAAGCCCCATTTTGGAATTTTTGATCCCCCCAAATTGTTTTCTGTTACACATATTGATTTTTCATGTTTTGTCTTAAGTGATTGATAACCTTTATTTTTTTTAAACTTTTTATTTTATGTTGGAGTATAGTTGATTAGTAATGTTGTGTTTGTTTCAGGTATACAACAAAGTGATTCAGTTATACATATATATGTATCTATTCTTTTTCAAATTCTTTTCCCATTTAGGTTATTCCAGAGTATTGAGCAGAGTTCCCTGTGCTATACAGTAGGTCCTTGCTGGTTATACATTTTAAATATAGCAGTGTGTACATGTCAATCCTTTTTTTTACTCAGAAAACCCAGTAGGCAGCTTCATACCAAGGTCCAAGCATTTCTAAATGCTTGTGAATATTCTCCATGATTCCTAAACTGAAGGAATTTGGTGACCAATTATTTTTTACTTGGACCTTTGGGTGACAAAACCTAATATCTTCTGTACTTTTAATGAACCAATGATCATCCAGTTAGATACATAACAAACTATAACTTCCAATAGTTCCTATCTTGATAAAATCCCAGTGTTAGCATTAGAAATATTCCCTTTAGAAAATTACTTTAATGCCCCAACAAAATACAAAACAGGGTAGTATTTATTATACGTATTAAGACAAAGAAGTCCTTCAAGAATTTGATAGATGTAAGTGATTAAGGCATAGTTTTAGGAAACATTAAAATCATTGCCTTAAGTTTTTGAGCCTGTCTTCTTTCCTTCCTTCTTTTTCTCTCTTTCTTTCTTGGAAGTGACAACGAAATGAACCAAATATATCTCTTTCAGCCCACAAGTCCTATTCATCTGCTTTTATTTTTCTATGCTTTAATCTCCTTCCAAGTACATTCAAAGAATAAGTAAATATATTTTCTGAAAATTTTGGCACATTTCCTAGGTTTTGGAGGGAGGAAAGTGTTGGTAAAAAAAGTGATTTTTGAATGAAAAATTAAATCTCTTTTTAGATTTAAAATCTCCAGAGACATCATTGATGTAAACCAAAATAGCTATTTGTAGTAAGGAAAATAGCTAGGTTGTATGTGATTTTGATGAATGAGTTTTAAAGAAAGCATGTAGCAACTAAATATATATATATATATATATATATATATATATATCTAGTGTTTAGTGTTTTTATAACACAAACCATAGTGTCATCTCAACCAATAATTGGAAAAGAATAAACCAATGAGGCCTGTATTCTGACATTGAGTATACTATTTAAAAAGTCCAGGGCTTCCCTGGTGGCGCAGTGGTTGAGAGTCCGCCTGGCGATGTGGGGGACACGGATTCGTGCCCTGGTCCAGGATGATCCCACATGCCGCGGAGCGACTAGGCCCGTGAGCCATGGCCGCTGAGCCTGTGTGTCTGGAGCCTGTGCTCCTCAACGGGAGAGGCCACAACAGTGAGAGGCCCGCGTACTGGAAAATAAATAAATAAATAAATAAAAATAAAATAAAAAGTCCAATCTATCAACATAATAGGTCTGTTAAATGCAATGTTAGGAATAAGGCAAAGCATTTGTGTCATACAGTGAGGAGAAGTTGGAAGACATTTACAAAGCGTACTTCATGGAGTTACATACAACTGACAGAATAAGGAAGGACAAAAAAGTGCTGTGAATTAAGTTTACTGCCCATCGGAAGAAGTTTACTGCCCTTCTGCTTTATAAGGTTTTTGAATCTTGCCTTTGAATTTTTTGACTCTAATTAATAGTTGCTTAAGGTTTAATCATTTTGATACTCTGCTGCTTAGTTGTGGTGTTAGTAGCATATTTAGGGTCTACTTATGTATAATTTACCTGGCTTCATAAACAGCAAATAATGTTCAGCAGCTAAAATGCTATGCCCATGTTCATTCCCACCTCCCAAAAGAAGAGTGACCTTAAGTTAGGAGGGTAATCTGCACTGGGTAATGCACCTCTCTGCTCACCTTGGAGATACTGAGGGAGCTTTTAACTCACATCAGTTATTAAAAAACTGCATGAGAGGGACTTCTCTGGTGGTCCAGTGGTTAAGACTCCACATGTCCACTGCAGGGGGCATGGGTTTGATCCCTGGTTGGGGAACTAAGATCCTGTGTACTGCATGATGCAGCAAAAATCAAACAAATAAACAAAAACTGAATGAGTGAATATTTCTTCACAATAAAGGATGAGTTTATTTTTTGCGTGATTCAAAAATAATTCTGAGGCATTATCTAGTCACAGAAAAAAATTAAGCATGATTTTCCCCTTGATAGTAAAGGTTACAGTAGACATAGAGAGTGATAAATATTAATAGGTTGTAGCCCACATCCTGTAGTTAAAAATGCTTTCAAACATTTTGGAGTTAATGTCCATAGGAAAAACGTATGGCAGAGGTTGAAAGTCATTTGTGGGTAATAATCGTTCATATTTTATAGATAGCATCAAGAGTAATATCTGCAAAGTGAAAAAATCAAACCTATCCACACTTATTACAGATGATAAAACACAGTGCAAAGAAAAGAAAACACAAAAATCAGTGGAAAGAAAAGAGATGTGGGTTTGAATTCCTTTCTGCCACCTAAATCGATGTGGCCTTGGGCAAGTTACCTTACCTATGTCAGGATTATATGAACTGTTTGTGTAGTTCAATTCATATAGTAAGTGCCCAATAAATGTTAGTTAGCAGTTGTCATCAGAATTCATTTTCATATTTGACAACTATACTGTTAAGACTGTGTGATGAACCAAAGCCCATTTCCTAAACGATGCTGTTTGAGGAGGAATTATTGAGCAGTATGCCCACAGGTACCACATTGGGCTCTGCGGGGACCACAAGGAGGAATGAACAAAGGATTTACTGTGTATAGGAGGAGGTGCGTGTGCAGAGGATTCAAACTCTATCAAAACAAAATGGCACTAGTGCCAAGTAAATTCCTAGGACATGATGAGAAGTAAAGAGATGTGTATGATTTAGATGAACAGTCTTAACAGGTGGGTAGGATTTTGATTATTGGGGGCTTGGAAGAGGAGTGAAGTGGGGAGGGATTCCCAGATTGGGGAGCTGCATGAACAGAGGACTAAAGGGGTGAAAGTGTGTGGTGTCTGTGGAGGAAAGGATGTTGGCCAGTGGCTCTGGAGCCTAGGAACCTAGGGCAGATAGGTGAATAAGAGGAAGATACGTCTGTCATAGCTTGGAAGCAGGTCTCAGATCCTTAAATATTATACTAAGGGGACATGTTTTATTTTGTAGGCTGGGTCTTTTCAAGCTTTTCTTTCTCGAGGTGTACGGCTGGATGGCATTCACACGCACAATGTATTTTCATGCGACAAATATGTATTGATTCCTTACTCATGCCAGGCACCGTTCTAAGTGCTAGGGAAAACTAGACACAATCCTGCCATCATGGAGAGCGTGTTTCTAGAGAAATATAGGTGTGGGTCCTTTAGTGCCTATTCCTTTCGTCTTTAACTCAAGAAGGCATATTAGAATGCAAATCCATGATAATGTGGTTATGATAGGAAGAGCCTAGTGCATAAAATTGCTAATTATGCACGAACTGCTGCTTTGTATATACTTGTCAGCAGATTACTGGTACACTCAAAATCCATGCCAGCTCTTCTGAGCGTCTGACAACTGCCGCTCAGGAGGGAAGGGATGTGATCTGAGAAGAAACCAGAGGATGCTAATATTAAGGCTAGTCTTGACTTCCCTTGCAGTCCAGTGGTTAAGACTCCGCGCTTCCACTGCAGGGGGCACGGGTTCAATTCCTGGTCAGGGAGCTAAGATCCTGCATGCTGCCTGGTGTGAAAAAACAAACAAACAAAAGGCTCGTCTTGTGAGCACCGTCATTCCATGAATTCACGGGCAGCCCTTCCCTGGGCTTCCCCTGAGACTTGCTCTTACTTGTTTGTCGGCACCACCTTTATACCACAGGCTAAAGGCGCAGCTGCTGACAGTGCAGATCCACCACCGGCCTTTTCGTCTCATTCAGTCTTACCTCTCTTCGTTTTATTTACGATGCTCATTTCTGTCATTACGTTTTTCTGGATCAGCAGTGTCAGGTAGCACCTCTGCAATGATGGCAGTGTTTTATTCGGCACCGTTCAATACGGTAGCCACTAGCCATACGTGACTGCTGAGTGTTTGGACTATGGCTCGTGCTACTGAGGAATGCAACTTTATTTTATTTTATTTTATTATTTATTTATTTTTGGCTGCGTTGGGTCTTCGTTGCTGCTCACGGGCTTTCTCTAGTTGCGGTGAGCAGGGGCTGCTCTTCGTTGTAGTGCGCGGACCTCTCATTGCCATGGTTTCTCTTGCAGCGGAGCACAGGCTCTAGGCACGTGGGCTCAGTAGTTGTGGCGCACGGGCTCTAGAGCACAGGCTCGGTAGTTGTGGCGCAGGGGCTTAAGTTGCTCCGCGGCATGTGGGATCTTCCAGGACCAGGGCTAGAACCCATGTCCCTGCATTGGCAGGCGGATTCTTAACCACTGCGCCGCCAGGGAAGCCCCAGGAATGCAACTTTAAATTAAAATTAATTTAATCAACTTACATTTAAATAGCCTTAGGTGGCTAGCAGTAACATATTAAACGGTGTAGATCTAGACGTTCATAAAAAATGTCCAATGCCATGTTCTACTTCCTTGACAATCATATATCTGGCAAATTTTTCTAGTTTTCAAGTACCTGGAATTCTTTTTTGCAGCCAATCTATGATTTTTTTTTTTTAATTTAAAATTCTCAACGAGATTGAGGAGCAGGAGAGTGACATTGCTGTTTGCTCTTTGTCTACATGTGGTCCTCAGGCAGGAAAGAGATGCCAGCTCGGGGGTACAGCTCTACTGTGGCTTTTTATTTTAATCTACCTCTTGCCAGTCTCTAGCCAAGGAAAAGAATGGGTTTTTTTCTTCTTCTCTTTTCTAAACAAGCTACCTCAGGGTAAGAATTGCAAGAGAGAAGAGGTAGGTCTGTTTCGACAAAAAGGTACCCTGCAAAGTGATATGGTTCCTCTTCACTGGCTCCTGGTTTTTAAGGGATGTGGGGTGAAGGAGAGGGAGGGCTCACGTATGACCTGACAGGCAACTCCATGTGTGGTACCATTCATTCATGTAGGGCGCACAAGAGAAGAAATCCATTAGCAGGGCCAGGGAGGTGATGCGCTCCAGTTTGGACACGTTGAGTTCGAGGTCTTTGTGGTGGGATGTGCAGTTGGATGGGGGATGTATATCTGCACCTCTGGAGAGTGATCTGTTCTGGAGATAAATGTCTGGGGGTCATTGGCATATGCTAATTAAAGCCACAGGAAAGATAAGATGGCCCAGACACAGTGTGTAGAGTGAGAAAAGGAAAGGATGAGAGACAGCACGTAGCCACAGCATCAGTATTTACGTGATGGATGAAGAATAGGAGCTTTGAATGAGGTAGGAGGAAACAACCAAGAGAAGACAGGCACCAAAGACAAAAGGAGAGACAGTTTCGAGAAAAAGAACATTTGACAGTGTCATGTGCTGTGGAAAGGTCCAGTTAAGGAGGGACTGAAAAGTAGCCATTAGATAAAGCCACATGACATGGAAAGTAGAGACACCGGTGAGAATAGGTGACACAGCTTTGAGGGATGGGTAGGAGGTGAGAAAACAAGGACAGCAAGTATGTTCCACTACTCAGAAAAAGTTTGGTTGTAATGGGGAGAGAGCTGGAATGGCTGTAGCTGAGGGAAAGTGAGATGGGTGGAGAGGTGTTTGGATTTCGTTTTGTTTAGTTCTAAAGGTAGGTTAGAGTTGGCTCAAGCTGAGGGGTCCATAGAGAGGGGTTGAAGGTGTGATACGAGAAAGGGAGTGAGCAGGTCATCCAGGGAGGGGGCTCATGAGAAGGGCAGATGGTTGGGGTCCAGGAACAGGTGGAGGGGGAGACATCAACCTTAGGCAGAGAGAGGGGTGACTTTCAGTCTAAGATGGAAAGGACCAGTGTGGCCACGGGTGAGTTAAGAGGCTCAGTAGATGGTGAGAAAGTCCTGTCTGAGCACTGGCTTTGCCAAAACTAGTTTTATGTCTAAGATTCTCTGTATCCCTACAGTGACCTTTATATTTACCCTAATAGAAATATACTCATAAAGAGTCCCCATCCAAATCAGCTGTGCTTCTGAAGTTGGTCTAGGGTTTATGAAAGAGACGGGTTCACTGTCATCTGCAGGACTCAGCAACAAGCAGTCCTGAGGCTCTAAAATCAAGAGGAGCTCGGACTTCCCTGGTGGCGAAGCGGTTAAGAATCTGCCTGCCAGTGCAGGAGACACGGGTTCAAGCCCTGGTCTGGAAAGGTCCCACATGCCGCAGAGCAACTAAGCCCTTGTGCCGTAACTACTGAGCCTGTGCTCTGGAGCTCGCGAGCCACAACTACTGAGGCTGCGAGCCACAACTACTGAAGCCCGCGTGCCTAGAGGCTGTGCTCCACAACAAAGAGAGAAGCCCGCGCACCGCAACAAAGAGTAGCCCCCGCTCGCCGCAACTAGAGAAAGCCCGCACGCAGCAACCAAGACCCAACGCAACCAAAAATAAATATCAAATAATAAATAAATTTAAAAAATATAAAATCAAGAGGAGCTCTGGGTATCCCCCTTGAGTAAGTTAAAAGCTGGAAGCGAGCACAGTAATTGTTTTGGGTTTTCCTCTCTGCAGTTTGTATTGCGGATGTGTGGTTTTAATTTTTAAAACTCTACCAAAACGCATCCTTGCGTTTCTAAGGTGCAGAGCCCTCAACGCTGTGAGCTATGCTTCGGATTGGATGAGCGCTGCAGCCAGAGGCCCAGCGTTAGAAGCACCTGTTTGTGTGAGGCAGGGGTCCGTGGTGCCTGCCTGCCTGGCTGCTTTGGTGCACGGCTGAAGCCGTCATTGCCTTCACAGGTGCTAGAAAACACAGTTGCTTCAGGCGGATGGGGTGGGCTGGGATCTGGGTGGCATCAGCTTCTGAGAGTCTTATTATGCAAAATGAAAATATGACTAAGCATTAAAATACTTAATGATTTCTTAAAATAACGTACCCTGTTCATTACATAAAAACTGTATGTAAAATATCCATATCTAGTTTTCAACATAAACATTTCATCACGTGACTATTTCTCCAGTATGCAACAGAGCAGCTGTTTCTCCAGATGCCACACCAGGGCTCTGGAGGGAATAGTTACTCAGTCCAACACCACAGTTAGTTAGATATTGAAAGAAATACTACAAGATATGTCTGGTCTAATCAGTAAGCCTCAGTGAACCAAAATTTAAACACACAGCATGGAATGAATGCGAGAATTTGGGTTACATTCTGAACAAGGGAAATGTAATTGCTATGCTTCTGTGCTTATCACGTTGTAATTTTTATTATTTAAAACCTATTAAGGATCCATCACAAGGACCCCTCTTTGTTTTTCCTACAATCAGTTGTCGTTGTGGCAGCCGATTGTTTTGAGAGAGAAAGTATAACATTATTATTTATGAGAAAGAACTGACATATACAATCCATATATTTAGCTGACTCTAACATTCCTGGGCCAGCGTATTAAATCATATGCACAGCTACTTGAAAGGTAGATCCAGAAGGTTATAGGTAGTTTTTATGCAGGAACCATCAGCCCTATACTGAAGTGAAAAACTACTCATGAAGTCGTCTGTAACCTATTGCCATTCTGCGAGCAGTGGGAAAATGAAGAGCGAGAGAAATTTATGGAAGGATTCCATTGCTCTAGAATGAGTTACCTGACAATTATGGAAAACAGCGGATTTTAAAAAACCCTGCAAAAATTGGCAAGTTACCTGGAAGAAGTTTATTAGAAAAAAACTAGTTGATTTTTTTTTTTACAAATGAAAACTATGTCTCTGGACTATTCTTCTGTTTCTAAAATGTATAAAGATAAAATGTTCAATTGTACTGCCAAGTTAAAAAAAGTCCTTAAAATATTCTAACATACTCTGAAGCATATAGGATTTCAGTAAAAATTTATATAGTCTATCCATGTAGGAAAAATACCGGAAGGTCAAATGGCAGTATGTAGTATTTTTTATCTCTGATTGGTATGATGATAGGCATTGTTATGGTTTTTCCTTTATTAATGAATATTAGCTCTGAGCATGTATTACTTCCATGATTACTAAAACACAACCCACCAAAAATAACCCCTAAGTGTTTCACACACTTTTATAGAGAGTTCATGAACACCATTCAGATGTTCTTGACTAACGACTTCCTTTTGTTTCTCAAAGAACTGTCATTTGTCTTTACATTATATTGGATTTATAACGGAATTCTTTAATCTCTGTAATTTGATACACTGCTCCTTTAACTCTTTGCCACTCATGTTCCTTATCCTAAGATACCAAAGACCACAGCACTGGTTTCAAGCAGGGCTCACTTAACCTGAAGCTGCCCAGAGCCCAAGTCTTCCACCTGCTTTTCCAGCCCAGCCAGAGCTGATCTGGCTTCACAGCTCCTGCTCTGGCCAGTTCCTGGCCCACACCCCTCTCCTTATTACTGGATAAGAAGCCCAGGGACCATGCCAGGCGGTGTGGGAACATAGCTTTGGATGACATTTGTTCCCCTGATTCTACACAGTGTCTTATCACTGATGAATTATTATATAAATTACAATTATATACATATTTTGTTAGTGTAACACACCTTCTTAGAGTAAGTAAATGAGGACACATATTTATTGTTAAGTGTTTCAAGCAACTAATTAGATTAGCTCTGTGAGTGCCTGGCAAAACGTAACTCGTGTGTTATCTTTGGCAGCATCAGTTATAAAACCCTTATTAGAAAATGTGACAGAAAGGAGAAAAAGAGCATGAGGGAAAATCGTTGACTTCACAAAAGTGGCTTGCTGGTAGAAATAGATGTAGCAAATCAATGGTTCTTTATATCATCAAGGATGTATAAATGTATGGTTATATTAAAAGTATTTGTGGGGGGACTTCCCTGGTGGCAGAGTGGTTAAGAATCCGCCTGCCAATGCAGGGGACATGGGTTCAATCCCTGGTCCGGGAAGATCCCACATGCCGCAGAGCAACTAAGCCCGTGTTCCGCAGCTGCTGAGCCTGTGCTCTAGAGCCCACGAGCCACAACTGTTGAGCCAGCACACCCTGGAGCCTGTGCTCCACAACAAGAGAAGCCACCATAATGAGAAGCCTGCACACTGCTACGAAGAGTAGGCCCCGCTCGCCACAACTAGAGAAAGCCTGCGCACAGCAACGAAGACCCAATGCCGCCAAAAAAAAAAAGTATATGTGGGGGGGGGGGTTCTAAAAATTGCACCCATCCACATTGACTCTATATGCTTTGCCGCCAACCTCTGATGCCCCAGCCACTTGAGTGAGCCTTTCTTATTTATGGGAGTTGTGTTGGTACACACAAAAGGTTGAGAACCATTGATAGTGATATAAGAATCTGGAGAATATCATGGCAACTAGATGAGGATCTGTTAATGGAGAGGGATGGAGGCCAGTGGAGGATTTTTAAACATTGACAGTTTCAGATGAAAAGTTACAGAGATAACTCCAAATGCAACTGTAAATATTATGAGATGGAATGGAGGAAGGAAAGGATGAGGCTGATGGAGTTATAGCATGAACCCTTCTTCCAGTGATTGTTAAGTCAGAAAACATGCCCCCAAAGTCAATAATCAATCTCACCAAAGAGAATAAGATTTTGCTCTTAAAAACTGTGATGGGCTAACTGCTGCCTCTTATGAACTTTATGTACTAGGCAAGAACTATCAATGAGAAGGCAGCAAAGTGCTCCTGTTAGTAGGTGCATTAAGTCTCTCAGGCCACTAGGAATTCATTTAATAAATTACTACTCCAGCATAAGAGATCTCTCCTTAATAGCCTGAAAAAGTGTTCCAAAGGAGTAGCGATTTACTTCCTTCTTTTCAGGAGGAACAAACCCCATATACAGTATGAAGAACCTGCCATTTCTTTGTCATTTCAAGGATTCTTATTTTGGATCTTTAATTATGAATTTTGAAAGAACTTTGATTTTCTTAAGTCATAATGCCATCTCAGTTTGAGAGAGAAAATATATGCATATCTTCACACCGCGAATGCAGGAAAGAGCTAGCGAAAAGTGAAAATTCAGTGTTGACATAAATTCTGCAGAAAGGACCACAAAAAAGATGAGTTTTAATTTAAGTGAAATTTTCTTGGTGCCTCAGTTCTGAACAATGTGGTCATGACAAAAAGAAATGGGTCACATCAAAGAATGGGGTGGGAAATGAATATTAGCTCGGAGCTGAGATAGCAGTCATCCTTAAGGATGGCCATCACAAGGTGCCATGATTAATTAAGGTATCTGCCAGTCATATGGGCTTGCATCATTGCTTCGAAAAGGGCAGAAAGCCTGGGTATTTACATAGGGATCATACACTCATATTCAGAGTGCTGTCACCGCTTCTCCTGGCAGCCTGTGACTTGTTGGCAAAATGTCTTCAATTATGGGCAAGCTGCCTAGTCTCATATCATCACAAACCAATTTGTTAGGATGTGTGTATTTGGAAAGCTTTGGAAACAGAAATATTTAACTTATTTTAAAAGGGGGGGGAAATCCTTGTGTACGTATATTCAGAAACACCCAATCTTATGAAATTTCACTCATATATTTAATAAAAATGTTTATGCCTTTCACAAGGGAAACAAACTAGAGAAGAAATATCTGTGTTAATGTTGATGATAATAGCTCTTTGGGTGTTTACAGAGAGATTGCTGAGAGACTAGAATATTTCTGCCTGACCTCCACATTTAAACTAATCAACAATACCATGGTCTTTCTTAAATAAGTCCACATTGCCTAGACTTTTTTTTTTTTAATCATCATTTCCGGGGCTTCCCTGGTGGCGCAGTGGTTGGGAGTCCGCCTGCCGATGCAGGGGACACGGGTTCGTGCCCCGGTCCGGGAAGATCCCACATGCCGCGGCGCGGCTGGGCCCGTGAGCCATGGCCGCTGAGCCTGAGCGTCCGGAGCCTGTGCTCCGCTAACGGGAGAGAGGCCACAGCAGTGAGAGGCCCACGTACCGCAAAAAACAAAAACAAAAACAAAATCATCATTTCCTCCATACTCTGTGAGAATAATGGGGGTTAAAGTATTAGCTATTATAATTTATATTGCAATAATATAAAGATGTAAATGATATAAAGATAAACATAAAGATACAGAGTATGGAAAAGCACCTATGGCAGCAAAAATAAAATAAAGGCCAATTAGTAAAAGAAAAGCCGAAATGAAGAAATACATTAGCATTCTTCCATTTTTCTTGCTTCTCATCTTTCTCTTTCCAATAGGCTGCAAGAAAAATGGTTATGGGAACTAACAAACAATTATTAGTACATAAATTATGTATTCCGTTGCTCCTTGTCTATGGTTTTACGTTATTTTAGGCTTTGAAGAAAATAGCTGCTGTTCTACAATGTTGATTGTAACGTGAATGCCAGCAAAACGAATGTTATTTTCCCATTAGATTTAGTTATGGAGTTTGAGTATTTATTTGTGTGTCCACTTGTTTACTTCTTGTCTTCCCCTCTAGATTGTAAGCTTCTAAAGGGCAAGGCTTATGTCTTTTTCATCACTGTATTCCCACTACCTGCAACAACTATTATAATTCTTGCTAAAAATATGTTTTTCAATGACTCTTGAAGACATGCTGCTCTGGAAAAGTATCATCCAGTATAATAAATCTAAAATCTTGTAAAATAAATAAATATAGACGGTTAAGAGATAGTCTACATTCATGTCGTAATGAATACACTAGCACAGCAACAGGGATGCACCTGCAGGCCACAGAATTTACCATGTGATTACTTTTTCTATTGCAGCTTTTTCAAGACTTGGTGGGACTTCTCCTCTTCTGAGTTTTCCCTTCTACAGTCTGACATAGTTTGCCCCTCCCAGCCTGCCAGAGTAAGGACTTATTTTGTTCCTTAAGCTCCTAGAAGGTAGCCCCTCTTCTCTGTTTCACCTTTGAGTTTCCAGGAACAGAGTTGAACTGTGAGGACTCATTTCCCTGAAGGATATTATACAACCTGGAAACTTTGCATGTTTGAAGCTTTGCATTTTGCAAAATGAATGAGGATCTGTCTCCACTTTTAAAGTTTAAACTTCTCTCTAGAGACTCTTACAATGGTAGGTACTTGCCATTACAGGATTTATAAAACGGAAGCAAAGAAATTAAGGTGAAACAAGCCATCATATGAGGCAATAGAAGGATGAGCAGCAAAGACCAGGGTGAAGTTGCTTTAAATTTCCCTCATTTATTCTTGAGAGAAATTATTATATGCTAATTAACAAATCTTTGTAGGAGTCTGAAACATCTAATTTGTTTTCAAGTATTTTAGATAAATATATGATGTGAATAATATTAACTGGTTTCAGACAATCATTTCAGTTCCCTGAATACAATTTGTTTTCTTACTCTGTGATGTGATTTTTGAAATAGATTTTAGAGGACTACTAAAAAAACATCGTTTACTTATCAAGATGATTTATACTTTTGTTACTTGTAAGGATCCCGTAACCTAGAAAAAGAGGTATGTGGGTTATTTTCCCCCATGCATCTTTATTTTTATTTTTTTTGCGGTACGCGGGCCTCTCACTGTTGTGGCCTCTCCCATTGCGGAGCACAGGCTCCGGATGCGCAGGCTCAGCGGCCATGGCTCACAGGCCCAGGCACTCCGCGGCATGTGGGATCTTCCCGGACCGGGGCACGAACCCGTGTACCCTGCATCGGCAGGCGGACTCTAAACCACTGCGCCACCAGGGAAGCCCCCCATGCATCTTTTTACGCACTTCAACTAATAAGGTGATTCATGGAGATATGGGCATGATTTTATCAGAGTTCTGGTGGTGACCATACCTCTTGTTTTATGCCTGTTGTCCTGGCATTAATATTAACAGTGCCCATTTCACTTTCAAAACTTTAGACAGTAACTTATGTGGTTAGTCAATCTATAAGGACTTTCAGAACAACCTCTTCATCCTTTAAACATTTCCCACTTTTCTCCACCTCTGCTTCTCAAACAACAAGCTTTCCTTTCTCACATATGCTACAGAGATAACTCTAGCATGGCCATTATACCATGAGGACATAAAGGATTGAGAGCTGGAGACAGATGACCTAGTTTGAGAGCCCGGCTTGACCATTTGCAGGCTGTGTGACCTTGGGCCAACTAGCCAGCCCCCCAAGCCCCAGTGTCCTCATTTGCACATGGGGTTGCAGTAGCACTTCATGGGGAGGCAGTTACAGGCCTAGACTCCGGTGCCCAGCTGCCTGAGTGTGAATCCCAGCTCTGCCGCAACTTAAGGCTATGAGAGCGTTGAACAAGCTGACATATATACAAGTTCTTAAAATAAAGCCTGGCAAATGGAAAGTGCTGGGTAAATGTTGGCAATCGTTATTAGTGCTCTGAGAATTAAACATGGTATAAATGCAAGTGCCTAACACAGTCAGCACTCATTAAATGAGATCTAGTGGTATTACTGGATACTGACCTGGCATGTCTCTGGGTTTTCTCCCTCCTCGTCCCAGCAAAAATATTTTCATCATAGATATCCTAAATATGTGCATTCATATGTGTGTATATGTGGACCCAGAATGAGGAACTCTGAGCAGATACTGCTTTGTATCCTCAAGCAGACAGTTCAGTGCTGCTAAACTACAGTTAAAAAATCGAGTGAAATGCCCCCACATTTGGAGTAAGATGCAAATGTGAAATCCGCTTTGCTCTTAGAGGGTGTATAAAGGCTTTGCTAAGTTAGAAATGCAGAGAAAGGAGGGTTTATTTGTCCTGTTTATTTGAAGTCAGAGCCAGAATTGTGATGCTTTAATAATGGTCCTAAATATTTCTTTGGGGTTTTCCAGGAGAGAGAGATTGCATTTATCTTTTAAATGGCCCATAGCTATTTCCACATAAGAACTGGGAGAAATTTTATTTCTTTAGCATTCTTCAAAGAAGGTGTAACTCCAGGGGAATACAAACTTCTTCAGTGAATGAAGTATCTCGTATCCCTCACATACCTGGCATGAGATCCTGTACCCGTCAGAAACTAGTGAGCGTTTGCTGAAGTGAAGGGGGTTGCACCCCACAGGAGGGTGTCAGCCACTGCTTGATTTCACGGTCTTTTTTTCGTTCCACTTCTTGTTTACCAGGAACAAAGTTCAGTAATAAGAAGTCTACTTGACCTCACTGAGTGACATTTGAATGCAAAGTTTTGAACGTTTCTTTGTGACCAGCTTACATTTTATAGCTTGCAATGAGGATCAGCGTTCTAGCAAAATTTAATTCAGTCATATATCTGGGTAATGGGTTGCTCCATTGAAATGGGGATGTTTATTTGGTAGAAATAGGAGATTTTCACTAATTTGAATTACTGTGCTTAGAATAAGAATATAAGGATCACTGTGACATTTTTGGAAAATGACAAGCTGTGACAAGATAGAGCACCCACATTTACAGGTTCCGGAGCGTGAAGCTCAGAATCCCTGAGCCACTGCTAAGAAGGGCTCCAGGGATATAGCCCCTGAGCAAGCAGCTCTTCTGTCTCCAAAGGTCTCCCCAGTTTCTCCCAGCCTCGGGGGAGGGCAACCATAGGGGAAAGCAGGTCAGATCAGTACTGGAAAACAGGAGAGTGTTGCTCTCTCTTCAGGCCCTGGAGTGCCTCACCTTCTGTATTCAAGGAGACGCCCAGCTATTTCTTAAACAAAGCCCTCCCTTGGCTGGTATGATTGTTCCACTCCCCCAGTGGCTTCGCTTAGCTCTTGTTAAAAAGGAGAATGTTTTCCTCTCACCACACAAATGAAGAGGCAGCTATAATAGGGTATAGTCAGTGCTAGGAAAGGGGTGAGCACAGGTTGCCGTGCAAACACAGGCGAGGCACCTATCAGGTGTTCAGGTAAGGCTCCTAGATGAAGAAGTGTGCAAGTTAAACTACCAGCACATCCAAAACCAGGACGTTGGTTCCTGATGATTTAAAGAATGAAGTCCAGATATTTAAAGTTCTACTCAATCCATTTTTCATCCACATTTCTTGACTTCTTTCTTACTCTGCCGCTTCTCAACCTTACACGCCCATCAACACTCTTTTGGGTCCCATTGATATCTGCCTTCTGCTCTTCTCTGACTCATAAAGTCCTTGCCTCACTCAGGTCCAAGATCACTCATCTACATTCTTCTTACAATGAGTAGAGAAAACACAAGTTTTCTCTTTTGTTCTTTTCTCCAATAGAGTCCAAGCTCCTAGGAGACTGGGTCCGTGTGCTGATAATACCCAGCATGGTGGGTACTCAGTGATTTTGATGACTAAGAACTTCAGTTCATAGTCATGAACTAAAGCAGTGGGCAAGAGGTTTAACATTTCTGCACCTCAACCTGCTCATCTGCAAAACAGAGGTAAGAATGTCCATATTGCAGGGTTGCTTGAGGAGTGAGTGAGAGAACACATGTAAAATGCCCAGCCTGGTACCTGGCATCGAGCAGGCCTTCATAGCTGGCTTTAACAGCTGTTCCCACTACTTGTTTTCTCATGCTGTATTCAGGATCTGAAACATCTATACAACATTGAGATCTTGAACCTCCTTCAAGCAGAGGTAGAATTAGGCTCTTGCAGTCAGATGAGACCTTTAATATCATGTGGTCTGGAGAGCTGATTCTTTAAAAATTATGAAGTCCCATTCTGGGATACTACAGAGGTAATTAAGGCTGTGTAGAGGGAAAAGAACTTGTGGTAGCGGGGAGTGACTTCACTAGATCACATCAGAACTTAGTGGCCAGGACTGAATTCCAGCACACATGCATTTGCCCATTCTTTCACTCATTTTATTGAATATTGAGAGCCTATTCTGTATCATGCTGGAAAATATCTGAATTTGTAATGGCAAACGAAACAGACTTGGTTCCCTGTCTTAACAGTGCTTACAGTCTAGTTGAGAGGCAGACTATGTACAAATAAATATTCAAATAAATACATGATCAGTGCGTTGAAGCAAAAGGACAGGAGACTAAGGAGGAGGAGTGGGGGACCTACTTTATTTTTTTATTATTATTACGTTTTTACATATATATTTTTTATTTTTCAGATTATTTCCCATTACAGTTTATTACAAGATATTGAATATAGTTCCACGTGCTATACAGTAGGTCCTTGTTGTTTATCTATTTTACTTTATTTTTTAGTCCTAATCTTATTTTATTTTTTTATTATTATTTTTAAATTTTTATTTGTTTTTTTATACAGCAGGTTCTTATTAGTCATCCATTTTATCCACATCAGTGTATACATGTCAATCTCAATCTCCCAATTCACCCCACCACCCCCACCCCCCACCCCCTGCCACTTTCCCCCCTTGGTGTCAATACGTTTGTTCTCTACATCTGTGTCTCTATTTCTGCCCAGCAAACCGGTTCATCTGTACCATTTCTCTAGGTTCCACATATATGTGTTAATATATGATATTCGTTTTTCTCTTTCTGACTTACTTCACTCTGTATGACACTCTCTAGATCCATCCACGTCTCAACAAATGACGCAATTTCGTTCCTTTTTATGGCTGAGTAATAGTTCATTGTATATATGTACCACATCTTCTTTATCCATTAGTCTGTCGATGGGCATTTAGGTTGCTTCCATGACCTGGCTATTGTAAACAGTGCTGCAATGAACATTGGGGTGCATGTGTCTTTTTGATTTATGGTTTTCTCTGGGTACATGCCCAGTAGTGGGATTGCTGGATCATACGGTAATTCTATTTTTAGTTTTTTAAGGAACCTCCATACTGTTCTCCATAGTGACTGTATCAATTTACATTCCCACCAACAAAGAGGGTTCCCTTTTCTCCACACCCTCTCTCGCATTTGTTGTTTGTAGATTTTCTGATGATGCCCATTCTAACTGGTGTGAGGTGATACCTTATTGTAATTTTGATTTGCATTTCTCTAATAATTAGTGATAATTATAGAGCTTCTCATGTGCTTCTTAGCCATCTGTATGTCTTCTTTGGAGAAATGTCTATTTAGATCTTCTGCCCATTTTTGGATTGGGTTGTTTGTCTCCTTAATACTGAACTGCATGAGCTGTTTATATATTTTGGAAATTAATCCTTTGTCAGTTGCTTCGTTTGCAAATATTTTCTCCCATTCTGAGGGTTGTCTTTTCGTCTTGTTTATGGTTTCCTTTGCTGTGCAAAAGCTTTTAAGTTTCATTAGGTCCCATTTGTTTATTTGTGTTTTTATTTCCATTACTCTAGGAGGTGGATCAAAAGAGATCTTGCTGTGATTTATGTCAAAGAATGTTCTTCCTATGTTTTCCTCTAAGAGTTTTATAGTGTCCAGTCTTACATTTAGGTCTCTAATCCATTTTGAGTTTGTTTTGTGTACGGTGTTAGGGAGTGCTCTAATTTCATTCTTTTACATGTAGCTGTCCAGTTTTCCCAGCACCACTTATTGAAGAGGCTGTCTTTTCTCCATTGTATATCCTTGCCTCCTTTGTCATAGATTAGTTGACCATAGGTGTGTGGGTTTATCTCTGGGCTTTCTATCCTGTTCCATTGATCTATGTTTCTGTTTTTGTGCCAGTACCATATTGTCTTGATTACTGTAGCTTTGTAGTATAGTCTGAAGTGAGGGAGTCTGATTCCTCCATCTCCGATTTTTTCCCTCAAGACTGCTTTGCCTATTCGCAGTCTTTTGTGTTTCCATACAATTGTGAAATTTTTGTTCTAGTTCTGTGAAAAATGCCATTGGTAGTTTGATAGGGATTGCATTGAATCTGTAGATTGCTTTGGGTAGTATAGCCATTTTCACAATATTAATTCTTCCAATCCAATACTATGGTATATCTCTCCATCTGTTTGTATTATCTTTAATTTCTTTCATCAGTGTCTTACAGTTTTCTGCCTACAGGTCTTTTGTCTCCCTAGGTAGGTTTATTCCTAGGTATTTTATTCTTCGTGTTGTAATGGTAAATGAGAATGTTTCCTTAATTTCTCTTTCAGATTTTTCATCATTAGTGTATAGGAATACAAGAGATTTCTGTGTGTTAATTTTGTATTCTGCAACTTTACGAAATTCATTGATTAGCTCTAGCAGTTTTCTGGTGGCATCTTTAGGATTCTCTATGTATAGTATCATGTCATCTGCAAACAGTGACAGTTTTACTTCTTCTTTTCCAATTTGTATTCCTTTTATTTCTTTTTCTTCTCTCATTGCTGTGGCTAGGACTTCCAAAACTATGCTGAATAATAGTGGTGAGAGTGGACATCCTTGTCTTGTTCCTGATCTTAGAAGAAATGCTTTCAGGTTTCCACCATTGAGAATGATGTTTGCTGTGGGTTTGACATATATGGCTTTTATTATGTTGAGGTAGATTCCCTCTATGTCCACTTTCTGGAGAGTTTTTATCATAAATGGGTGTTGAATTTTGTCAAAAGCTTTTTCTGCCTCTATTGAGATGATCATATGGTTTTTATTCTTCAATTTGTTAATATGGTGTATCACATGGATTGATTTGCATATATTGGAAGAATCCTTACATCCCTGGGATAAATCCCACTTGATCATGGTGTATGACCTTTTAATGTGTTGTTGGATTTTGTTTGCTAGTATTTTGTTGAGGATTTTTGCATCTATATTCATCAGTGATATTGGTCTGTAATTTTCTTTTTTTGTAGTATCTTTGTCTGGTTTTGGTATCAGGGTGATAGTGGCCTCATAGAATGAGTTTGTGAGTGTTCCTTCCTCCGCAATTTCTTGGAAGAGTTTGAGAAGGATGGGTGTCAGCTCTTCTCTAAATATTTGATAGAACTCACCTGTGAAGCCATCTGGTCCTGGACTTTTGTTTGGTGGAAGATTTTTAATGACAGTTTCAATTTCATTACTTGTGATTGGTCTGTTCATATTTTCTGTTTCTTCCTGGTTCAGTCTTGGAAGGTTATATCTTTCTAAGAATTTGTCCATTTCTTCCAGGTTGTCCATTTTATTGGCATAGAGTTGCTTGTAGTAGTCTCTTAGGATGCTTTGTATTTCTGTGGTGTCTGTTGTAACTTCTCCTTTTCGATTTCTAATTTTATTGAATTGAGTCCTCTCCCTCTTTTTCTTGATGAGTCTGACTAATGGTTTATCAATTTTGTTTATCTTCTCAAAGAACCAGCTTTTAGTTTTATTCATCTTTGCTATTGTTTTCTTTGTTTCTATTTCATTTTTTTCTGCTCTGATCTTTATGATTTCTTTCCTTCTGCTAACTTTGGGTTTTGTTTGTTCTTCTTTCTCTAGTTCCTTTAGGTGTAAGATTAAATTGTTTATTTGAGGTGTTTCTTGTTTCTTGAGGTAGGCTTGTGTAGCTATACACTTCCCTCTTAGAACTGCTTTTGCTGCATCCCATAGGTTTTGGATCGTCATGTTCATCGTCATTTGTCTCTAGGTATTTTCTGATTTCCTCTTCGATTTCTTCAGTGATCTCTTGGTTATTTAGTAACGTATTGTTTGGCCTCCATGTGTTTGTGTTTTTTACATTTTTTTTCCCTGTAATTCATTTCTAATCTCATAGTGTTTTGGTCAGAAAAGGTGCTTGATATGATTTCAATTTTCTCAGATTTACTGAGGATTGATTTGTGACCCAAGATGTGATCTATCCTGGAGAATATTCCATGCACACTTGAGAGGAAAGTGTAATCTGCTCTTTTTGGATGGAATGTCCTATAAATATCAATTAAATCTATCTGGTCTATTGTGTCATTTAAATCTTCTGTTTCCTTATTTATTTTCATATTGGATGATCTGTCCATTGGTGAAAGTGGGGTGTTAAAGTCCCCTACTATGAATGTGTTACTGTCGATTTCCCCTTTTATGGCTGTTAGTATTTGCCTTATGTATTGAGGTGCTCCTATGTTGGGTGCATATGTATTTACAATTATTATATCTTCTTCTTGGATTGATCCCTTGATCATTATGTAGTGTCGTTCCTTGTCTCTTGTAACATTCTTTAAAGTCTATTTTATCTGATATGAGTATTGCTACTCTAGCTTTCTTTTGATTTCCATTTGCACGGAATAACTTTTTCCATCTCCTCACTTTCAGACTCTGTGTGTCCCTAGGTCTGATGTGGGTTTCTTGTAGACAGCATATATATGGGTCTTGTTTTTGTATCCATTCAGCAAGCCTGTGCCTTTTGGTTGGAGCATTTAATCCATTCAAGTTTAAGGTAATTATTGATATGTATGTTCTTATGACCATTTTCTTAATTGTTTTGGGTTTGTTTCTGTAGGTCTTTTTCTTCTCTTGTGTTTCCCACTTAGAGAAGTTCCTTTAGCGTTTGTTGTAGAGCTGGTTTGGTGGTGCTGAATTCGCTTAGCTTTTGCTTGTCTGTAAAGCTTTTGATTTCTCCGTCAAATCTGAATGAGATCCTTGCCGGGTAGAGTAATCTTAGTTGTAGCTTCTTTGCTTTCATCACTTAAAGTATATCATGCCACTCCCTTCTGGCTTGTAGAGCTTATGCTGAGAAATCAGCTGTTAACCTCGTGGGAGTTCCCTTGTATATTATTTTTTGTTTTCCCCTGGTTGCTTTTAATAATTTTTCTTTGTCCTTAATTTTTGTCAATTTGATTACTATGTGTCTCGGCATGTTTCTCCTTGGGTTTATCCTGCCTGGGACTGTCTGCGCTTCCTAGACTTGGGTGGCTATTTCCTTTCCCATGTTAGGGAAGTTTTCATGTATAATCTTTTCAAATATTTTCTCTGGTCCTTTCTCTCTCTTCTCCTTCTGTGACCCCTATAATGCGGATGTTGTTGCATTTAATGTTGTCCCAGAGGTCTGTTAGGCTGTCTTCATTTCTTTTCATTCTTTTTTCTCTATTCTGTTCTACAGCAGTGAATTCCACCATTCTGTCTTCCAGGTCACTTCTCCGTTCTTCAGCCTCAGTTATTCTGCTATTGATTCCTTCTAGTGTATTTTTCCTTTCAGTTATTGTATTGTTCATCTCTGTTTTTTGTTCTTTAATTCTTCTAGGTCTTTGTTAAACATTTCTTGCATCTTCTTGATCTTTGCCTCCATTCTTTTTCTGAGGTCCTGGGTCATCTTCACCATCATTATTCTGAATTCTTTTTCTGGAAGGTTGCCTGTCTCCACTTCATTTAGTTGTTTTTCTGAGGTTTTATCTTGTTGCTTCATCTGGTACATAGCCCTCTGCCTTTTCATCTTGTCTATCTTTCTGTGAATGTGGTTTTAGTTCCACAGGCTGCAGGACTGTAGTTCTTCTTGCTTCTGCTGTGTGCCCTCTGGTGGATGAGGCTATCTAAGAAATCTGTGCAAGTTTCCTGATGGGAGGGACTAGTGATGGGTAGAGTTGGCTGTTGATCTGGTGGGCAGAGCTCAGTAAAACTTCAATCTGCTTGACTGCTAATGGGTGGGGCTGGGTTCCCTTCCTGTTGGTTGTTTGGCCTGAGGCAACCCAACACTGGGGCCTACCTGGGCTCTTTGGTGGGGCTAATCACAGAGTCCGGGAGGGCTCACGCCAAGCAGCACTTCCCAGAACTTCTGCTGCCAGTGTCCTTGTCCTCACCATGAGCCAGGACCACCGCCCACCTCTGCAGGAGACCCTCCAACACTAGCAGGTAGTTCTGGTTCAGTCTTCCCTGGGGTCACTGCTCCTTCCTGTGGGTCCTGATGCACACACTACTTTTTGTGTGCCCTCCAAGAGTGGAGTCTCTGTTTCCCCCAGTCCTGTCAAAGTTCTGCAATCAAATCCCACTAGCCTTCAAAGTCTGATTCTCTAGGTATTCCTCCTCCCATTGCCGGACCCCCAGGTTCAGAAGCCTGACGTGGGACTCAGAACCTTTGCTCCAGTGAGTGGACTTCTGTGGTATAAGTGTTCTCCAGTGTGTGACTCACCCACCCAGCAGTTATGGGGTTTGGTTTTATTGTGATTGAACCCCTCCTACCGTCTCATTATGGCTTCTCCTTTGTCTTTGGATGTGGGGTATCTTTTTTGGTGAGTTCCAGTGTCTTCCTGTCGATGACTGTTCAGCAGTTAGTTGTGATTCTGGTGTTCTTGCAAGAGGGAGCGAGAGCAACTAAGCCCGTGCACCACGACTACTGAGCCTGCTCTCTAGAGCCCTTGAGCCACAACTACTGAGCCTGCGCTCTAGAGCCCATGAGCCTCAGCTACTGAAGCCCGTGCGCCTAGAGCCCGTGCTCGGCAACGAGAGAAGCCACTGCAATGAGAAGCCCGTGCACCACAACAAAGAGTAGTCCTGGCTCGCCGCAACTAGAGAAAGCCTGCACGCAGCAACAAAGACCCAACTCAGCCAAAAATAAATAAATACGTTTATTAAAAAAAAAAAATCATCAACGTCGGACTCCATTGTGCCTTTTCCCCCAAATCATTTGTTGTACGTAGTTTCCTGCTGCATGTCCTGAGGCTTAGAGAACATATCCATTGTAGGAGGTCTACTTAGTCTTTGTGTAAACTCGTCCCCATGAAAGTAAAATAAAAATCACCAGGAGCCAAAGAGGAAAGTGCAAACAAGAGCACTTCCATTTCCCAGCCTTAATTAATCCATTTGGTATTATCTGAGCACTTTGATCTTTTTTGTTCCCCTCTCTTGCTCATCTTTCTCTCATTTCTTTGCTTGTTAAGACTCAATCAGAGGTTATGTAAGAGCAGAAATAGGAGAATGCAGTAGTCTCTTTTCTTTTGATTAACAGCTCTTGTAAAAGGTTTTGGTGGCTGAGAAGATTGAAGGTAAAATAAGATTATAAGATTATAATGATGTTTACAGATAATGCCATCAACTTTAATTATTCCAAGTTCTGAGCATCAGAGATAATTGAGACTGAGTGTATTTTACAAGTTTTCATCTAATCCATTATGTTACAAGGGCAGGTATTGGTAAATAGCTGTTTACACTTTAAGGTATGTAATTAAACAGATTTCAGAGAGTTATTATGGCTGATTCTTTCCAATAGTGAAAGGAGAAAGATACTAGGCAGGAGTATGGAGCAGGGGGGAGTTCTGAGCTCATCCAAACTAGAGCCATATCATCAGAAAGAAAACTCTAAACACTCCTCACTAACAATCAGTTAATCAGAAATTGTCACCAACTGGCATGTCTCCGAATTCTGGCCATGTGAGGAAAATTGAGGTTCAACCTGGTGGTCTTCTGGTACTTCAAGAGCTCAAAGCATCTTCTGAAGAATTATAAAAAACTGAAGTACCTTTGGTGTTATTTTAAAATATTTGTGTATGCTTTCCTTAGAAGTTGGTGATGTGTGCACCTTGAAATGTGACTGTTCTATTACCGGAATATTTATTCAATTGAACATCCCTCCACCAGTCCCAACTGGAGAACAGAATTTAGTCTACTTGCCTGAAGCTACAGAAGAAAACCTTGGTAAAGCTATTAATTTAATTTTATGTGGTAGAATAATTTTCATAAACTGCCTTAGAACTTGCTCTACCTGTTAACACCACTGCATAATATGTCATTCTGAGACTGATCTAGCTCTGAGACTCACTGCTTCTTGAGCAGCCCCTTAAAAAGTCCCCACTATGTTTGAAATGCTTACACAGACTGTGAACTCTTTTTTTTTCATAGTAATGACAATAAGCATTACCATTTTAACACAGTGCAAAAAGCTTTATATGAAATAAATAACTTAATGCTCACATCAGCCTTATGAGGTAGAGCTATTATTTTTCCCATTTAATAGTTTGCAACTTAGAATAACATTCCCAGGAGTTAGTCAGTGGAGTCCAGCTCCTAACTCACGTCTTCAGCAGAGCCCTTATCCCCTTGCTCTTAGGCCTCCCTGAGAGTCAGTGTGCTGTGGGCTACGTGCCCCTCACTTCCTACCCCATCTCATAGTGGTTGCACTACTGTATTTAAAAAAAAATTTTATCGCCATATAGTTGATTTACAAGGTTGTGTTAGTTTCAGGTGTACGGCAAAGTGATTCATATATATATATATATATATATATATATATATATATATACTTTTTTAGATTCTTTTACATTATAGGTTATTATAAGATATTGAATATAGTTCACTGTACTGTACAGTAGGTCCTTGTTGGTTATCTATGTTATATATAGTAGTATGTATATTTTAATCCCAAACTCCTAATTAATCCCTCTCCCACCTTTTCCCTTTGGTAACCATAGGTTTGTTTTCTATGTCTGTGAGTCTATTTCTGTTTTGTAATAAGTTCATTTGTATCCTTTTTTAAGATTCCACATATAAAAGATATCATATGATATTTGTCTTTCTCTCTCTTACTTCACTTAGTATAATAATCTCTAAGTCCATCCATGTTTCTGCAGATGGCATTATTTCATTCTTTTTTATGGCTGAGTAGTATTCCATCATATATATGTACCACATCTTCTTTATCCATTCATCTTTTGATGGACGTTTAATTGCTTCCATGTCTTGGCTATTATAAATCACTGGATCATATGGTAACTCTTATTTTTAGTTTTTTAAGGAACCTCCATACTGTTCTCCATAGTGGCTGCACCAATTTACATTCCCACCAACAGTGTAGGAGGTTTCCTCTTTCTCCACACCCTCTTCAGCATTTACCTAAATTTTAATTTGTAGGCAAATCATCTATACTCTTCATGCCTCTGTTTTCTTATCTGGAAAATAATGATAACAACTGTCCTTTATACAGCTCAGTGTTACTTTTTTATTATTATGACACAAATGAATGTGATATAGACTTATGCAGCTAGATTTCTCTGGCCAGGGGTATCGAAGGAAAATATATTTGGGATACATCCTGTTTACATGATGTGTTTAGCTGTAACGCGTTCTGTGTTTGCCAGGTTCCCAGTTAAGTAAGATACTCAAGGCCATGTGAAAGTAACTAAAATTTTTCTAGAAAACCAGATTATTTTAGTATTTCTTTTATCTTCATTACATTTTTCCTCCTAGCCAGGATTATGTATTTGTTTTTTTTTTTCTCTGTAGGTTTTTTTTTCTTAATGACTCCTCCTCTACTTTTTTTTTTTTTAATTATTTATTTGTTTGCTTTTATTTTTGGCTGCATTGGGTCTTCGTTGCTGTGCACGGGCTTTCTCTAGTTGCAGCGAGAGGGGGCCACTCTTCGTCGCGGTACGCGGGCTTCTCATTGTCGTGGCTTCTCTTGTTTGCGGAGCATGGGCTCTAGGCGCGCAGGCCTCAGCAGTTGTGGCACGTGGGCTCACTAGTTGTGGCTCGCGGACTCTTGAGCACAGGTTCAGAAGTTGTGGCACACGGACTTAGTTGCTCCGCGGCATGTGGGATCTTCCCGGGCCAGGGCTTGAACCCGTGTCCCTCGCATTGGCAGGCAGATTCCCAACCACTGCGCCAGCAGGGAAGCCCTCCTCCTCTACTTTTGTCAAACAATGTCATAATGTAGATGGACTTTTTGGTTCATGACTGTGTCTTTATCTCAGTACATTCATTACTATAAACTTTCTTATAAAATATTCTCAAGTTGTTAAACTTAATATGATTTGAAAGAAATTGATTACAAAGTGTATCTCTGGTTGCCTATTTATTAAACTTACTAATGTTTAATTATGGCCATAATTGCTACTCTGGCAAAATTTTGGTTTGTGTGTATATGCAGGTGATAGTTGGAGACTAATATCCATTCTCTAAACACACATTTTCCAGAGAAACGGCATCATCTTTTGCTCTAAGAATGTCACTTGAAAAAATTCTATTTGAATAGTGAGTTATCAAACACTCTAGTGTATCTCTGTCCCCAATTATTAATAAGCTGCTACCCCAAAATTTGTTTTTTCCTCCTTACTTGACAAACATGACCATTTATTAATATTTGTACATTCCTGCTTTATCTGTTAGATAGGTGCTATGGAAGAAGGGTCTGCCTGCTTTTATTTCATCTTGAAAAATGTCATGTGAACGAATTATGCCAGCTGGTGGTGATCTTTCTTTAAATTTATTCAGAGCCTTATTTCTAGGAAATGGCATACTTTTTTGGTGCCACATGCTTCAAGTTTCAAACAGACACCATCTAAGGACGGTTCCCTTCCTGCCATAAGGGCTTATGGGGTTATGAGGGTGGGAGAAAGGGGGGAAGAGTGTTGACCCAGCTGAAAAATCACCCAGATTCTTGATGGTACTGAACATCCTGGGATGCTGTTGTCCAGTTAGCCGTGAGTGTTTGAGAAGGATATTTATCATACAGATAGGTCTTCAGACAATCAGCAATTTCTCAACTGTAAGGTTGTTGATTTTTAGGATTAATTAGTAGGGTTATTAATCTAAACAATTAAATTCTCTCCTAAGAGTACAGCTGTCTGATTAATTAATCTGTTAATTAATCAGTGGTTTCTCCAGATGTCTGTTGAGATACTGTCCCTTGAGCACTGCTGGGATGTGCTTTCAGACCATGGATTAATCCCTTTCACTTACTCAACTTTACAGTAAAAGGAGACTATTTATAACAGAGCTTGTTGTGGGTTTGCTATGAGCAAAAATCTATTTGTAATTATCTCAGGATATCCTTCTCACTCTCATATGTGACATACTTCTGTGTCATGAATTGATAACATTTGATAAAATCTTAATAGCTTTTCAGATGTATTTCCCCTTACTTTACTGGAAAGTGTATTTACAAAATTAAACATTCCTATTGAAAAGAGAAGAGTCATCACATTCTAAAACATGATTTATTTATTTCAGTAAAGCAAGGAAATTATACTGATATTTCTAGTCATCTAAATTTCATGACTTCTGCGAGAGCTACTGTTTTCTAAGGTTAAAATTTTTGTGGCAAACTGTACTTTCCTGAGTCTTGCTTTAAGCTCATGAGGGACTCCAGGTCCCAGGAATAGCCCTTCTGGGACAATACCTGGGAATCCCCAGGGAGTCATTGTCTAGTAGGTAAAGGAATGGCTTCCTCCTTCCTGCCTTTCTCCTCCAGGCGTGGCTGAACTGCTCTGTCCCTTTGTCATGCATCTACTGCAGAGATAGAACCACCCTTGTCCGCTGAAGGCCACCCAGCACCTCAGCTCTGCTTGGCCAGTCCTGCTGTGTAGCTGTCTCCTTCCTGGAGTTACATTACTTTGGCTCAATTATGCCAGGCTGTCCAGCGCAGCCTCACTGACCCACTGATGCAGTGGAGTCCATGAGGTGACAAAGCTGCAGGGTATTCTTTTTAAAAGTGGGAAAGAATGGTTCTCCCCTCTGTTTTTGTGGGACAGTATAATATAGCAAAAAACAACATCAGTTTTAGAATCAGAAAGACCTGGATTTGAACATATATTAAACAGAGGGTAATGATGATGATACTGACTTTACAGGGTAGCTCTGAGCTATTGAAAGGCTGAATGTAATCCAGGCTCCTCTTTGGAAACCCAGCCCTTGGCAGAACGTTCTGTACATCGGATGCATTCATTCATTCATTCCTCAGTCAGTACCTATGGTACTAAGTATGCATCCATTATGTGTCCAACATTGTGTTGATTTATGTCTTGAAGGTGTGTCCTAGGTGCATAAGGGTAGAGAAGAGGAGCAGAGGAAAGAAAAAGCCCTGGGCGGTAGTTGAGGCTGTGGACCCATCTGAAGTCACCAGCATGAATGTATGCAAATTAAAAAAAACAAAGGCTGAGGATGGACCTGTGGAGAACAAGACATTTACAGGGAGAGCAGAAGAAGAGGGTCAGTAATGAACAGTAAGGAGGTGTGATGGCTGGAGTGGGAGGAGAAAAACGGGGGGTGAGAGCCACAGTGGGTGGTGTCACAGAAGACAAAGGAAGAGTTCCAAGGCGCAAGTGGGCATCTGGACAAATTCTAAGTGTCTCTTGGATTGGGCAAGTCCAAGATATTGGTGACCTTATGCAGTCCTGACAAAGAATGCCAAACTGTCATAGTTTTAGAAGTGAATAGGAAGGTAGAAATATAGATTTCTCCAAAGAAGCATGGCTGGGCTTCCCTGGTGGCGCCGTGGTTGAGAGTCCGTCTGCCGATGCAGGGGACACGGGTTCGTGCCCCGGTCCGCGAAGATCCCACATGCCGCGGAGCGGCTGCGCCCGTGAGCCATGGCCGCTGAGCCTGCGCGTCCGGAGCCTGTGCTCCGCAACGGGAGAGGTCACAACAGTGAGAGGCCCGCGTACCGCAAAAGAAAAAAAAAAAAAAAGCATGGCTTTGTAGGAAAGAAGGCAATAAAAGAGGCAAGAAGAGTTAAGACGGGTTTGTTTTTCGAGATGAAGGAGACTGAGCATGTTGTGATATGTTCCAGACAGTTTTGCTTGCCCAAAAAATGCAAAATTTGCAATGAAATAAGGTTTCTACAATGATAAAAATGGAACTTGATATATCACCTCCATTTTAATGATTAAAGTAAGATATAAATTCTAATCTAATATAGCTATAGCATTTGTCAGAGTTGGAGGGGAAATGCATTATTTTAAATCTTTTATTCTCTTTTTGGAGATTAAACCCGATATTTTGACTAGTGAAATACTTTGGGGGAAAAAGAACCAATCCAAACAGTTTTTCGTGAACATCTTGGATGCCTCAGCATTCAACTCAGATGTTTCCTTCCTGAGTTAGAATTAGAAGCAATGAGAACCAGACCCATTGTCAGGTCATATTTCAGTCAGTTCCTTGTCATAAGAGATTTGTGAAAAGAGCACATCTTTGCCTGACTACTTGGTAAAACTAAAGATCCCTCCACATCAAACTGATCCTGGGCTCTTTCTTTCAGTCATTACATGTTATTGGATGAGCCTGACCTGTGAGGCAGCAACAGCTGCTAAACTCAAAGTTTTGTTGGGGGGCTTCCCTGGTGGCGTTGAGAGTCCGCCTGCCGATGCAGGGGACACGGGTTCGTGCCCCGGTCCGGGAAGATCCCACATGCCACGGAGCAGCTGGGCCCATGAGCCATGGCCGCTGAGCCTGCGCGTCCGGAGCCTGTGCTCCGCAACGGGAGAGGCCACAACAGTGAGAGGACCCGCGTACCGCAAAAAAAAAAAAAAAAATTTTGCTGGGGCTCAGGGAGAGCCTTAGAGCAGGAGCTCAGGGTTCTCCCCTCCTTCTCCCCTGCCTGTCTTCCCCTGGAGTCTTTTATGTTTAGGAGGGAGAGTCACTCCTAGTAGCAGAGAGGGGAAGGAAAGTGACAAGCAGCTATGGACGCTCTTGGCAGTGTGGTCAGAGCTGCTACATATTCAGCCTCTGGGTCCTTGAGAAACTCCCTTAGAGTGGGAAGAGCTTGGGGGAAGGGCCCCTCCTGGATGCTCCGTGTAGCAGGGAATGGTAGTGATTTTTGCAGTGGTTCTCCCTGGTCCCTGCTCTTCCAGACAACTCTGCTTCAGGGAGTTTATGGAGGAGTCATCCTGTTTCTGCAGAAGAACTAACCGAGTGTCTGCAGATTGAGATGCCAAACTCTTCTTTCCTTACCTTTCTTCTTTTCTTTTCCTTCGTTTTCTTTTCTTTTCCCTCCCTCCCTCCCTTCCTTCCTTCCTTGGATTCAGACAAATTCTCTATCCCTTGATAGGTAAAAGAGGTAACTAAACAGGACTGAGAAATGACTAGCTCCCCTCCATCTGTTCCCTTTTGGGGAGTTTCATTTGCAATTTTTCCTCCTCACTTCTCCTCCCACCCCCCCCCATCCCAATCTAGCTCAAAGTGCCCCCTACCCTCTCGGGTTTATCTTTCTCTCTCTTTAATTTCAAAATTAGGTGAATAAACGCATCTATTCTTGGAGTACATTCCTTTCCCTCACTTTCTCTCTCCTCATTTAGAATCCTATGTTTTGACAGAATTTATCATGGGTTGTCACCCTTGATGATTAAAAAAGGCACTAATGAGATGAAGCTTGTCAAGACTTGATCACAGGGTCTCTATGTTCTGTCAGATGGTAATAGGACACCTTCAAGAGACTTGGAGAAAGTGGGAAGTGTGAGAAAAACTTATGGATTCTTGCGGTTGAGGGCAGAGGTGAGGCGAGGCAACACCAAATCCGAATTCCTTAAGGGAATGAAACAGCACGAGAGCAGTTCCGTTCTTGACTGTGTGACTAGTTCATTGACCAATGGGGATTGAATGCTAAAACTTAGAACGAGCTATCCACAAGAGTAGACTTTTCAAAAATAGATGTGGGTTTTTCTTGCCATGATTGGGATTTTGGACTCTGATGACTGTGCGACAAACATAAGGTGAAAGGCCAGCAGGTAGAGTAGCTTGTCATAGGTTTTACATGGAACTCACAAGATGACCCCAAGACAGACCAGACCGAGTTTATGTGCTTCTGCAATGGGATTTCTTGTGTGAGATCCGTCTTTTACTCTGGATCAGTGCAGCATAGCTAGCAAGTTGGCAGTGATTTATTAGGAAAGGGGTATCCAAAAATAAACAAATCATGAAATCCATCAGGTCTCTGCCACCTGAATTTATAGATTACAAGTTAATAAATTGCATACACACTGAACACCAACAATTAGAATTTTCTGCTGATCTGCATGCAACTATTTCCCTCAGATATTTGGAGAATCAGGTTACTTTTCTATCCAGAACAACTTCTCTAACTCATGTAAGAGTTTATTTTAGTTTAAGATTTGTATTTAACTGTAACTTGTGATTTGGTATTTTTTAGAAATACCATCGTGTGTGTGTGTCTGCTTAAAATTGTTTCAGAGACTTGAAACTTTAGAACATCTTGAGAGCACCCTCTTTTCAAACCTTCACAAATGAACACATTTCCGCATTGCACGAACACAAGTGTACCTTGGATTACAATCCTCAGTCCTAGTCATGGATCGGAAAACTTGTTAAGAAGATATAAAGTAAGAAAAAAATTAAATAATTACATCAAAGCATGATTTTTCACGTTATATTACTGTTATTCTCATCCCATATGGCACAAAAGAATTAATCGTGGTCTGTTGGCCAACCCACAGACTTGACACAGCTAACTTCACTGTGTATGTGATGGTGCATTTCAGAATTTTCATGAAGAAGCAGATGTCAGAAGGGACGTGTGTGCTGGGAGTGTTCATATTTTATGAAAACGATCTTGGTCCATTGCCCCCTTCCCTTGAATTAGCGCTCAGTTATCCTTAAGGAAGGGGCTGAAGACTCAGCAGAGCTGGAGAGATAACCTCTAGCCCCGTTAGCACAGCAGCAGCTGCCTGAATGTGCTCACACCAAATTGCAACAACTTGTTTCATTTCATGTGTGCTGTCTTACTCTGTAAAAGACAGAAATGTATTTTACATTTTTGAAATTTTTAGCACAGATTGAGAGCGCCATAACAGCCTGAAAACTGGTAAAATCTCTCACTTATGAAATATCTTTCATTCCCATTTGAGGTTGGATAGGCTGAAGACTTCATGCTCTTTTTTTTTTTGGCTATGAAAGTGCATCATTTTCAACATGACATTTTGAATTCAGAGCAGAACTTCTGGATTGGAAAGGATGGCAGTGCTGAGTCAGTGTCATTAATTCTGCAGTTTTTTATTATACTAACCTTTTTTTTTTTTTTTTCATGGTACGCGGGCCTCTCCCTGTTGTGGCCTCTCCCGTCGTGGAGCACAGGCTCCGGACGCGCAGGTTCAGCGGCCATGGCTCACGGGACCAGCCGCTCCGCGGCATGTGGGATCCTCCCGGACCGGGGCACGAACCCGTGTCCCCTGCATCGGCAGGCGGACTCTCAACCCCTGCGCCACCAGGGAAGCCCCTATACTAACCTATTTTTAAAATTACATATGGAAATAGTATATTAGGTCATATTTCAGAAGTGTGCCTTTACTCTGTTTGAAGGGATCATTGTGGAAACATAGTCACAAAAATTTCTCACCACTATGGTGTAAGTATAGTTCCAGAATAAGGAAAATTGTTAGGTATTTAAAAATAGAATAGGGAAATATTTGGTCAGGAATACTGAAACAAAGGGTGTGGGATGGGAAAGATGGGGGACTCCGAAAGCGTACAATTCACTGGAACTAGTGTAAAAACAGCTACATTATTTCAAGTTGATAAGCATCAACTAGAATGGATGTAATGGAAGTACATTTTCTAAGTATGAAGCAAGTAACCATGCTGTAATTTTAAAGCCATGTAAAGGTAAAGATGAAATTGAAAAGATAAGACTTTAAGTTCAAGATTCGAATTCTTTAAAAAGCAAACTGATCTTACGTTTCTTCCTAAGGAATTGCATCAGATATGTTAACTGAAGTTATTTCTCGGTGATTACAACAGAAATTAAATTGAGTATTAGGGAGGAAGAGATCTCAGGTTATTAATGAAACAGTCTATTGTCAGCATATTTTAGACCCACTGATATAATATTACCCAAGCAAGTATAATATTTTTAGTGCTTTATACAATAATTTTTTTGTGTGTGGAGGTCTATATAGATGTTAATATGGGTTTATATTGACAAAATGAGAGATATGGTTTATCAGATTTCCAGTTTTAGTCTGTCTTTTTTATTAGAGTCAGGTATTCCCTGAGGCAGCCCTTACTTTCAAACTACAAGAATCAAAATCAAGAACTCCAGGCAGTATTTGCGCTCCCATGTTCATTGCAGCGTTATTCATAATAGCCAGGATGTGGAAACAACTTAAATGTCCATCGACAGTTGAATGGATAAACAAAACATGGTATGTGTTTTTGATGGAATATTATTCAACCTTAAAGAAGAAGGAACGCCTACAATATGTGATGACTTGGATGAACCTGGAGGACATTATGCTAAGTGAGAGAAGCCAGCCACAGCAGGACAAACACTGCATGATTGCACTTACATGACGTGACTTAAATAGTCAAACTCATAGAAGCAGAGAGTAGAATGGTGGTTCTGGAGCTGGAGGAAGGGGAAATGGGAGTTGCTATTCAAAGGATAGAAAGTTTCAGTTATGCAAGATGAATACGTTTTAGAGAGCTGCTGTACAACAGTGTAACTATAGTTAACAATACTGCCTTGTGCTCTTTAAAAAATTGTTGGGGCTTCCTTGGTGGCGCAGTGGTTGAGAGTCCGCCTGCCGATGCTGGGGACACGGGTTCGTGCCCCGGTCCGGGAAGATCCCACATGCCGCAGAGCGGCTGGGCCCGTGAGCCATGGCCGCTGAGCCTGCGCGTCTGGAGCCTGTGCTCCGCAACGGGAGAGGCCACAGCAGTGAGAGGCCCGCGAACCGCAAAAAAAAAAAAAAAAAAAAAAAAAAAAAAAAAAAATTGTTAAAAAGGTAGGTCTCATGTTAAATGTTCCGACTGCAAGGAAAAAAAGAAAGATCTACTGGAAACAGTGTTTCAAGTGTGCTCCTGTTAGAAACTGACAATAGTAAGTCGATTGAGTTGGGGGAAGTTATGAGCAAGTGGCACCCTGTCTCAGAACCCCAGGGCCTGTGTCTTCCCTGCTGTCTGCTCTAGCTTTTTCAGTGTCCAGTGAGGGCAGGTGACTTGCTGTGTCACAGAACTAGTTCTCTGAAAAGCCAGGTTTCCCAATTTCGTGACCGATATCCACAAAGTTGGTGCACAAAGATTTCAGGTAAATTGACATTTTAGCATATCTTTGAATGGAGCAAACTCATTTGATACAAAAAACCACCTTTGCTGGGAGACACAGGTTTTTTTAGATTTTCCCGTATTTGTGCAGGAATTGAAAGCTGGGCAGGATGGACTTAGTTCCTGTGTGCGTCTAGCTTTCGTAGATACTATTCTCTAATACTTTTTCTAAAAGGCCTTCTGTGTTAGTTTATGGGGCTACATGTATATTTTTAGGCCTTACTTTTCCGTAGTGGCTGGATTAAAAGTACATAGTTTTAAATTTAATAACTCTGGCTTTTAATCTGGGATATAGGCTTAATATTATTAGAAAATAATGTTTTGTTTCTAACATGAAGACTGACAATTGGAGAAATTTTAGATTTAATGAAAGCACCAAAAGTGAGTTATGCCAGACTGACAAGATCGCTTTTTATGTAATATGTGCTAACTGTTGTTTTTTTAAAACTATATGATGCATAAATATTAGCATCTCAAACTTAAGGCTTGAGTTAGTGCTTAGATCAGTGAAAAACATCTCGTTTTTAATACTACGCTTAATTTTTCCTGCTATAAAGACGGGGCAGTTCTTGATGAATATAGTTTAAAAAGACAGCAAAAGTGTTCTGCATTTGGTATGAGACTGTGAGGAAATTACGCCCTTTTCCCTCCCACCATGTAAATCTGAGCCAGGAGATAGTTTCCCTATTAGGTTAAGTGCTATGTAATTACAAAGTCATTTTCAGGAGGGGGGAAACAGTTGGCAGATTTGGGGAGTTTTGAAGCACACAAGACTGTGCCAGCAGTGTTAGATGGGAATCCAATTTCAATTCTGGTTTTTGAGAAGGGAACTAGTGTTGGCTTATCTTTCCTTGAAGTACCACAGATCCTTTGCTCAGCTTGGTTGGAAGAATTCTTTTGATCCTCTGCCCCACTGGCTTAATTAAGCTTCAGCATCATGGAATTTGTGAACCAAGCCTGGCAAATTTACCAAATGAATTCACCTGGTTCGTAATTGCCTTACTGACAGCACCCCACGTACATCACCTAGAAACCTTCTTTCCACGAGTGCTGTTAGGAGAACTCCAGGCTGTACCTTGTTGGATAACTGGAGGATGGAGAGTAGGAAAGTTACTTAAAAAAAAGACAGTGGTGAACAAAAATATTTGTCATAAGAACTTCTGAAGCTCTAAGCTATGGCCGCTGATTTATATCTTGTGTGGGACAATCAGAGACTTGAGCACTAAAATATGGTCTGGTTGTGTTTCCACATCTAAGATTTCTCTGACACTATCTGGTGTGTCACTTTTAGCTCTAGGTTAACGTTGTGCTCATGTTGCTGTTTTTAGCAGCATTTTTAATTTTATAAAATGTATTGGTAGGAATGGATGGTGAAGAATCTGTAAGTAATCTTTGTGGCTTTAGTTTTATTCCGGAAACCAAAGAATCATGTAAGATGCTTGAAATAAATTTAAATATTTTTCAAGTTTTTTTAATTTTTTAAATTAATTTATTTATTCATTTATTATTTTTGGCTGCGTTGAGTCTTCGTTGCTGCGTGCAGGCTTTCTCTAGTTGCGGCGAGTGGGGGCTACTCTTCGTTGTGGTGCACGGGCTTCTCTCGGAGCATGGGCTGTAGGCGCACAGGCTTCAATAGTTGTGGCATGCTGGCTCAGTAGTTGTAGCTTGCAGGCTCTAGGGCGCAGGCTCAGTAGTTGTGGCACACAGGCTTAGTTGCTCTGTGGCATGTGGGATCTTCCTGGACCAGGGCTTGAACCCGTGTCCCCTGCATTGGCAGGCAGATTCTTAACCACTGTGCCACCAGGGAAGTCCCAAGTTTTTTTTAAATAAACAAAACAACTTACAGAAAATGTGGAGGATAGGAGGGATGTTTTAAAAAATATTAACCCATTAAAAAAATCTATTGAAATTCCATAAAAAGCAACCATTTACCTCTTTATGTTTTCTTCAATTCAACGGAATTTACATTCATTAGTTTTCAACATTTTGCAAATTTATCATGAAGTAATTCAAGATGGAGTGACCAGTTGAACCCAAAAGATAAACAAATTAACCATTAGGACTGTATCTGGTTCTGGGCAATATACTTTAAAAGGAGAAAAATTCCTCTTTTGAGCAGAAAACCCAGAATGGTAAAGGGAATAGAACTGTTTCCAATGAGGGACGTTTGAGGCACAAGAGTGTTTACCACGGAGAAGATTCTAGTTGGTGTCGGACTCTGTCGCCACGTAGTACGCACACAGCAAATATTTGCTGAATGCATGAGTACCAGGTTTCAAATGCTTGGGGATTGTCATGTGAAAGGAATTAGATAGGTTCTGTTTGGTCGCATAGATAGAATTAGGATCCATTCTACTCAGTAAAAGGGAGAACTTTCTACCTCCCAGCTGTGTAAAGGGGCACCGTCATCCTCTGGGTGAGTTTGCTGCTCAGTGCAGACTGGATGTCCCTTTAGTGTGGTTGCTGTGGAGAGATTTCACGAAGTGCATGGAAGATGGGGTCAGGGGACTTTGCTGGCTTTTTTTGACTCTGACATGCTGTAAAGTGATCTTTTTTGTTTGTTTGTTCTTCTTGGATTCCTACTCAGTTTCTTCATTCTGTTTTGGCAAACGTTGAGGTTTTACTAGTGCCCTCGGATTTATTGAAACAGAACAAAACAAAATAAAAAAGCCATGAGTGGGCTTCCCTGGTGGCGCAGTGGTTGAGAGTCCGCCTGCCGATGCAGGGGACACGGGTTCGTGCCCCGGTCCGGGAAGACCCCACATGCCGCGGAGCGGCTGAGCCCGTGAGCCATGGCCGCTGAGCCTGTGCGTCTGGAGCCTGTGCTCGGCAACGGGAGAGGCCACAACAGTGAGAGGCCCGCGTACCGCAAAAAAAAAAAAAAGCCATGAGTGAGATAAGGCAGGCCTGGGTGGCCCACACTGGGTCCTCTATACCCTGTATGTGTGGCAGGAAGAGCTGATGTTTCCACTTCATTTTAGTTTTTAGAATTGTTTTTATAAACTCAGGTGGAATTTTGAAATTCTTTTTGAAAGCAGAAAGCAATTATGTTTTAAAGGATGCTTGTTTTCTTGTATCAGGTAAACAAGAGCTACCTTTAAAAGTTATTATTTTTAAACTCCCTGATAAGGGTTTGACTGTGTCCTCCCTAAAATTCATTTGCTGAAGTCCTAACTCCTAGTACCTCTAAATGTGACCTTATTTGAAGGTGGGGTCTTTATAGAGGTAATCAAGTTAAAATGAGCTCATTAGGGTGGGTCCTAATCCAATATGACTGGTATCTTTATAAAAAGGGGAAATCTGGGCCTCCCTGGTGGCGCAGTGGTTGAGAGCCCGCCTGCCGATGCAGGGGACACGGGTTCGTGCCCCGGCCCGGGAGGATCCCGCGTGCCGCAGAGCGGCTGGGCCCGTGGGCCATGGCCGCTGGGCCTGCACGTCCGGAGCCTGTGCTCCGCGGCGGGAGAGGCCACAACAGTGAGAGGCCCGCGTACCACAAAAAAAAAAAAAAAAGTAAAAAAAAAAAAAGGGGGGAAATCTGGAGATAGACACACAGGAGAACACCATGTGAACATGAAGACAGACATCTACAAGCCAAGGAGAAAAGGCTAGAATGGATCCTTTCCTCACTGGCTGCAAAAGGAACCAATCCTGTGAACACCTTGATCTTGGACTTCTAGCCTCCAGAACCGTGAGATGGTAAATCTGTTGTTGAAGCCATTCAGTTTGTGCTACTTTGTTATGGCAGCCCCAGCAAAACTAATGCACTCCCTTAAAGACATTATTTCACAACTCTACTGGATTGCCAACAGGAGAATATATTTGGTAGATCAGAGAAAACAGTTGCCTCATATAAAATATTTATTTTCCTCAAGTACGCCTGGATTTAATTTTTCTAACAGCCCAGTTTACGTTAACGCAACTCATTGTGACTTCTGTTGCTTTCATTAAACAGTCGGGAAAATAGCCACCAACAAAGCGTGAAGATCCCACATTATACTCGATGCTGTGCTCTGTAGACGATGCACATAATTTTCTCACTTATGAGATACTTTCCATGCTGGGCACACAGGTCTTGCTACACATCTTACATTATACGTGTTCAGGTTTCCATTTACATTTATATGTGACACGTATTTGGGCTGACTGATAAACACACAATGGAGGGAAGGAAGTAATTTACCTGAAGCATTTAGTCCATTGCAACTTTTATTATTCCTCGCTGATCCACCCCACTGGAGTAAAAAATAGGAGAAAAAAGTCCCGTTTCAACAGAGACTTTATTCAAGACATGACTGAGTCTGGTGCAGTGACTACGCTCCTGGGAGCAGTTGTGAAGCCAGGCGATGTTGCGTGTAAGCAGAGCCGCGGGGACATGATTCTCCCGCAGTCTCTCCCCACCACCATCTGTTGTGCAATATATCTCCTATAAAATCATATTCAGGGCTTCCCTGGTAGCACAGTGGTTAAGAATCCACCTGCCAATGCAGGGGACACAGGTTTGATCCCTGGTCTGGGAAGATCCCACATGCCGTGGAGCAACTAAGCCCGTACGCCACAACTACTGAGCCTGCGCTCTAGAGCCCGTGAGCCACAACTACTGAGCCCGTGTGCCACAACTACTGAGCCTGCGCTCTAGAGCCTGCAAGCCACAACTACTGAGTCCGCGTGCCACAGCTACTGAAGCTTGCCTGTCTAGAGCCCATGCTCCGCAGCAAGAGAAGCCACCGCAATGAGAAGCCTGCGCAGGGCAACAAAGAGTAGCCCCCGCTCGCTGCAACTAGAAAAAGCCGGCGCGTGGCAACAAACACCCAATGCAGCCAAAAATAAAATGAATGAATAAATTTATAAAAAACAAAACCAAAGCCCCCCCCCCATAATAAAAAAAAAACGTATTCAAGCATGGAATTGAAATTTGTCTTATTACTAGTAGTTTCCTATGAGTGAGACACTTGCTGGACATGTCAAAGTAACAGCAGAATATCTTTGAAATTCAGATCACCTATTATTCCTTTAAATCTGACCTTCACACACTGTCCTGGAGCCGCAGTCTTATGAGATGGACCGAAGTCCCCGAGCCAGTTTTTCTCGGGAGGGTCTGGCCTCCATTTCCCTCATTGTTGCAACAGGTTTGATCAGGATTTGGGATTGGGCCCAGAGGGATGGTCTGGGATGGGTGTTCTACGGGGGAGAGACAGCGGCAGAAAGAACCAGTGGGGTCCATAAAAGCCAGAGGTCTTTGTAGGAAGTTAAACCTGGCCCTGGAGCGACCAGATGCACACTCTCAGATGGAAAGTGCAAGAGAGGAAGCTGAGAGAAGAGACTGAGAATTGATTAAAGTGGAAGCTGCTGCAAGGTACCCAGAGAGAGTGAGGGGCAACTGCCCTGCCCTCAGTGGGGTTTTCCACGATGGGAGAGAGAAGGGTGCGTTGGGCTCCTCTGAAGACTGGAATGGAGTCAGACAGTCCTCAACTTTTCTGCCGCCTAAATTCTTTATTTAGGAGGAAGAGAGACTCCCTGAAGTCACCTGGAGCGATGTTGTCTGGCTATACGGATCTATGGCAGGAATCTCACTCAGGTCGCCTAGACCCCTGGGAACAGTCGTACACATGTCATTTGGGAAAAGGATAGTTATCATCAGGGCTCTAAGACAGCTGGGACCTATGATTATCTTCCGGCCGCCCCAGCACACCAGGCTTTCAATAAACGTCTATTCCCCGTCTTGTTCAAATTCTTATTTAACAAATAAGCTTCCTTACTTAATAAATTCTAAAATTAAAAATAAATTGCGGGGGCCATTGACGTAGTTCGCTTCTCTCTCTGATTCTGTTTTCCTTTATCTGCCTCAGCTTCTACCGCCACCACCCATTGCTGATCTATTCAGTCTCAAGTTCACGCTTGCACAAAGCAAGGGTGCTGTTGGTTTAGTTGGCTGGACTATGGCCTAGTTGCTTTCCAGCAGGCAGGGGGACTGATCTTGGGTCAAGGGCCCGCCTCTGGCCGTCACATGGCATGAGCGTGGTGACTTGTGGCAGAGGCTGTGGGTTTGTACCACCCTGCAGCCTGGCCACCCAAACACAAGCGGCCCAGTAAGCCGCAGTGTGCATCATTGCTAGACTAATTCAGTGCCTGTAAACATTGATTTTACTTCCATATCCTCTGATTAAAAAGTCCTTAATTTCATTACAGGGGCTTCCCTGGTGGCGCAGTGGTTGAGAGTCCGCCTGCCGATGCAGGGGACACGGGTTCGTGCCCCGGTCCGGGAAGATCCCACGTGCCGCGGAGCGGCTGGGCCCGTGAGCCATGGCCACTGAGCCTGCGCGTCCGGAGCCTGTGCTCCGCAACGGGAGAGGCCACAATAGTGAGAGGCCCACGTACCGCAAAAAAAAAAAAAAAAAAAAGTCCTTAATTTCATTACAAATTTACACTTTCTTACTTGGCATGCAAATCCTTAGTAATTTGACCTTAAACTGCCTTCCTAACTTTCTTTTCCAACAGTATTCTGTTCTAACCTTCCCCACTATCTTGAATTGCTCTCTGAATTTCTTTCCCTATCAAGTTTTGCTCCTGAACCTCTTTTTTTGAGAAATGTGACAGGCACAATGCTAGACTTGGACTCAAAAAACTGCTAGAGAACAGAGGAAACTGCTGTGTGATATTGGATGGGTTACTGTCCTCTCTGGGCCGTTGTGCCAGTTACAGAATATACTAAGGTACCTCATGTTATGTAAGTTCCTTTCTTCCTCTTATACCCCCTGGAGGGCTGAGCCAGGGAGTGGACTCAGTCTTCTCTCTCTTTCTCTTTTCTAAAATCATTGCATTTAAAGTCTCAGGTTTTGTTTGAAAGTTGATTATGATTATATTTTACAGAGTCACTTGTTCTGTAGTCCGCACCCCCTCTTCCTGCACCCCCTAGAGTGACTGTGCAGTGCAGAGGGAGAGTGAACAGACAGTGGGTCTCTGCCCTGTGAATCTGTAGCTTTGCTTCCCTGTTGAGCACCCTGAGCCTCTTAAATGCCTTCTTAGAGCCCCATGTGCTAAGAGACCAGTCGAACCCATGGTCACGGTCTAATACCTTTCTGGCCAGTTAGACATTTGGGCACTTACCTGTTCACTCATATAGGGATTTTTCTGTACACCTAACAGCTCTTCTCTTGCACTGGCACACCTGAGTCATTCATTTTCTCCTCCTGATACCCTGATATCACCAGACACAGTGCAGCGACCACCAGGCACATCACATGATGCCTGGGCTCAGGGTTAATGAAACTTCTGGGAACTCAGTAGCCTGATATTTCATTAAATGTTTTTCAAATGAATCAACTAACACAAGAGAAGAAAAAAATGAATGCAAAGAAAGCAAAGAAAATTAGATTAAGTGAAAGAGGGGGAGATGGAAGGGATAAGGAAGACGAGGAGGGAGAGAAGTAAAGAAGGGGGAGAGATGGAGAGAGCAGAGGCACAGAAGGTGGTAGAAGAGGAAGGAGAGAGGGAAAATTGAGAGAACTGGTCTTTGTCTAAATTGTACATTTTTCTCAACCAGTGCTGCACAGCTGCACCTCCCGTTCACATTCATCCACTAAGTGACTATTCGTTTGGCTTCCCTTCCTATCTTCTCTTGGCCATTGCTCTGCAGAATGGGGGCATCACACCCCAGGAAGCAGATTGAAATATGTTTTTTAAAAAAGGCATGATCAGAAAAGGAGCTGCTAGTGTTGTCTTGGGGAGATCGAGAAGTGCTTGATGGAGGAGATGGCGTTGGGTGAGCCCAACAAGATCAGCAGAATTTGTTAGGCAAAGAAGGTGGCATCTGAGGTTGGGAGACCAGCCTGCAAAAAGATGAGCTGATAAAAACAAGGGCTGACACAGACAATACCACGGTCTCAGAATCTCAGAAACACTATGTTGAGTCAAAGAAGCCAGACACAAAGAGACATTCTTATGACCCCATTCTACAAAGATGAAGAACATGCAAAACTAATCTATGATTTTAGAAGCTGTAAAGTAATTACCTGGAATTGGAGGGTAATACCTGGGAAAAGGGGTACAAAAGAACTTTCTGTGATGTTGTAAAGTTGCTATGTGTTGATTTAGGTAGCGAGGAAACGGGAGCATACGTATGTAAAAATTCATCAAGGTGCACACAAGGTTTTTGCATTTCCCTATATATGAAATATACTGCAATTAAAAAAAAAGGCTAAGTAGAAGAAAGTTTACAGGTAGAATAGTACATTTAAAATACCAATACAAAGAAAGTCTGTTAAACAACTAGCCCGGATTTTACAATTTCTATTTCCAATGTTTACAAGCTTGTTGAAATTTAAAATTAGGCTGCACTAACACCGTGCAAATACGTCATAGCTCTGATCTGAAGATTAGATTTAATAAATGGGTACCTTTAAATATTTATCAACTTAAAAATAGATCACTGATAATGTTTGTCTCATGCCTTTGGGGCACCTATTTTCTATGACTTCGGGAAAAGTACTCATTTTTATTTATATCAACAATTAATAAAATTGAAGAAAGTTGAGATTTTTATTTATTTGAGAGGCAAAGTCTCCATTATTTCATTCATGACTGTGAACTTGTGTATAAAAGCCCTCCAGAAAAGCTGAGGAAGTTCCCGTGCCTCCTATACTAGTGAAATTCAAATATTAATAAATGTTTAGTTCTTTGAAATGTGCCTGGGGTGTGTGTCAGTATAAACATACTTCCCTTAACAGAGTGATATGAAAATATTGGCTGCAAAGATTCATATTTTTTGTGAACTAAAAGTGTATGCATGAGTATTTTTTTAATAAATAAATTATATTAGGCACAGTTTGAAATATACCAAAGACATAAACAGGTTCTTCACTGTAACTCTGCTACTCTGGACCAGAGGTCATGACTTAATCTTGGCTTTTATGTTGGTAAGAGAAACTGCTGCAGAAGACCCAGGAGACTAAATAACCCAAAGCATTTCCCCTTTTACCTTGGCTGTTAGGAAGTTCAGTTATAAATGCAGTGTTCATTTAAGTGCTTACGTCCTTTCAAGTACATGGTGACTTTTAATTTTTTTTTTCATTTCCAATTTTATATACTTCTTTTAAATGAGAATGGGGAAGATGTTATTTTTGAATGGTTTGAAAACATATCTCCCATTTTACTATGTCTTTGCAAAGAGTTCCAATTTCCTGGTTAGAGACATTCTCCTTAAGGATGAAGTAACTTAAAAAACATTGGTGAGCCCTGGGGGTGTACCAAAGAAACAAGGATTCATGCTTGGAAGAGATGAATCCTATTGGTAGACGCATGTTGCTTAAATGACTTGCTGAGAAATGGAATCCCAGCTACTAATACCTGCCGCCACGTGTAGCCTCGTGAAAAGTGAATGCATGAAAGCACAGGGTCTGGCATATAATAGATGCTCGATAAATTCTTCCCTCTAACCCTCTCTCCCTCCTTTCCTGGGGATACCGTGGCCACTGCCATCCCTCTATTAGCTACTCATACAGTAGCGTTTAGCTTTAATAGTTCTGTTCACTTACCGTATGGTAATTTCAGAAGATAAATTAGTTAAGAAGAGAGTGAGTGATATTTGGTTCAGATAGATTTTCTTCCTTGTTTTCAGTGTTAATAAATACATTCATGTTGGACACGGGAGGTTGAAGTTATGGGATAAACGTTTCTCATCTGTGAATTCCAATAATTGGGATCACGTGGATCTCTCTCTCTCTCTCTTCATCATAGGAGGGATATTGTGAACAGTCTTTTTCTGGGTGACTCTTACCTGGTGTGTGAGAAGATGCTGTTCTCTGAATGGGAGATTTGCATAGGGCTATGGTAACCCAAAAAGATATTAAGAAAAATTAATAGTATTTCTTGAAAAGCAAGGGAGAAACATGCAGGAAGCCCAGTAAAAGCAAGATCTCTTGTGTAGGCTGTGTGCTCAGCTCTGGCCGCCATGCCACTGGGCCCCAAAAGACTGAAAAAGATACCTGGGAAAAGCAACTTTTCAGATTCATTGTCCTTTGGAATTGGTTTGTGACTTATAAACTCGACTTAGAACATAATTATGTCATTTCCATCTTTGCAAATGCGACATACTCTCCAATCTAAGCTGCAGGGGTTGCTTTATGAAATGAAATTGCTTCATAGTGCTTTCAATGGAAATTGCTGCATCAGCTGCACAGTAGTGTCTATTCTGGAAGCTAATTGAAATTACTCTGGCAGACGCTGGAAACAAATGCTGGGTTACATTAGCTGATGGGGGTCACTTTCTCCAGCGGCACATGTAAAACTTGTCATACTGGCCTGGATTCTAGGAAAGTGCACAGACCTAGGAGAAAGGGAAGTTGGCCACTGTCTCCCATACAGTATATACTTCTGGTGGCATTCCAGCCCTGTCTGTGACAGGCACGTGCCTTGTACAATAATAATAACTATATCCCATGACTACCGCACAGGTTTGCTGACATAGATTGTTTCAAAGGCAAAATTTACTGGGCAAGTGAGTCATTTAATTTTTAATACTGATTTTGTCATTATATCCATATTTAGTCTTTTATTCACATTTATCAAATGCCAAATAATTTGGTTATTTATTGAGTACTTAATAATAATGGTTAAATTTTACTGAATGCTTAGAATATGCCAGAACACTCTACTTTTTACGTTTTAGCTCACTTAATCCTCACAATAGCCCTATAATCTCTGTTTTATGAGTGAGGAAGCTGTGATACAACTGAGGCAAAGAGGTTAAATATTTGATCACCATTTGCTGAGTGCCTTAAATGTGCTTGCACTGTGCTGGGTGTTAGGAACACACAGATCAATCAGATACAGCCTGAAGCACAAGGACATTAAAGCCTAGTTGGAGGGAGAACAAGAATAGAAAAACTGACCAGCCTGAAGATGGAGGACCGGCTAAAGATGCAGCCCCATGGAGGGACACCTGGAAGCACTTTAGACCAAATGATGGGGAAGGTGGGTATGGTTCTAAGAGAAAGGTGGGTCTAAAGGGAGCCTGGAGCACACACTGAGCAGCTGGACTTTGAAGCCAGTGGTTAAAATATCAGAGGTCAAAGTAAAGTGAGCTATCAGGAACTGAACAGACAGAGCAAGGTGAGGCCAGAAACTCAGGGAGACTGTCCGCCCCTGAAGCCATATGTGAGGAGACAGAGAGCACCTCTAATACGCAGACTTCAGTGGGTAACCCATTATCTAGCAAGCCTGGAGAGCTTTGTTTCTGCTGAAGCTTTTGGCCAATGTGGGATGCATCCCTTGGGGTACGTGGCCACTTCATGAGTGCAGAAAAGACATTTAAAGAAACCATCCAAGCTTGTTCTCCTGAGCATCCCATTTCTTAGTAAGTCATTTGAGCGACACACGTCTGTCTCTTCCAAGTATTGTATTCATGTGGTACATTCCCACGGCACATCAATGCTTTTTAAGTTACTTCCTCTTTAAAAAGGAGAATGTGTCTCTAACTAGGAAGTTAGAACTCTTTGCAAAAACATAGTAAAATGGGAGCTATGCTTTCACACTGTTCAAAAATAACATCTTCCCCATTCTTATTTAAAAGAAATATATGAGGCTTCCCTGGTGGCGCAGTGGTTGAGAATCTGCCTGCCGATGCAGGGGACACGGGTTCGTGCCCCGGTCTGGGAAGATCCCACATGACACGGAGCGGCTGCGCCCGTGAGCCATGGCCGCTGAGCCTGCACGTCCGGAGCCTGTGCTCTGCAACAGGAGAGGCCACAACAGTGAGAGGCCTGCGTACCGCAAAAAAAAAAAAAAAAAAAAAAAAAAAAAGAAATACATGAAATTGGAAAATAAAAATAAAAAAATAATAGAAAGTCACTGTGTACTTGAAGTGAATTAAATACGTAAGTGAACATTGCCTTTATATCTGAACTTCCTAGTAGCCAAGGTAAAAAGGGAAATGCACTGGATTATCTAGTTCCTATAACCTGACAGAAAAGAAGCACAATACCTTGATCTGGAGAGAAACTTTCCTGAGTTCTATATAAGCATTTCTCGATAAGTGTGGCAGATATGCTATTCCTAAGGAGATATTTATAAGCATTTCTCGATAAGTGTGGCAGATATGCTATTCCTAAGGAGATTTTTAAGTAAATTTGTGACTTCCAAAGTCACAAATTATATTGCAGTTGGCTGAAAAGTTCATTCGGAGTTTTCCGTAGAGGGAATTTTTGGCCTACCCAATACAAGAAGGGATGCTTGTTTTTTTGTCTCTAAATAAGTGAATCGGAGAGGAAATTGTACCGTTTCTGCTTCAGTGTGATTTCTAAGAGTGAGGGAGAATTGCCCCCTTCAGAAATTTTTGAAGAACAGAGCAGAAAGGAGAAAACTGTTCTCGGTATCAGGGGCCAGAGATAACTATTTACTTTATCTAAGTAAGCCTGCCCTTTCTCTTCTCAGTGCCCCACACTGTTCTCTTCCTCACAGATTCTCATCCCTTTTCACTCCTGGTTGCAGGAGTGTTTGGACCATAGTCATTGTTGTGCTATATCTAGAGAGGCCATTCGCATCTCAGCTAGGCAGCCTAGCAAGGGAGGGCGCCCTCTCGTGGTGATTACCCCAAAGACTGACACCCAGGCATTAGGGTACCAGGAGCCCCTGCAGGCTAGTGCCTGGTAGATTCCCTAGGGAAGGTCTGGTGGGGTTCTAGTAGACTGCGGAAGCTTCTGCTGCCGATCTTTTCTGGTCAGTGGCCTCGGGCTACATGATCACCCTTTCAGCTGTTTTGGATTCTGTATGAAGTACAATGTATTTCATCAAAACCGATTGACTGTTGATGCTTCCTCCTTGGAACCACGTGTTACCCTTGCTGGAAAGAGCCAGGGCACTGTGCTCTTCCTCGGTCCCGGGCCACCCTGTGGGTCTCATCCCTTTTCACTAGCTGTCCTGCGTCCGTCCTACCTGCTGTCTGCTCCACTTCAGCAAACTCGGAGCGCAACCCGCATGGCTAGCCTGCCCCTTTTCTTTCTCAGTGCCTCTTACTGCTCTCTTCCTCACAGGTTCTAGCCTCAGCCTTACCGCTGTAGGACCCCTTGGCCACCGACTTCGCCCACTTCCTACACAGCTCTGCTCTCAGAACCAAGGCCACAGTGCACAGTATTTGACGTGCGCTTTCATTCCTGTAACCTGAATACGAATCAGGGACAAAGCCTGGGTAGGAGTTCACGGTGGGGGCGTGGGGGGGGGCGGGGCGGGGGGAGGTAAGACACAGGCATAACTAATTCTGCCTCAAGGCCACAAGAGCACGTAAATCACATGCTGCAGGAGCGTGTAAATTACCGGGGGGGAGGAAACACTTCCGGAAGGACCGGAGACGCTTCCTGAAGGAGGCTGTGTTCCCTAAAGCAGCGAGCGCTTCTTCCCTCGGGTGCTGAGAATAGGATACAGGTGAGCCCAACAGCCATGGAAGGCTTGGCCGGCTTGGAGGTTACCAGCCAGATCAGTTTACCTCGGTGGACTGTACAGAAGTGGCCATTTCCCGTGTGTATCCTGATGTAGAGACGGTAAGAACACTTTCTTACAGAGGGGCTAGATTTGGACGTCGGGATTGTTGGTATGAGGGGCAGTTGCAAGGGAGACAAGGTTAGACGGAGGAAGTAGAGATAGTTCTGTGTTTTTCTGTGTTTGTGCATGTGACTGGGTTCTTGCGTGCGTAGCAATAGCCGATAAGGCTGAAAAGATGGATCAGTGCCGTCATCACACAGGGCCTTCTTCCACGCCTGGCTGCTGAGCTGGCGTTTTACTTTGAAGTTTGGGTTGTCGGTGAAGTTTATGCCTAGTGGAGGGTTATAATTGGAGCGAAGCTTCTTTGGTACTTATATACTTCTTGGGCTAGAAAGGGGAGAGAGGCTGGAGAAGTCCTAGGCGGAGTTTTTGAAGTTTCATCTGTAAGAAATAAGGGAGGGATGGAATCCTTCATTGTCAAAGGCACCAGGAACTTTTTCCTGTCTCTCTTCTCCGGAGACCATCCCCAAAGGAATATAGTTACTTGGCCCCAATCTCACATTCTTGGGCAGACAGTCTGGCCTAGTGTGATTAGCTGCTCGGGACGGTGAGATTACAGTGCACAAGCAGGGTAGCTGTGTGTGTGTGTGTGTGAAGGGCAGGGGGCAAGCCAGGGGGTTCCCTGTGAGCTGCCCAGGCTCCCCAAAACATGTCTACTCTTCTTATATTCTTATTGCTTACTTGGCTACTATCTTCCAATAACCCCTCACGCACAAATTGGATTCTGTGGTTATTTTTGGCCATGCCGGGAGGCTTGTGGGATCTTAGTTCCCTGACCAGGGATCGAACCCGGACCCTAGGCAGTGCAAGCATGGAGTCTTAACCACTGGACCACCAGGGAATTCCCACAATAGGATTCTTAATGGAGAATTAGCCACCTATGGCAAACTATTTTAATGTCAAAATCATTCTTCTAATACCAAAGGACTTTGACACAAAAATCATATGTCTATATTTTAGGTCGTATGCTATGCTTTTGAGCTGCATTGAGCAAACACTACGACTAGCATTGTAAGAGGTGTTTGGCCTCCTCCCGCACTGAAACGTATACAGGAAGGAATAGGGAAGATGGTGTAATCTGATATTATCTTTGCTATTTCCATGATTTATTTTCCTGTTAGAACATTTTCATTGAAGAAGACAATATAACTCAGCAGATCCTTGTAACAGTTCTTCCTAAAAACAGTGTATATTTTGGAAAAATAAGCATTTGCTCATCATATCTCTGACCTCATTTTGCCTAGTGTATCTGAAAACCTGTGACCTCAAAGGGCCATTGAGTTTAAGTAAGATTGCACACATTAGAGAAAGGAAGAATGGGTAAATGGTAGATGCCAATTTCAATGAGACTGAAATTTAACAGAGGGCATATACATTTGTTTTTTTATTGTGTTTATTTCCTGGGTAAATTTCTTTTACTTTGCAAAGTTTTGTAATTCTGAAATCAAAGGAGAGAAAAGAATCTAAAAACCCCCAGTTAGGCTAACAAGGAACCTGAAAGTGAGTCCTGGCTGGGGCGTGCATATCCCCGCCCCTTCCCCAGGAATGTGGAGGTCCTCCAGTAACTAGGGCCTCCGGAACCATGGCTCATCTGCCTGGGGCACTGGTTTTACCTAACTTGAAGTAAAGAAAAACATTATTTTTATGTTAAAGCAAACAGAGGTAGATTATAGAGAGAATGCACAAAGAGCTTGATTTTTTTTTTTAATTAAACTTTTAAAAAATTAAAAACTGCCTGTTTAGGGTAGTCCTCCTTCAGCGTGGCATTTAGGCTGGGAGTTGTAGGGGAGGGGGGAGTTGGAGTGAAACTCAAATAGGGAGACGGAGAGAAATAGTTCTTTTATTTTAGACCAGGTATTCCATCGGGGTGGGTTTTACTGGGGTGCGGGGTGCACATGGAGAGTCCATGTGAGTATCAGCGTATATCCATGTGAATATCCCATGTCTGGGAAGGGCTCAGGGTCTCCCAGGGGGTTATGGAATCAATCCGATAATATTTTCTGGTTAATGTGGATGGATGTTCCCACTGTTTGGGCTTTTAGTCATCATGATAGATGCTGCTGCTTTCATCTTTTATGCTTTCCTAAGGTTAGAATCTCTCAGTATTGGGGCTAGAAGGGACTTGTGGCTTGTCTGGTCTAACTCTCACTCTACAGAATGTGGTCTGGCTGAAAGAGCTAAAATTATTAGGTGAGTTACTGAAATAATTCCGTTATTAAATCACTCAGTTATTTATTAGTTAATTTATTAGGGTAGGAATTTGGTTTTCCTAACTTCCAGTCTTATTTCTTTTGAGAAAATGAAAGTTTAGATATAGGGATATGTTAAGGCTTCTAACCAGTCTTAACTGATTTGAATTTCTTCAGTGCTACATTTCATACCTGGAGCCTTGTCCCAAACCTCAGGCAAACTGCAACCCACTCACAGTCGATTTTTAGGTAGCTTAGGATTTTTTCAGGGTTGTTAAAACAAAAACAAACAGGAATATATGGCATAGATCCTATGTGGCCCTCAAAGTCTAAAATGTTTACTCTCAGCTTCTTTACAGGAATAATTTTCAGACTCCCTAAGGCCCATATCCGACCATGGTAACTCCAAATCCAGTCCCAGCCTTGCTAACAGAACCCCGCTTCAATCCCAGGCAGCAGGCTGCTTAGCTCCAGATAGTTGGGCACAAATGATCCAACCAGTCATGATGATTCTCTTCATATTTCTCAGCCTGTTTTGTTGTTAAAAGTAGCCATGTAACTTAGTTCTGACTTGTGAGACCTAAGTGGAAATCTTTTGACTGGGGGACTGGGAGTGGTCTGGGGAAAGCTTTTGCTTTTCTGATTTGACGGCCCCTGTTTTACTTCTTTGAATGTGATATGATGGCTGGTGTTACCATGAGGAAATGGCCAAGAAGACTGCAGGGTCGTTGGCCTTTACATTATTAAACCAAGAGCAGCAAACACCTATCTCAAGATGTGTGTAAGAAAATTAAATCCATGTTTACGTAAGCCACTGCAATGGTTTTGTCTGTTACTGGCTGTGAAATATCTTCCTACTGATAGGGGCATGATCCACTCCAAAAATTCCAATTGTTTCCAGTTTTGTTTTGTTTTGTTTTCCTAGCAAATAGTTTCTGGTCAATCAAGAGTTACTGGACTTTTTTTGTTCTTTATTTTTATCCATAATTGCCCCACCTCCTTAGTACTTACCCTGATATAGATTTAGCCTTTGTAATTTGTGTTAATTTATGCATTTTAAATAAACTCTGTAACCTTGGAAAATTACTTACCCTTTCAGTTTCCAGATTTCTAAAATGGGAATAATAATAGTACCTAACATCATTAGGTCCTTTGGGGGCTTAAAAATTAATGCATGTAAAGCATTTAGCATAGTGTCTGGCACATGATTACGGCTCAGAAATGTGTATTGTTGCTGCTGTTGTTTTATTGTTGATTCCCCTGTTCCTTTTCCTCCTCTTTCTTTCTTTCTCTGGGTCTTAAACTTAAAAGGATAAACATTTTAAGTTATATATGGACCTGCACCCCTTTACTAATAGTACAAAGGCAATGGCCTTAGAACTACTCAGGAAATACTTAACCGAAGGAGGAGAAACTTAAACTTTTAAATTCAGGGTTGGAAATAGCCTGATGGTTTCTCATTGAATTTTAATTTTAATTTTTTTTTTTTTTTTGCGGTATGCAGGCCTCTCACTGTTGTGGCCTCTCCCATTGCAGAGCACAGGCTCCAGACGCGCAGGCTCAGCGGCCATGGCTCACGGGCCCAGCCGCTCCGCGGCATGTGGTATCCTCCCGGACCGGGGCACGAACCCGCGTCCCCTGCATCGGCGGGTGGACTCTCAACCACTGCGCCACCAGGGAAGCCCTTAATTTGAATTTTTGATATTGGACAGATTTGGAGTACAAAGACAGCAGAGGAAGCATTTCTTTTTCTTTCGGGTTTCAAATGTTACCTGGGTAAACTGGAAAAAGATATTTACAAAAGCACCTTATTACCAGCTGAAGGCCTCTGCTTATGTTTAGTACAGTTTGATATTTAAAGGATCCAAGTGGTGTGTCACCTGAGTGATATACATTTTGTGTAGGATTTTTTTATCATACCAATTTATATTTCTCATAAAGTACCCTTGGGGTTTTGACAGGGAAGAGAATCTATTTAGTAAAATTAGGAACAGGGGAAAAAATGTGCCTCTTTTTAAAGTGATGCTTCAAAAGGAGGAATATTTCTGTTGCAATAAATTATTTTTTGATTTGCCTCTATATACCTCTTGCTGCTCCAAATCCCCATTCTGAATGGCATCATTAAACAGCGCCCGATGTGAATATTAATGTGAGTCAGGAGAAGTCTGCCAGCCACACACAATGCAGTCACATGTTGGCTTTACATAATTATGCTTCCCTTTTCCTGTGTTCTTCACGAGGCCCAGTCTAGATTTTGCTGTGCTGTCTAGTAAATCTGCCGTGAAAATTTCTTTGTATTTGGATGATAGCCTAAAGTATCGCCAGCCTTATACCTCCATGAAATTTGGCTCAAAAGGAACCAAGCTACTGGCAAAAACGAAATTTTACCAGAGTTTTAAAGACACTATTCACATTCCACTGATGTTTTATTTCTTTCTTGTACAGCTATTCCTGCCACTAGATTATTGTTCTACACCTTTTTTTTTTTTTTTTTTTTTTTTTTTTTTTGCGGTACGCTGGCGCCTCCCTGTTGTGGCCTCTCCCGTTGCGGAGCACAGGCTCCGGACGCGCAGGCTCAGCGGCCATGGCTCAGGGGCCCAGCCGCTCCGCTCTGCGGCACGTGGGATCTTCCCGGACCGGGGCACGAACCCGTGTCCCCTGCATCGGCAGGCGGACTCTCAGCCACTGCACCACCAGGGAAGCCCTGTTCTGTGCCTCTGATATGTGCAGAAAGGTTAATAATATCGGCCTCCATAGCTCAGTGCCTAGGATTTGTTCAGAATAGTTACTATTGAAGGAAAGCCTAGTAAATATTTTCAGTCTGTGAAAAGGTATAGTTCCTCGTGAATGAAATTATTATTGTGCACCAATAGATATTGCTGATAGATGTGCTTGTTGTTTGATTCCCCTAATGTTGGTGAAGTTTCTTTAATCTCATTACAAGCTTTTTGTAGGGGAAATAAGGCCCCAAATACAAGGAGATTATAAGAAAGCTTCTGGCTCCTTTAAATGACTTTATAACCTCTTGCTATGAATGATTTACAATCTAACATACTGAAATAACTTGAAAATTGTATTTATAAACCATTACTAATCATTTTGAAGGCTTTGTGGGATAAACGATAATTTCTGAAATTCTATGGTTTGGCAAGTATGGCCTTAATGCCCATTGCAGTCTAGTATAAGAGGCTTTCTTAAGCAAACATATTTTGAGAATTAAAAAAAAAAAGAGTGGATCACCAGGACCCAATGTGGATTTGCTAAGATGATTTGCTCTGATGGTAGGATTGCGGGAGTGCTAGTGAGGAGAGGTCAGGACAGTCTATCTGAATTTCAAAAGACATCTGTCAAAGGATCTCCTGATGTACTCATAGAAAATAGAGAAATTTGGTCTAAATCAATGGTTTTCAAAGATTCGTTTGAACACAAAGGATTTTTTTTTCAAACAAAAGATCATGAGGAAATATGGTATGCAAAAAAATAAAAAGGAAAGAAAAGAGAAAAGAGAAAGAGTCAGCTTAGGGAGAGGAGAGAGTACCGACCCTTTGCTCCTTTATTTCCTGCAGCCCCTGGACCTCATAATACTCTATGGAGAACAGATGGGAAGCCACTGGCATATAGAATAACATCTTTGGCTGGTTTCGTAATTGGTTGAAGGACCATACCCAAATAGTACTCATTATTAACTTGATGACATTCTGCAATACTCCTGTAATGGAATGTCACAGAGATTCATTCATCCTCTATTTCTCATGCTTCCCATTTTCTAAATTTCTTGGGTAGATCAAGACATTGGTGATGATCAAATTCCTGAATATGAAGCTAGAGGAAATATTAACATATTGGACAGCAAAATCAGACTCTAAAAAGCTCTCAAGAGGTAGAGTGATAGGAAATCCAATAGGATGAAATGCAATGGCATAGATGAAAAGCTCTGCATTTAGGTTATTAAAACCAGTCATATGCATACAAGACAGAGGATATAATTTAGCAGCAAGTATGAGAAAGGTTTGGGGGTTTCAGTCAATTTTAAAATAATTGGTAGTCAAAAGTAGTAAAAAGTTAATATCTGGGCCAGGGCAACACAGGATCTCACATTCACTGACTGTCAGAACCAATCTGAACTGTGGGGTTCAGTATCGTAATAATGATTGTTAAGTACTTGCTCTGTGTCAGACTTACTTTTACTTTACATGAACTGTGATCCCCAGATTCCTGACCATATAGCTTCTTCGTGTGTGTGTGGGGGTGGAGGGGGTTCATCAAGAAACTCCTCTCTGTGCCACCTCTCCTCACAGCCCAGAGGCAACGGAGGCGGCATCCTGACTGCCATTCTAGCCACCGGCAGTGATTCCTCTGAAAGATCCAGGTCCGACTCCCATCCATTGAAGAGTTTTTAATGAGTCATGATCCTTGGATTTTCTTAAGACAAAACTGACCTAGTTTTTCATTCATTCTTTACAAAGATGAATCAAAGAATCAGGGATGTTTCAGGCCATAGACTTGATATGTGTCCTGTGACAACAGACTGATTTTGACTGTTGGTTCACTTCTAATCTAGTCCTGAGTCATGAAATTTGAAAGTGTGTGTAAATGGCTAATGCTCTTTAAAAAATAACAATAAGCCTTAAAAATAACATTCTTTCCAAACTCATGCTGTGGAGAACATTAGATCAGTTCCACTATTTGTGCCTCATAGCAAATTTTAACAGGCTATTTAATTATAATTAAAATCTTATAATTAGTATAAATTCTCCCTTCCTCTCTCTTTTTTCACATTTTTCCCTTCTCACTGTCTTAACCTCTTTTCTCCTTTGTTCCTTCAACACATTAAGCATTTTCTATGCCACAGGTCCTGGAGAGCAAAAAGAATAAAGTGAGGTCGGTTAGTCAGTGTTCAGGTGTAACCCTTGGACTAAGAAGTAAGTTGAATGAAATGACAGATACACGGGCAGTTTTAGTTTTTGGTTACTCTCTTAAAAGAGACCATCTTACTCAATGCCTAAGGCTCAATGCAGTTTCTTCCAAAATGCACCAAATAGAGCATTTTTGAGGCCACGTACCTAGTTCTTTATTTTAAAACTGTAGTAATTATTGCAGATAAACTCTCGCCAGGGGTTATACTCTACTTGCTTTGAGAAGATAAAAAATTCCAGCTGGCCCCTCTTGCTCTCACTTCTCTTTGTAAGGTTTCCTGGCCTTCAGGCTGCAGTTTCTCATTCCCTCTGTCACCGGGGGGAAATGGCCAATGACAGCGTTCGCTTTGCTGGTTGCTGAGTGGATCGGGAGTGACTGGGGACATCTGCTCACACTAGCGCAGTCTAGCATTTTGTGGAGATAGCTGTAGGAGGAAGCTTATACCCACATGAGCCGACAACTGCTGTTTTTCCAAGTAAAGTACTGATATTGGTATGGAAATAATTTTCTCTGGAGGCCGATGCACAACAGCTTCTGGGCAAAGCATTTAACTTGATCTGGTAATTTGTATATAATTTTAACATTCCAGTTCATTTTTTTACAGCATTCCAGAAAGTTATGCTACTGCTGCTTTTTCTTATTCCTCCTCTTTTCCCTTTCCTTTTCCTTTCCTTCCTTTTGAGAATTTAAAAAGTTTTGGTGCAAACTTTGTTTTCCCCTTTATTTAAAAAGAGTATTATTGAGATATCATCTGCATACCATACAATTCGCCCATTTAAAGTATACAGTTCAGTGATTTTTAGTATATTCACAGAGTTGTGTAACCAGCACCACAGTCAATTTTAGGACACTTTTATTACCTCAAAAAATAAGCCCTGTATGTGTTGACAGTCACTCCCCACTTACCCCCAACTCCTACCCAATGCCAGCCCTCAGCAGCTGCTAATCTGCTGTCTGTCTCTATAGATTTGCCTATTCTAGAATTTTAATATAAATGGAATCATATGTCTGGTCTTTTAGATGGTCTAATATATGGTCTTTTATGATGGGCTTCTTTTATTTAGCATAATGTTTTCAGATTCCGTCCACACTGAAGCGTGAATCAGTATTTCATTCTTTTTTATGGGTGAATAATATTCCATTGTATAGATATACCATATTTCCATTCTCTCTTCTTGAGGCCTCAAAGTTTTTAGCTTATCTATTGGATTATAAGTATTTTAAGGGCAGGGATTTTTTTTCCCCTACAAGGCTTGTTTTCTGCAACATATAATACAACACCTGCAATATAGTGCAAATTCAATAGTGTTGAATTGATGTTATAGAAGTATATGTGGAAAAAATGAGTTTGTTCTCTTAGCTTTGGCAGAGTGAAGGTTCTGAAGGAAAGATATGAAAGGGACAGTGAGAGAAATGATTTGACATAATAGATTGAATGAGTATGAAATTTGAAAAGGAGTAAAATAAAGAAGAGGGGCAAAGCACCTTAGTGGGACACAGAGGACCTTGGAAAGAAGGTTCAGAGAGCAGGAATAGCCAATCAGAGACACACATAGACACACAGAAGCAGTTTGAGTTAAGAGCCAAAATTTTAGAGTATTTATCACAGATTATGTTGAAAATTTTGGCAGAGACAACTGCCAAAATTTTGCTCTGTTTTGTTCGTTTAGTTTTATAGATATCATGAAGTTGTTGAAATTAGAATGGGAAACTAGTTCATTCATGAATAATTGACATTTTTGTGGCTTGTCACCGTCTTCATCATCGCCATCACCATCATGTCACTGCTATTGTCACACCACCATCAGCAGAAGCATTGTGAACGTTTATTGACTGCATATTGAAATGTTTTGAAAATGGCCGTTTCTTGGTGTTCAGGACTCTAGCCTAAAACATTTTACATGTGTTATTTTGTTAGTCTTCCTAACGATTCTATGAGGTAGGACCTATTAGTATCCCCAGTTTTACATATGAGAAAAGTGAGGTTGGAATTTGAATTAGATTTGACTACTGACTCTGATAGCCATACATACATTTTTTCTAAAGTAATTTGTAGTTGCAACTCGTAAACTTTCTTTTTTAAGTCTTTTTTTTAAAATTAATTAATTTTATTTTTGGCTGCATTGGGTCTTCGTTGCTGCGCGTGGGCTTTCTCTAGTTCCGACGAGCGGGGGCAACTCTTCGTTGCGGTGCGCAGGCTTCTCATTGCGGTGGTTTCTCTCGTCGCAGAGCACGGGCTCTAGGCACGCGGGCTTCAGTAGTTGTGGCATAGGGGCTCAGTAGTTGTTGCTTGCGGGCTCTAGAGTGCAGGCTCAGTACTTGTGACGCATGGGCTTAGTTCCTCCGCGGCACGTGGGATCTTCCTGGATCAGGGCTCGAACCCGTGTCCCCTGCGTTGGCAGGCAGTTTCTCAACCACTGCGCCACCAGGGAAGCCCCGTAGCTCCTAAACTTTTAATCCAATTTCTGCTTCAGTCCCTTTTGACTTGGTGATGATTTCATAGTTATGGTGGTTTGGATGACTGTTAGTAAATATTCACACCCCTCCTGTTCTCCCTGTGGATGGCACGTGCTTCCCACCCAACTAATCTGGGCTTCTGTGACTGGCTTTCACCACTGGAACATTAAGGGACATGATATAAGCAGAGGCCTTAAATGTGCTTGCACTCTTTGGCTGGCTTTTCATGCTCTATTGATCCATCACAGAAAGAGGATGCCCGAATAGCCACTGCCCCTTCAGTCTAGGGCCTAAAATGAATATGTGTGGAGCAGACCTGAGCCAAGCTGCCTGGCACCAAGCCCAGCTGACCCTTAACCTGAAACCCACTCGGATCAACTTAAATACACAAATCTAAGAGCATGAGACTAAATGCTTGACACTGCAAGCAGCCGGGTTGGGGTGGAAGGTTACACTGACCTACTGCAGCAGTTTTGACTATTATAATAGTATCTATTTGTTCTTTCATTTATTTAGTAATTAATTTCACCAGGGCTGATTTGATTGTCTACCTTGTGTCAGTCACTGTAGCAGGTGTTGGGCTTATAAAGATGCAGCCAGTAAAGTTTTTTTGTGTGTGTGGTACGCGGGCCTCTAGCTGCTGTGGCCTCTCCCGTTGCGGAGCACAGCCTCCGGACGTACAGGCTCAGCGGCCATGGCTCACGGGCCCAGCCGCTCCGCGGCATGTGGGATCCTCCCGGACCGGGGCACGAACCCACGTCCCCTGCATCGGCAGGCGGACTCTCAACCACTGCGCCATCAGGGAAGCCCCAGTAAAGTTTTCATTGTCTTGCATTTGGTGTTTATTTAGTCAGGAAAGATGATGTGGCCATACATTATTAGAAGACAGTATAAAAGCTGGTTAGTGCCCTAGCAGGTGGCTAAATCTATGCTCTGCGAGTTCCAAGAAGAGGATATTATGAATGATTGGATGTATCCAGAAAGGCTAAGGGACTATGAGAATGCAAGGTAATATATGTAACAAGTAATAGGATTAAACTCTGCTGAACACCAAGAAATGTACATTTTCATGAGGTTGGCAATCGTGTTTCTAGCAAACAGAGATAACACCCTCATCAAAAATTGAGAAATTAGATGTTGATCATCAAAAATTGAAAAATTAGAATATCTCCCAAGAATTCATTTGTATGAGCATGTGATCAAGATACTTGCATGAAACTGTAGAAATGAAATACAAAATCCCCTCATTTCGTTCTTTTTATGTCACCTGGCCTGGATCATAAAAAATAAGATACCTGTCATTGGATTCCTATATTTGTCACTTCTCACCAATTTTTAATTTTTTCTGTGGCCATTGCCTGGCATGTTGCTGCCCAGTGGTTATGCATTTAGGCTCTGGGGTCAGATAGACCTGGGTGAAGATCCAGCCGCTCTACACCAAGTAACCTTTATAAAGCGTCAGTCACGTGGCAGACCATTACCAAATGTTAACTACTATTATTCACAGTATGATCCAAACCCTTGATGAACGGCTCCTGAGACACAGGGGTCCCCTGCTGCTACCTAATGCTCAACAGACAAATTTTAAGTATACCTTTAATTTAGATGAAAGAAGGATTTAGAGAAATTTTTTTTAAAAAGACATCGTGTTGGGTGAATAGAGGAATGTGTGTTAGAATCACTCAGCACAGAAAGTAATACTCCAGCCATGTGAGGACAGCAAGGCGAGAGAAGTGACAGCATCCGGCAGCAGGCTGAGATCTGGGTGCTGGAAAACCCACGGAGGACTGCTCACCTGGCACAGAGCTGCCCAAACGCCGGCCAGCCACCGTTCTCTGGGACCAGCCGAGACACTCGAGGCAGCGCGGCTCCATCTGCCAAGCCCCCATCCTGTTAAGCAGAGAGAAGATCCCTCCACAACAGGGGGAGTCCAGGTTTGGTGAAGAGTGCCCCCCATATTCAGCTCAGCGCCTAAGGTTCTCCATCAAACTTAACATTGAAGGAATAAACTCGTTTTAGCTCCAGATCCCTGGTGAACTTGCCTCATCATGAGCAAGTATGGCTTTATGTCTCTGAACCACAGCTTTTCCTCTCTGTAGAGCAGAGAGCATAATACCTACCTGTTTGTTGCCCTTGGGGTTGTTTCATGGCTGGAATGAAATATTGCATATAAATGGACAAACCCTCATGTCCCTGTTGGATGTAAGGGATGAAGGACTAGAAAGCTGTTGCCATCTTGGTACTTCCCAAAGATGCCCAGGTATGAACATCTCAGCAAAGCTTTTTTTTTTTTTTTTTTTTTTTTAATCGACAGTCTTCTCTTAAAGAAAACATGCAGTTTAGCCGGCAAGGCTTAGCTGACGCTTGTATGCCTTTTCATTTTGAAAAAAGAAAAAGAAACCGTCTCATCAAAATTTTTAGCTTTTCTAAATACCCCCCTGTGCGACCAAAGGCTGTTCACCATGATGGGGACATGAGGACTAATGGGTTCATTCTTACTCTTTGGCACAGCAGCTGTTTCAGGAAAATGAATGGGGGACTGTCATCAAAGCACTTTCCTGTGTATGATTTACACGGCTTCTTTTTCATCGGCAAAGTCTGCTTTTTTTTTTTTTTCCACTTCAACAAGCTTAATACTTTTGTTCAGTAACAGCCATTATTAATTTCTCTCATGAACATATTTTAAATTCCTCACATGACAGTTTAGAGAAACTAATGAAAATTAGAGTGTGTTAGCATATCACATCCCAACAGAGACCTCCTCATACATTCAATTACACTTAGTGATGGTAACAGGACTACAGAGAAAAGCGTTACCATTTATACCTGCTTGCTCCTGTGCTCTCAATCTCTCTCTTTCCACCAAATATTTGGAAAAAATATAGCAGTAAGCAAAGGAAAAGTCAATTTTGATGCTATTTTAAAATACGGTTATTTCTGAAAATGCTTGTGCTCTTGATAAACAGGATGGTTATAGCACATGTAACTTACTTATTTGTCAGTTAGGAACATTAGTCCATCTATCTACACTACTGAAAATTTTTCCTTTGTTCACCAAAGGCTTCAAAGGAATTAAATAAAGATTTTTTTTTCTGCCTAGATATATACTTTGGCAATTTGATTTTGTTTTAAAGTAGCATAATTACATTTTCTCCGTCCATTCTGTGAATCACAGCTACCTTGGGAATGCCTTTGAAAAGCTTGATTAGGAATGCAAGACACGGGAGACTGGTGTCTGAGGGTACTGATGCTCGCCCCGTCTCCTGAGCCCGGTTTGAAATTCAGCTCTGCCCAGCAGGGCCTGCCCTGAGCTGTGTGGTATCATTTTTAGAACTGTGGGCCTGAGTAACCGTGCGTGTGCCATGACCAGCAGATTGGCCAAGTCATCTTCAGGTAAATAGTGTGGGGCTCTCCATCCTTGATGCCAGACACTTTTATAGCCTGTTATGGGGTAAATTAAAGGCACAATTTATTCTTCATGAGTCTGTCAGCTTTGGGATTTTCTGTTTTAGATGGTGACCTTCTCTAATTCAGGGACAGTGCTGTTAAGTTTATTTTGTGTTACCTGTATGTGCATTTTGATTCAAATTTAATAATATACTCATTTACTAGCTAATGATTTGGTAGACTAGTGTTTTCAAACATGCTTATTAATTTGTTTGTTTCAGACCAAATACTTGCTGATTTTTCCCAGTAAGAAAGAACAGTTAGGGCACATATGTAGACATCAGTTGACCTGGATACGTTCTGTGCAGGCATTGTGCTGTGTATTCTGGTTCTAAAGATAGACAAGACAAAGTCAATTATTTAGGCTGTAAACTGCAAATACTTGGCAAATGAAAGTTATTCAGTTTCTAACCTTTTGTAAATTTTTATAGTCTTGGAATCCATGCCAGGAAGCCAGAGTTTCTAACTTTGACGTGGTTACAATTCTGATCTAAGTATAATACTGTAGTTAATATGAATTAGTAACAAAATACAAAAGCACAAGTAGGGCTTCCCTGGTGGCGCAGTGGTTGAGAGTCCACCTGCCGATGCAGGGGACACGGGCTCGTGCCCGGGTCCGGGAAGATCCCACATGCCGCGGAGCGGCTGGGCCCGTGAGCCATGGCCTCTGAGCCTGCGCGTCCGGAGCCTGTGCTCCGCAACGGGAGAGACCACAGCAGTGAGAGGCCCGTGTACCGCAAAAAAACAAACAAACAAAAAAAAAGCACAAGTAATGAAATTTGTAATTTGAAAAATGCTGAACCTTATCCAGTACCTGATCTGTGAAAATATATGTATGTTCAAGGTGAGGATATTAAAGTTTTATTCTGTATAGCCAATGTATACATTTACTAGCGCGAATGGTATTTTCAATATGAGATGTCTCCAAGCTTCATGCGTAGCTCAAACCTATGCTCACGCTGGTCAGGAAGGATGGAGCTGCTGCTCTGGGGGCCCCTGAGGAGTGACGGCTCATCCTCAGCTCAGCGGGCTCCGTTGCCAAAGTGTGGGTGCTGCATCCTCCCCACACCAAAGTTCTCTTTTGTTAGCCAGAAGGCCTGGAAGAAAAGCAGGAATAGAGAAGAGAATAGGCTTGCATTCCCTCAGAGCAGCTAGCTGCCTTTCTGACTCAGAAAGATTGAAAAACATGCTTATAAATGTTTCCTCTGCTTCTTTCTCTGGAAGGATTTTCATATGTTCCCTCTTAGAAGATCATAATAGTTATTCAGATTCATCAGTTTGAACATCCACTCTGTTTTGATTGGCTGCCCATTCCCTAAAAACTTCAGTGTAGGTTTTTTTAATAACCATGTAGAAACAAGGACAACTTCCAATTGAGACAGTTATTTATTGATTTATTTTTATTAGGAAAGGTTGCTTCTGATTATAAAGGGCAAGAATGTTGCAGGGTTTTTTTGTGAGGGTAAAGTTGGGGGAAAAGAGTAAGTTACTATTTGAATTATTCAGCTGAGGCTGTACACATTGCAGTTAAAAGGCTTAGAGGTAAGGGATTATGAGTGTAAAATTAAGCAGAGCTCTTCAAGACCTCGTCAAGTTCTAAGGAGGAATCGTAAAGTATGGTTAAAATGCTAAAATGTGCTCACAAATTGAAGAAAGATACATTTTTGAACTTTACATCTACCCAGTAAACGAGGATTACTTTGTTCACCCCATTTAAAACAGGTTCAATGTGAAGTTTCCTTATGAAAAAAAGTAAAATTTTATGATGCTTTTGCCTTAATACCAAAATGGAAAAGCACCTAGAAAAGTTGCCAAGTCAATCGGCCACTGGCTTTGTCAGATTTTGCTTCAAAGCCATGACCTACAAAGTTAGACCTGGGGACTTTGTCTTCAAGAAGATCACTCAGATGCTTATCTTGTTGCTAAGCAGTTAAGTATTTTTTAATTTCATGTTAGCTTCCCTTGTTCTGCCCCCCTCAACTCCTCAAATATCCCTTTGAAGATTCACTGAACCCTTGTAGAAACTTTAAAATTGCATAATAGTAACTTCAGTTTCCTTAATCCTCTGTAAACCTGCTTTAACATCCAGGAGACATTAATAATAGTTGGACAATGATGGATGGGCATTGCTTTGTAGAGTGGGGTGGGGATACAAGATCTGAGAAGTCTAGATTTTTAACCTGATCCCTGAATTCTTCTGCCTGTAACAGCTCGTTCAGTGCTCAGCTCTTGCAGCTGAAATATTTGATTCAAAGTTGGAGGTCCAAGATTGGAAGATTTCCCCCAAGAATTTCTTTTCCCAAGTCCTTCCATTAAAGGGGCTTCAACAACGCGTGATGCAGTCAGTCCTCTGCCCACTTGCTGGGGGGCTCTCTTTAGATGCTAGCTGATTCATTGGCCTCAGTGAAGTCAAAGAGCCCTCTTCACAGTGGGTGTGATGGAGCAAGTCACCCCCATTGGGAAGATGGACCTGTTGGACATAGTAAAATGCAGTGTTCAGGAGAGAGGCACAAGGAAGGGCACCTTTCAGAACTTCTGCATGTCAGGTTGCTCTCTCCAACTTGGTTATTGTCTTATGTGACTCTGACTCTCTTCCTCTCTCTGTCTTTTTAAGTTATTTGCTCAAAAATTTAATGGTTGGATGACTAGACTCTCATCATAAAATTTCAAAATGTCTATAAAGAGTGTGTGTTTTTAAATGATTCAGATCCTAAATTTTCAAGAGTTTTGTACGTGATTAGCATCCAGCTGTCTCAAACCCTGCTGTGAGCTTTCTTTGGTATTCTGCCCCACATGCCATTGCAAGACTTGTGTGGTTACATTTATAGTGTATGATGGGAGGCAAGCAATACAGAATCTATTCATTTTACCTATAAACGTGGAATAACTTAACTTTTAGAGTTTTGCAGTAAAATTCTTGTTTGCTTCATTGGAGTTTGATTTCATGATGTACTTACTAAAATTAATTTCCTCTTAATGCAGTTATAAAATGCTTAGAGGAAAAATAATATTCTTGGAATACTTGATTTTTTTTTTTTTTTGGCTGTGTTGCTGTGCGTGGGCTTTCTCTAGTTGCAGCAAGTGGGGGCTACTCTTTGTTGCTGCGCGCGGGCTTCTCATTGTCGTGGCTTCTCTTGTTGCGGAGCACGGGCTCTAGGGCGCAGGCTTCAGTAGTTGTGGCGTGTGGCTCAGTAGTTATGGCTCGCAGCCTCAGTAGTTGTGGCACACAGGCTTAGTTGCTCCGCAGTATGTGGGATCTTCCTGGGCCAGGGATCAAACCTGTGTCCCCTGCATTGGCAGGCAGATTCTTAACCACTGTACCACCGGGGAAGCCCTGGAATACTTGATTTTTTTGTTACAGCAATGACAGTCTAACATGAAGATGTTTGATTTGTTTTCCTATTTTATTCTTCTGTTTTAATTCCTTCAGTCTGGAAATAACGAATTACACCTTTTGTTAAAACGTTCCCTTTTGTTTCCTGTAAAGTGAACAATGAGATTATTACACACAATGAGATTATTACACACACATCACACAATGTTTTTTCTTTTTCTTTGTAGGAAAATAATGAGCTAGATTATAGCTTACTGCAAAATGTATGTGGTACTTGTAATTATTTCTTAGTTAAAAAAATATCCATTTTCTTTTCAACTTTCATGCTTTAAAGATTTGATAAAAAATTTTTAGCTTCCAGCTTTTCTCATTCTTATTCATTGTTGTTCTTGGTGCATTTAATTTCATATATCACAGGCTGTGAAAAAGGCCCTGAATAATATCCTTGGTAGAAATGTCAGTTCTCTGGGCCTCAGATTCCTTATCAGTAAAATGTACCCTAGATGATCCCAGAAATCTTCTGAAGCTCCAATTTATTTATTTATTTGTTGGTTTATTTTATTTTTTAATTAAAAGATAGCTGGTGTGCAAATATTATGTTAGTTTCAGGTATGCTACATAATGATTTGACGTTTTCGTACATTAGGAAATGATCACCATGATAATGTTTGATAGAATTCACCCATGAAACCGTCTGGTCCTAGACTTTTGTTTGTTGAGAGTTTTGTTTATTACTGATTCAGTTTCATTATTGGTAATTGGTCTGTTCATGTTCTCTATTCTTGTTTCAGTCTTGAAAGATCGTATGTTTCTAGGAGTTTATCCATTTCTTCTAGGTTGTCCATTTTATTGGCATGTAATTGTTCGTGGTAATCTTATTATCCTTTGTATTTCAGTGGTGTCAGTTGTAACTTCTGCTCTTTCATTTCTGATTTTATTGATTTGGGCCCTCTCTCTTTTTTTCCTGATGAGTTTGGCTAAAAGTTTATTAATTTTGTTTTTCTTTTCAATGAACCAACTCTTAGTTTCATTGATCTTTTCTATTGTTTTTTAGTCTCTATTTCATTTATTTCTGCTCTGATCTTTATGATATCTTTCCTTCTACTAACTTTGGGTTTTGTTTGTTCTTCTTTTTCTGGTTCCTTTAGGTGTAAGGTTAGGTTGTTTATTTGAGATTTTTGCTTTTTCCTGAGGTAGGCTTGTATCACTATAAGCTTTCATCTTAGAACTGCTTTTGCTGGGTCACATAAACTTTGAATCCTTATGTTTCCATTTTCATTTGTCTCCAGGGATTTTTTAATTTCCTTTTTGATTTCCTCAGTGACCCATTGGTTGTTTAGTAGCATATTGTTTAACCTCCGTGTGTTTTTTGCAGTTTTTTTTTCTTGTTGTTGATTTCTAGTCTCATATTATTATTTTTGGAAAAGATTCTTTTTTTTTTTTTTTTTTTTGCCGTACGTGAGCCTCTCACCATTGTGGCCTCTCCCGTTGCAAAGCACAGGCTCCGGACACGCAGGCTCAGCGGCCATGGCTCACGGGCCCAGCCGCTCTGTGGCATGTGGGATCTTCCCGGACCGGGGCACGAACCCATGTCCCCTGCATCGGCAGGCGGACTCTCAACCACTGTGCAACCAAGAAAGCCCTTGGAAAAGATTCTTGATATGATTTAAGTCTTCTTAAATTTACTAAGACTTCTTTTATTGCCTAGCATGCACTCTATCCTGGAGAATGTTCCATGTGCACTTGAAAAGAATGTGTATTCTGCTGCTGAACCTTCAGTTCAGATGACAGTATAATCATGGCAGCAATCAAGGTTAATAGGTCATTACAGTGACTGAATTATCCTGCTCATGCACTGCATTTTTGACACGTGACCTTTACATTCAAGCTGCAAGGTCCTCTTTTACATGTTCCCTGAAAGACATTCGTTCTTAGAGACATCTACCAGCATTTAGTGCTAGTGGTCATGTATCCCAACCTTTTCATTTTACAGATAAGGAAAACAAAACAGTGTTTTATTAAAACAACAATGTGAGAGCAAATAAACTGACTTTTTGTTGCTTTCTAATAGCTGTGGGACCCCAGTCTTACTATAAATAATCCCAAACCAAGGCTGCAAAACTTCAAAGCTAATTCTCTAAAATATTCGTACAGTCAAAGTCTTCCCACTGCCTCTGAGGCTGCCTTCTTGCTTATCTGGGTGGAGGGGCTCAGTGCGAATGTGAATGGGGTTGGTCCCAGTGGTTAGTTGGTTGCCATCTGCACCATTGTCACCCCAGAATAAAGTCACTGAAAAGAAACAGAAAATACATACCACTTAGGTGTGTCTCACTTTATGGAGATAATTATTACTTACCCAGATACAAGAAATTTAGCCAATAAACTTATCATGATGTAATAATTTTATTCTTTATTCTGGTGAGGAACACTTAGTTGTTTCATATCTGTTTCATGCTCTCTACTCTGATACTCTGTTTGAGCCTGCAAATCCTCACGTCTACAGACATGTGAATAGTTACTTTATTTACCGTTCATCTTAAAAGATTGAGATGTTTAGTGCTTGCATTTTGCACATGCCAGAGATTTATATTTTAAATTTAATGCTCTGTGCCTAGTCCTCTGATAAACTTAAGAATGTATTAGAAGGAAAGAATTGCTTGGCCTAGAGAAATGAAGATGTGATGGGAGAAAGTCTGGCAGGAGATGAGAATGGAGGTGTGGGATCAAATTTCTGTTGTTCATCTTTTTTTCAAGACCTTCAAATTATACAAAATGAGTACAACTCTGAAAATTCATAAAGCTGGTTGTGGAAACAGTTTTCCATCTTTAGCAATATTTTTGCCTGTGGAGCTGACTTTCCTTCCAGGACTAGATCATTAGGTAGGACCTAGATCATTAGGTTGGGCAAGATATGGTGACCTTACCTCCTGTGTCCACAACTCAGACCTGCTGGAAATTTTGGTTGGATTCCAGAGATATCCCTAGTCTGATTGATCCTTCCAGCTGGGATGAAAAAAACTTCATCAAATCTTTCACCATCGTAACATTCCATTTTCCTACAATGTCAAAAGTATCATTCTATTTTATTTGGTGAGGTTTACCCAAGGCCTTTCCAGCTGAAGTATCTGAAGCAACATCTCCACCAAACATTTAACAACCTAAATTGCTTAAATAGTCATTTGTAATGGGACTAGTGTGGGATTTCAGGATGACATCAGGTGATACAACAGCTATTGTAACAAGGCTCTCCCTAAATTGAAAGCCAAATTTGGTTATGCATGCCGGGAGAAGGGTCTGCATGGGCTCATAGCTTTGAGAAAGGTATCCATAGTTTTCACAGATTCTCAAACAGCTGTTGTTGTTGTTTAAATGCCTTGAAAGGAAAAATACTGTAGCTAGACTAAAGAAAAGACCTCAGTTTTCATGAAGCGACAAATAAAAGTATATTGTTACCTCTGTATAATTAATGATACCAGATACGTGGTAAACTGAGAAGTAGCCTGATGGTTCCTGGACCAAGAGCTCTGCCACAACCAGTGCCACAGGGTATCACAGCCAATCTGTAAGTTTTGTTATATGGAAGCAGGAGAAATGGCAAATTCTGCCCATTGACCAAAGTATAGGAATGCGGAAAGAGAAGAATGTGATGACTTGTGCAGTGTTCATGGGTGAACCCTGTGTATTCAATAAAAATATCCATATGCTTCTATAATAGAAGATCATAGTTTTCTGTTTGGTACTGATCAGCACATAAAAAGGTAAACCTCAGTGATTTAAACTGGGGCAACAGGGGCTGGAGGGAGGATTCATAACCAAGTGACCATAAAACACCTATATAAAAAGTATGAAATAGAGGCATTTTAAGTCACAGGTTCTCAGTGAAAGGTATTCAGTAGAATGACTGAACCAACAGGTGACGACATCATTATACTAGAAGAGTGTATGCAATGAGCCCTGAATAATAGCTTAATATTGTAATACCTTGAGAGCTCCTGAAAAGTATTTGTAAGTTGAGGAGACCATGTTTCATTCACTCGTTAATGCTTCTTTTAAAAATTAAGAATTTATTTTTATTTATTGTTAACTCAAATATATTCCACATATTTGATTTTTATATATGTTCTCTATTCTATATACACTATATATTTTTCTCTATACTTGATATATTTTTCTAAATGTATTTTTCTATGGGCTTTAACATTCCATGCATTTTTTAAAGGAATTAAATATTTGCTTAACAATTAGATGTCCCTTCTACAGTCCTTTAAATCTTGTGGGTAGACTTTTTTCTTAATTATCTATGGCCATGGGGATGAGAGCAACTAAAACACACAGTAAAGAAGCTAATTCTATCCAACTGTGAGTAGTAGTTCTTTTCCTTCATTTGACTTTGATATAGTTTAAAGAAAAAAAGTGGACCATTTGTCTGATTTGAATTTTCTTTCTTTTACCCTGTGGTAACAAATAGAGGGAAGAGGATAAAATCTCCAACTGGAAAATCATCCCAAATTCATTAGACTTGTCACTTATTTACCAGTAAGAAGCAATTTTAAGTTGTGCTTTTCTGCTTGGGTAAAGTGTATAGTCTGAAGCATTTTGTTGCACAGAATGTGGTATATGTTTATGGAAGACTTTACTAGACACAAAGGAAGAAAGAAATGAGCTCCTGACAGGTTAGCAAGGGTTTGTTTGGGATCTTAACTTGCCTGGGGTTAACTAGTGTTGTAGGTCCAAAGTAACTGGGTTTAAATGTCACATATAATGACAAGTAGGAAAATCGGGACGATATTTGCATGTGAATGGGGATAAAGGTGACTGGTCGTTGATTCACTGGCGTGATGAATGTTTGCCCTTGGTGAAATGTTTTACCTTCCGTGAAATTATAAACAATATTTCTTACTGACTGTAAAATGTAGACGCCAAGCCTAGAAGTGTATGCTTCTGAAATGCTGCTCCAATTAGAAAACTGTTTTTTTTAAACCCAATCAGAAGAGGCAAGGAGACTTGGAGTTTTGCCCTTTTGAGGTTTAGATTTCCCTTAATGTCTATCTTTCTGTTTAGAAGTGAGAGAGGAACTGGGCAGTATATTCCAGGAATATATAGAATATGTCTGTTTAGAGGTCAGAGGACCAAGACATTTTACACACATTCCTTACGAAATATTTTTAAAGCCTCTAGAAGAAATTAGATGTATTCTTATATTGTTTTATGTTATTAAAATTCCTCTCTCTATTGATCTAATGTGCTTTTTTATTTATAAAGTTAATATCTCTGTGGAAATAAACACAACTCTCAACTGTGAGACTGTAGGAACAAAGTCTCTTCAAGGCTTTAATAATTAGAGAGTCTCAGAACTTGGTCAAAAAATAGATATTTCTTTTTGTTTTGTACAAACATTATCAAATACTTTCATTGATTGAAAAGATTGATTTTTTCAAGACCACTTTGCTTCATAGTGCTTTCATTTCATTATATTAAAGTAGAACATGATTTTATAGGGTTATGTTTGTAAATCATTTTATGTGCCTGTATATGTATGTGTGTATGTGTATCAACTGTTTTAAGCCAGTAATTCTCCAAATCATCACAGAGAAATAAGATTCATAGAAGCCCCTTGATTAACCTCTCGGTCAAACAATAAATTAGGATCAGGGTTAGAATTAGAGCTCACCAATGGCGCTGAATTTTGGGCCCGTTATTGAAACATGCTGATCGTAGTTTGATCTGCATAGAATCGTAGGTCAAGATACTCACAGACGGGTTTCTGTGTTCTGTGAAAAGACACAACAAAACCGAACATCAGAGACCGCCCGGGAAGCCCTCTTTGTGATGTGAAACACCACCAGCATCCAGGGGCTTTAGGAAGGAGATGCCCCAGTCAGAGGCTCTGTGGGACTGCTGGGCTAGAGCACCCCTCCTCCCACCCGCACAACGGGACGCCTCGCTGATTTGAAGAAATGCCACCAACAGCTGATGGCAAGTGCAAAGAGGGAAGACAATCCCCACTTGGGGGTCACTGAGCCTGACATCTTTCTTTCAAGAAATTGAGAAAAGGCCAGCTCCCCTGGGCTATGTGAGGTCAACATTCCAGACAGCACCACCTGTGGAAGCGGGTTTGGAAATTGTCTTTGAAAAAGCACTCTCCAACTTCATTTCTCTAAGCTCACGCAATCTGTTTTTAAAACAAAAGGAACATTGTCCCTTCCTCTGCTTGTGGTGATAATGCTGACCCGTGGGTTAGAATCATAGAATTTTTCTATAGCTGAATATGTTTATACATTTACGGCAGCTTAAACATGTATAGGCCATCTGGAGAAAGGGAAGGAGCCTGTTACATTGAAGTCCATTGTACTAGGTATAATCTTGCACATGTATGCTAACACTTTTCATCTCAGAGGATTTTCCATAATTTTGTACAGTGAGGGTCTTAAGCACAGATGGTCTTCAGCTGAGAAGCAGGTCAGGGATAAGAGCATAAGGATTAGTGGGGTCTGAGGAAAACTAAGGCCTATGTATCATCCAAGAAGAGTTGGTGTTACTTGGCTCTAGCTGATGGTTGCATAAAAGATAGCGATCCAGGGCTGTCAGATCTTAAGACTCTTAAGACTTGTTTTCATAAGAAAGTAAAGCTCACGTTTTTATTTGAGAATTTTCAGTCTTAATATTTTGAGCCCAGTGAAATGCATCTGTAGGCCAGAACTGGCGCTCGGTTCCTCAGTGCGCTGGGGTCATTGCCAATTGGCTCACTCCATGGCAAGCCCTGTGCCAAGTGTTTTATATCTGTGAGCTCCTTTATCTTTGCCACAATTTTGTGAAATAGGTATTATTATCCTGTTTTCCGGATAAGGATACTGAAGTTTGGTGTGGTTAGGTAACTCATGTAGAATTTAGTAGCTAGTATGTCAGAAGAAAAGGAGACCAGCCTCAAGCTCAGAGTTTGAGTTCGCAAATATTTATTGATATGTAATATCTTTCAGAGACTTGCTAAGCTCTAAGGATCCAATAAGAAATGAGACAAATGCAGAAGACTTATAGTTTATTTTAATTAAAATACAGCAGATGAAGGCAAGGGTAAGATACTTAAGGAGCACACAAGAGGAGAAGGATTCCAGGAGGTGATGCTCATCTGGGCCTTGAGGGGTGGGTAGGAGTTGATTAAGTGAAGAACATAGTGATGGGATTTATGGTGTTCTAGGCATAAGTAGGTAGGATTCCCAGAGGTGAGAAGACGGGGGACCGCCTATGAAGTGATAGATGTTTGATATAACTGGAGATAGCATTCAAGATAGGGATGAAAGATGGCAAGGAAAGATAAAGCTGGAGAGACAAAGCAGAGGGGGCAAAACAGAGTTTTATTTTTTCGAGCTTCATTAAGTTATGATTGACAAAGATGGTGTATACTTAGGTTGTACAATGTGATTTTTTTGAAGGTATACAACATGCTGATTGAATATATGTATACATTGTGAAATGATTACCACAGTCTAGTTAATTAACACATCTATGGGTGGTGAGAACACTTAAGATCGATCTACTCTCAGAAAATTTCAAGTATACTATACAGTATTATTCACTTTAATTACCATGCTGTACATTAGATCCCTAGAACTTATTCATCTTATTACTGAAAGTTTGTACCCTTTGGCCAATAGCTCCCCATTCCTCCCACACATTCTCTACCACCAGCCCCTGGCAACCAGTGTTCTACTCTCTGGTTCTATGAGTTTGACATTTTAGATTCTACATGTAAGTGAGATCCTACAATGTTTGTCTTTTTGAGTCTGACTTATTTCACTTAACATAATGTTTTCCAGGTTTATTTGTGTTGTTGCTAATAGCAGGATTTCCTTTTTTATGGCTGAATAATATTCTATTGTGTGTATGTATGGTGTGTGTACAGCATATCTTCTTTACCCATTCATCTGTTGATGGACATTTAGGTTGTTTCCATATCTTGGCTATTGTGAATAATGCTTCAGTGAACATGGGAGTGCAGATACCTCTTCAAGATACTGATTCATTTCCTTTGGATATATATATCCAGAAATGGGATTGCTGGATGTTATGGTAGTTCTATTTTTAATTTTTTGAGGAACCTCCGTAATGTTTTCCACAGTAGCTGTACCAATTTACATTCCCACCAGCAGAACACGAATGTTCGCTTTTCTCCACATCCTTGCCAACCTTTGTTAGCTCTTATCTTTTCGGTAATAGTCATTCTAACAGGTGTGAGGTGATATCTGATGTGGCTTTGATTTGCATTTCCTTAATGATAAGTGATTTTTTTTTTCTTTCGCGGTATGCGGGCCTCTCACTGTTGTGGCCTCTCCTGTTGCGGAGCACAGGCTCCGGACGCGCAGGCTCAGTGGCCATGGCTCACGGGCCCAGCCGCCCCATGGCATGTGGGATCTTCCTGGACCAGGGCACGAACCCGTGTCCCCTGCATCGGCAGGCGGACTCTCAACCACTGCGCCACCAGGGAAGCCCGATAAGTGATTTTCACATACTTGTTGACCATTTGTATGTCGTCTTTGGAAAAATGTATATTCAGGTCCATGGCCCATTTAAAAAATCAGGTTATTTGGATTTTTGCTTTTGAGTTGTATGAGTTCCTTTTATATTTTGAATATTAACCTTGCCAGATATATGGTTTGCAAATATTTTCTCCCATTCCACAGGTTGCCTTTTCATTTTGTTGATGGTTTCCTTTGCTGTGCAGAAGCTTTTTAGTTTGATGTAGTCCCAGTTGCTTATGTTTGCTTTTGTTGCCTGTGCTTTCGAGATTGTATACAAAAAAATCATTGCCAAGACCAAGGCTAAGGAGCTTTTCCTCTATATTTTTTCTAAGAGTTTTATAGTTTTATACATGTAAATCTTTAATCCATTTCATGTTGATTTTACACAAAGAGTTTTAAACTAGGGGATGACTTGATAATTTGAGTTTTCAGATGATTACTGTGACTACAATGTGGAGAGAAGAGATTGAGGACATCAGTGAATATGGAGATGATCACAGAGATGGGGAGATCTTTCGGAAGGTAATTGGAGTAATCCAGGAGAGGGGATAGTGCCTTGAAGCAGAGTAGTGACGTGGAAATGCCATTAAAGTTTGCAAGAAACATTTAAGAGGTAGAATAAGTCAGAAATGGTGACTGAGTAGATAGATACAGGGGGTGAGAGAGAGAGAGGATAATCAAAGATGAAGTTAAGGGCTTCCCTGGTGGCGCAGTGGTTGAGAATCTGCCTGCTAATGCAGGGGACACGGGTTCGAGCCCTGGTCTGGGAGGATCCCACATGCCGCGGAGCAACTGGGCCCGTGAGCCGCAACTACCGAGCCTGCGCGTCTGGAGCCTGTGCTCCGCAATAAGAGAGGCCACGATAGTGAGAGACCCGTGCACCACGATGAAGAGTGGCCCCGCTTGCCACAACTAGAGAAAGCCCTCTTACAGTAACGAAGACCCAACACAACATAAATAAATAAATAAATAAATTTTAAAAAAGATGAAGTTAAGATTTCTGGTTTTGCGAATTGTGCAGATGGTAACACCATTTACAAAGATTCAGGGTTTGAAGGAACTGGCTTTGAGTGGGGTGGAAGATAAAGTGATCAGATTTGTGGAGGTTGAGTCCAGTGTGAAGTGCTAGTGGGACACTTAAGTGGAAATTTCTAGAAGTCACTCAGTGATATTGATCTCATGCTCTGGGGAGCAACCTTGGCTAGACGAATAGATTGTAAGTGTGTAGATGGCGACAGAAAGTATGGAAGAGGATGAGTTGGCCAAAGTAGGAAGTAGCATAATTTCTCTCAGAGTATTAGTTCCAGACACTGTGGGTTGCTGAAGGCACCCTCATCGGGGCTTCTGGATGAGGACATCCATCGCGATGCCACACTGAGCAGGGAAACATCACTGCCATCATGCCGGATTCATCTCCCAAGAGAAAACTTAGGCGACTAGAGAATCATTGCTCCCCACATCCTCTTCCAAAAATGTATCCTTTGAGCTTTTTTTTTCTTTTTAAAAGAGCTGCATTTTTATTAAAATAAATCATTTGACTTATGATTATTAATTTTCATCGTATAAAAGAGAAATCGTTACAGAATGATATTGTAGCAAATTTTTTAAAAGTACCACTTTTTTTTCTTTTCATATATAATTTACAAAAAGAGAGGCGTAGATCTTAAGTGTAACATTTGGTGAGTTCTCACAATAGTATACACTAATGTAATCCCCACAGATCAAGATGAAGACCATTTTAACACCCCATAAAAATCCTCGTCAATAATAAATTCCCCATCCTCCCGTGAAGGCAACCACAAATATTTTATTCATGTTTTGATTGGACTAGCCTTTATTTTTATTGAATTGCAGGAGCTTTTGGACTAGTCATTTTTTGTCACTTTTTTTAAAATTAATTTTTACTGGAGTATAGTTGCTTTACAATGTTGTGTTCGTTTCTACTGTACAGCAGAGTGAATAGGCTATATTTGTACATCTATCCCCTCTTTTTTGGATTTCCTTCCTATTTAGGTCACCACAGAGCACTGAGTACAGTTCCCTGCGCTATACAGTAGGTTCTCATTAGTTTGTATCCTTTGAACTTATCTCAAACGTAATACCTCTACAATTTAAGTGACAGTGTTCACGTTCACTCAAACCCAGTATTCTGTAGGGACTCTTCAAGAGAGTAAGTGAATTGATCAAGGTTATGTTTCAGAATTTGAACCTAGGTCTCTGGGAGTTGATGTCACCACATGTCAGCTGGTTAGCAGGATCCTGGTTAGTGGGGAACTTCCCTCTCTGATGCTACCTATCAGTTTTAGAGAAGGAGATGGTAGATGCATCAGCGCACATCCCAGTCCACTGCCAAAAATGGAAGTTAAAGCGTCTGGTTGACCAAGATGCACCCCCTCACCATTGTCCTCCTTTCAGTTGATGTCCAAGACCTCCTAATTATTCCTCTGCCAGAAATATTCAACTCCGGGAGAGATGCAAGCAGCAGTCTCAACTTTGGCTCTGCAAAGTTGGAGATGATTTGTCTTAAATATCTCTGTTCAGGGAGAACAAGTAAATGTACATGTACTGTTCTCTTTTAGATGCATCTGCAAGTCAGTGAGAAAACAGAGAAAGTAACTCAAAGTAATTGGTCCAGAACTTTATTTGGAATTGTTAACTCGATCAAACATTTGCTATTAACTTGTATATTTAAATACTGGTTAAAAGTTCCTGACCAATGATGCTTCGCTCTATACATTTAATCACTATAAAAACCTGATAGGAAACATGATTTCTTACTTTTTCCTCCATACTAACATTCCATGAAGCTTTAGCTGTTTGAACTGATAAAAGCCATTGCCCTGCGAAGTAGAATTGATTGTGGAAGCACATTCACACAAGAGGATGTTTTTTAGATTACCTCTGTTGGATTCTGATTAGCAATGTTTATGTTCCATGTAACGTTTTCCGTATGCTGTTACTGTTTGAAAGTTTGGTCCCTGTATTTATTCTCATCATCAGCTGTGGAGGTCTAGACCCTATGCAGCAGCTTCAAACCAAATGTCTGAATATTCTGGCATCCTGACTGTCAGAACTGTTTATTTTAGTTGAGTTTAGTTTCATTTTTCATGCAAGGAGGGGTTAGGTGACATTTGTGAATATAATCACAAGCTCCTGACGTCCTTTATCTTTATGCTGGGGCCATTTTGCCATATGCTTAGTTGACCTACAATATGAAAAATCTTGGCATTTTCCATAGCCCTAAAGATAAAGCTGAATATTCTGGAAAATTCGCACGAGGTGAATTATGCTGTGACACTTTCCAAGTAGCTTTATTAGTTTTGTAAAAGCGATGTGTGCTGAATGAATGAAAGCAACGTCAATTGATCAAAGTACAGCCAGGAGAAAAAAGTCACCTGAAATGTTACCACCTGGGCAAGAACATAGTTCAGTGATAATCTTTCCCAGATCTCTCTCTGTGAATGTATTGCCGTGTCTTTTAAATGATATTGATTGTTAAGAAGGCTAGAAGTGCATCTGGTATGTTGACTCATAGACAGTGGTGATGTGATTTACTGTCCACACCTGGACACTTGGGAAGGCAAGGGGGGATCTATTCATAATCAGGCTGGGATGACCTGGGCTGGACCTGGGTGTACCTGGACTGTCCCAGGCACCTTGAGCTAGGATTACTCTCCTCAGAGACCCTTTACTATGTGCATGTTTGTTCATTTATTACACATTTATTGAACATTTATTATATGCCATGCACTAATCAGTAAAGTAAATAAAACGCAGATTCTACCTTTTTGGACTCACCATCCAATAGCAGTTAAAATGCCACGTGGTGGGGACTGTAGTGGAAAGACACCTATCACGTTATGAGAACACACACGGACAGTCAGGGAAAGCTGAGGCTGAGCAGTAGAAGGGCTGAGGTGAGTTTCAAAGGATTAGTGGAGTTGGCCTGACAAAGAAAGGAGCAAGGAACAGTCCCATTAAGGAAAGGCGATTTTTGCAAAGATCAGAGGAAAAAAAGTATATGAGACATTGGGAAAATGTAAAAGGCTTAGGATATTGACAGCTTTTGGTGGAAAGAGGAAGTGGCTTAAGATGAGGTTGGCCATGAGGCAGAGACCTGATTATGAAGCATCTTGTATGTCATGCTAGAGTGATTAGATTTTACCTTAAGGGCACTGGCATATTTTTAAGCAGGAAAGTCATCAGACTTGCACTTTAGAATGAAGGATTAAGATTTCATTCATAGGAAAGATTGAGATGTATCTGATGAAATTAAAGGGGGTTGAATCAACAGTGTTTGGGGCAAAGGAGAGGAGAGTGTCTTGGAGCCAAACTCAGGCACCAGGCTGGGTGGTAGGAACATTCACAGAAACGCAGAACACTGAAGGAGGAGCTGGTATGGGGGAAGGGGAAGAGGGTGTTCAGTCTGAGGCTCCGATAGGACATCTGTCTGTGTGGTTTTGTCTGGTGATGTCTGTCTGTGTGATTTTGGCTGGAACTCAGTAGAGAGATCTAGGCTGGAGAGAGAGATTGAGGAATTGATAGCTTATAGGCACTGTTTGAAGCCATGGGAATTTGAGGCCAGTTTGATTTTTATTACTTATCATGAATTTCTATTAACTCTGGTTCAAGATTATTGAATTTGTAGTAGAGTAAAATAAATGGTAGCTAAAATGATGACATTTTGAAATTCATTCATCCCCACCCATTTTCATGAAAGAAACATTTGTCTGGGAGATATAAAATACCACCATTCAGAATTTATTGTCCAAAGGCATTGGCAAAGAGATTTTTGGACAAAAATCAAGTTTAGAAAAGTCACTGTTCTTTCCATTTCATAAAACGGAGAGGTAATTAAAGCTGTCTAATTACAAATAGCAAGTGATCGCCGTCCAGACTGCATTGTGGGGACAGGGAGCCCCACGTGGGTCATGGAAATTTACAAACAAGCCTGACGCACTCTAGCCACCGCGACTTTCTCCATTGCTAATCTTTAACATATGATTTCCCCTCTGAGAGTTGCCATATGCTTGCTGGTATTCAACTTTTACATAAAGAACAAAATCAAACGAGGGAGAATGATCAGAGAATAAGGGAGCTATGAGTGACATTAGAGATTCTTTATTCAACTGCATCATATTTTAGAAGAGGATACAGAAGACCAGAGTGTTTCAGTGCCTTCCCCCACGTCACGCCTGTGCCCGCGGTCAGAGCGCTACATACGGCTCAGCCACTCCTGCAGCCTCCTTCCAGCCTAGGATTCTGCAGAAATGAATGATCAATGCATTTATTATTCAGTAATAACAACTTTTATTTTATTTATTTATTTTTTGCCGTTTCAAAACCATTGCTGTCTCAAAAACTGATAAATAAAAGCATGTAGTAACTACATCTGAACTGGCCAAAATGTGGGAACAGAAAATGAAAGGAGACAAAGGAGCATTTCTTATGCAGCTGCTTTGTAGTTTTCTCCTTAAATGCAGATATGCAAAGTGCGTTATCTCTGTGGTTACAAGTCCTTTATTTAATTGCACTGAAAGCTGTTTGGTTTCATCCTAAGGTCCAAATATTGCCTTCCGTTTGATGAGTAAGTGTTTTATTTTTTTGTCAGTGTTTTTGAAACCATATCATAAACATTTTATGATAATTGCCATTTTTCTCTCAACCTAGCAAAACATAGAGATATAAGAGGAAACTAACTTAGAGATTACGATGTTCTCTGTTATTTTCTCCCATTAATTTTCTGCAATGCTATTGAACGAAAGCTCACCGAATGAGAGGAGTCTAGATGTTGGAGACACCATGGCCCAGTAGAAATAGTGGAGAAGCCAGGGACTGTTTGGCATGTGGCCTTCCGTGGCCTTCCGTGGCCTCTCATCTCTCTGATCCTGATTCACTCCCTCCTTCCTATGTGTGTCGTATGGCTCCTTGCAATTCTAACAGTCTTTTATCCTACAGTCAAGACCTAGGTTTTCGTTTCCCCACAATTTTTGATTCCTCACCCCTTTTCTTCTTCTGTCTAATGTGTCACTGAGTCCTGTCACTTTATCTGGGCAACATTAGTTCACTATTGATTATTTGCTTGCTGGGTGCCCGCCACTGTCTTAGATGCCTCTTTTGCTTGTCATCTCTTACATTCATTACACCCACCTCCCCTGAGAACTGAGGACACCCAATGTCAGTGACTTCCGTTTGCTTTCCTCCTGGAAATGAAGCGTTACCTTCCTAGTTCACAAATGAAATGCCCATGCTTAAAGTATACACCTACCGTCCGAGTAGCCCAAGATGTTGATGTTTTATTGTCTCGATTTCGTATGGGAAAATGAGAAACAAGTTGAACAAATTAGGACACGTTTATAATCCACCTATTTCCTAAAATGTACCAGATTTTGATCTAAATAAGAAGTAAAACAGTGTTAGAAATAACTACTTTCAGGTGTAATTAATTCGACTTCCCCTAAACTCAAAATTTCCAGTAAGAAAATTATCTAAAGCTTGGTTCCATTATTCCTATTTTTGATTCCATTTTCATTTGATTGTTTCATTCACAAAATGGCAGCCAAAGACATTTAGGACAGTGGAAGTGTATGTCTTTGCTACACATATCACGAATATAAAGTGTATACGTGTGGAGACTTCACACATCCGTATGCATGTTATCTATTGCGCTAGCAAGCAGTCCTCTTAATTACGCTTCATATATACTTTGTGCAACCAGGCATTGATCTTCCAAGTACCGTTGTCTGGTTCAAAGATTTGTAATTAGGCGGAAAGATCTGGTAAAACGAATTCTATGGAATTATTCAAATGCCCTGTGTGTATGAAATTGTTCATCTAGAATTATTTACCTGGAAAAAGGCACTTTTAAAGATGCGCTGAGCCTACTCTACAATTTCTATTCCTCTCCATTATTTACTGATATTTCATGCATTTCTTGGACGTTTGCAAATTGCAGGGCTTCTTTTCTCTTTTGATATGAAACTGCTTTGTGCTTTCCTGTGGGCCTGTTAATTGGTGAGCGCTTTATCCGTGAGATCAAGAATCAGGGCTTCTTTATTAACCCATTGTGAGCTCTAAGATATTCCCAGGGGTGCAGAAAAGAGGAGGTGCCTTTGAGGCTTCATGCTCTTCCTGTTCTGTTACAACACCAGTCACAGCCTGAAGATGCAATCAGGAAAGGCAAGAATTTAATAAACAGTTGAGAATAGAATCCCCTGATACTGTGCATTCTGTAATGAGTCTTTTTGTCTTTTTTCCCCCTTTTTGGTTAGCATTTGCAATTCCTTTTACTTACGGGACCTTTCTCCTGCAGGATGAAACAATCCTGTTAGGGATTTTAAAATAAATAATTGAATTTTGCATTGCAGTTTTGGAAACCATGAAAAGAATGATGTTTATTTTTCTGGAGGGCATTGTCCTGGTCTGTAGGTGGTAGTCTGAAATGTCTTTGAATTTTCTCCCTTGAAAATGGAGAGACCAGTAGATTCCTTGTTCCTCTTTCACACATAAATACACCATCATCACATGCCTTCCTGTAGATGTGTGAATTTACCATCTAAGTAGTCTGAGAAATTATCTCTGCACAAAGAGTTCCCTCGGGGATTTACAAGGTTTAGAACTGGAGGAGGGAGGGGAAGCAGCCCACCAGTTTCCAGGACTCTTAGGGATTTAAATTCTCCATTGCTACATGGTTTATTTTTTTGACCAAAACACATGACACCCCTTTCTAGGACACAGCTACTGTTCCACGTTAGCATTTGCAGAGTATGTTTTTTCTTCCTTCTCATTAGCTTCTGCTTGCGGCTCCAGTTGCTGCTGTTCTGATATATAAGCGCCTGTGAGTAAGCAGTAAGTTCCAGCATGCAGGGAGGTTTTTTTCTCCATGATTCTTAACAGCTTTGACATCAGAATGATTTTCTGCCTGGCTGGTTTGACTATTTTTTTTCTCAAAAAAAAAAAAAATGTAAACAAAGTCCAAAAGCAGTCAGGAGACCTGAAAATATCTTTGCAACGCTTTAGAAATCTGCTTGTCGTCAGTTTGCCATCCGCCCTCCTCCCTGAGCCACTAGGATCTTCTTGGTCGGCCTGGACATTGGTGGCAGTCACATCGGTATCCTGTAGACGAACCAGAATGACAAGCCCAAGTGCCACTCTTCACATACCTGTTTAGTCATCATTATAATGGACACCAGGCAATTTTACTTTCAGATGCTGAAATCCATTTCGCTCATTCCTTCTGCCTTTTCCTTGTCCTCCCCACATTTTTTCCTAAAGAGGAGGTCGGAGCACTTTAAGGTTTCATTTCTCATGTAAATGGCTTGTGAAAAAAGGATAAAAATAACACATTGTGTGTCACATAGGCTTGTCTGGGCACAAAACTTCTGTTTGCCAAGGTATTTGCAAAGTGAAGGCAGTCTGGTGTGTGTAGAAATAGACTTCATATGTAAGCGTGAAAAGAACACTTGACTAGCCTTTAAGCAGCCTGTATGATAGGAGTGATTTTGTACTAACTGGCTATGTGACCAGGCATGTCGCTTAACTGGGCCTCACTTTTGTCATATGTACGGCTCTTCCAAACTGAAAATTTTAGTTATTTTTATTTATATAAAATTTCTCTTCTGAAACAGTAATTAAGCAAACATATCCACTTAATCCTCTTATAAGCTCTTTCAGGTTCTCAAAACGTTAATATTACTGAATGGACAGGAAAACAAATCTCTACACAAAGATATTTAGAGAGACTATATTAATCAGAATTTGTGTAGCAGAATCAGCTCTCTCTGTACACATTTATAACCACCACAACAAATGCAAAAGACCATTTATGTAATTTATTAACTGCAGTATCTGCTTGATCCTCTAGAGTTGCCATGTCAGGTAAACAGAAAGATGTCACAAACTCTCCACATCATACAACCAGTTAATTACTTTTTTTTTTTTTTTTTTTGCGGTACGCGGGCCTCTCCCTGTTGTGGCCTCTCCCGTTGCGGAGCACAGGCTCCGGACGCGCAGGCTCAGCGGCCGTGGCTCACGGGCCCAGCCGCTCCGCGGCATGTGGGATCTTCCCGCACCGGGGCGCGAACCCGCGTCCCCTGCGTCGTCAGGCGGACTCTCAACCACTGCGCCACCAGGGAAGCCCCAGTTAATTACTTTTCATTGCACTTTTCTGGTACAAAGCTGTGCTAGTGATCAAAAAAGGTGTTAATCATAGAGTACAATGGCTATGACATTTAAAATCATGTAAATGCAAAACTCTTACAGGTTTTTAGAAAAAGTAGACTTCAAACCCCCCAAAACATTAAATAAGACAAAAATATAACATTAGAAGCCATTACGACTAAGAAGTTGTAACAATTATGAATATTTATGTACCAAATAACACAGAAAAACAGAAACCAATGGAATAAAATACAAACTCCAGAATAATCCAGTTACACATAAAAATTTAGTATAAAATAAAAGTATCTCAAACATGGAGATAAATATGGTCTTTTTATAATAAATGGTGTTGGGAAAATCGAATAGCCATTTTGAAAAAAGGTAAAGTTAGATCCATTTCTCATACCACACACAAAAGTAAACTCCAAATGCATCAGAGATTTTAAAATGAAAAGAGTATACATATACCAGAAAAAAAGGTCACTAAATCTCTCTAAAACCTGGGTATAGGGAAAGACTTTCGAGTAATTATTAAAAATTCTAACGCAACAGAACAAAAAAGATTAATTTGGCTACATAAAAAATAAGAACTTTTGTATGTCAAAAAGCAAACAAACGAAACATTCAAAAAGGAAGACGCTATACACAAAGAAGTTAAAGGACAAGTGATCACAGGGGGAAAATATTTTCAGAATGTATCACAGATAAAGGGCTGATACTCTAATTCATGATCATCTTTTAAAAATTAAGGGGAAATGAGCAAAAATCCTATAGAAAATGGGCAAATGACATGAAAAAACAATTCACAAAAGGAGAACATGTGAAAAAATGTTCAGATTCACTCACAATGGGAGAAATGCAAATTGAAAACAACACTAATCTATTTCTCATCCACCAGATTGGCAAACTTAGGTGTTTGATGATATATTCTTTTGGCAAGGCTATATAGAAACAAGACTCTCATATGCTGCTGATGGGAATAGAAAATGGCACAGTCTTTACAGAGGAGGATTTGGCAATATCTAAGAAAATTATATGTGTGTTTGCTTTTTGACTCAGCAATCTTACTTCTAGGAATTTACCCTGAAGATAAACCAACAATGTAAAAATATATATGCACAAGGTTGTTCATTGAAGCATTTGTTGTTATTGCAAAATATTGGAAACTACTTAGGTGTTCAAGCATAGAGACTGGTTGCATAAACTATAGTATATACACACTCTCTAGTATTATGCAACTATAAAAAAATTATGAGGACCTCTATAATGAAGTGATGAATGCCATTTACTATATATGAAAGAAGGAAAAATTAGAAAGCATACTTACCTGCTTATCTTTACTAAAAGATATACAAGAAGAAGTAACCAGGAAACAAAGAAGATGCTTACCTATAAGGGGTGAGTAGAGAATAGGGTGAAAAGGCTATGGAAGGAATGATCCTTCTCTGAGTATATCTTTTTATATATTTTTGACTTTTGAAAGCATGTTAATGTGTACAAATTCAAAAAATAAAATTAATAAAAATTGGAAACAAACTGAAAAAAATGAACTAATTTCGTAATGAGTATAACCCTACTCAAAGGAAAAGGAAGGAAGGAAGGACCCCCCCCGGACCTTTTTTTTTTTTTTTTTTTTGGCGGCACGCGGGCCTCTCACTGTTGTGGCCTCTCCCGTTGTGTAGCACAGGCTCCGGACGCGCATGTTCAGTGACCATGGCTCACGGGCCCAGCCGCTCTGCGGCATGTGGGATCCTCCCGGACCGGGGCGCGAACCCATGTCACCTGCATCGGCAGGCGGACTCTCAACCACTGCGCCACCAGGGAAGCACCCCCCGGACCTCATGAACACAGAATTTGGCTATATATCCTCAGTCTTGGGAAGGGTAGAGTGGCAGTCATGAACAAATCCTCAACTCTATGTAGAAAGTCTGTTTATGTAATGAGCAAGAAATTTGCAAGTTATTTTAGATATAGGACTGAGAAAATAAGTAAATATGTTGATGTTGGGAATCTCACTGTGGAATATGGGAAGGGAGAAGACAAGAAAGAGCCCTCAAGAGGGTAATACTAGAACTGGCGGTATCTGGGTGAACAGCACATGGTTTAAAAGATATACATATTTTTATGTGTATGCATGTATACTTGTAACTGTATTTATGTATATATATAATTGTATGTGTATGTTTGCATCTGCATATATTTCTGAGCTCTTTTTGCTGACATGTGAAGAAGGAAAGACACCCTGATAGCGGTGATCCTACCTAGCTCTATATCTTGGTCTCCAATACCATTCCCTACTAAAAGGAATCAGAGATCCATGAAGAAATTGCTGATTGCAGGATAGGGGTAGGATAGGTAAAAGGACTTGTATCTTATTATACCACAAAGGAAGAAGGTACTGGGGGAAAAAAGGATGGGACCATGCTGAAAGGACACAGAAACCAGCATGAAGAGACTTCTCCTGGCCAAACCTTAGACAATTTGAATGCTGAAATAATTAAGTGCAATCATGAATTAGAAATCATTAAAAATAATAGGAATTCATGAATCTGTGCCAGTAACTAAAAAGTAAAACCAATAATAAATGGGGGAGAAAGGCAGGCTGTGCTTCCAGTAGAATCCTGAGGGCTGACTGGCGAATGGGGAAGGCTGCAGAGCGTGCAGGAAACAGAAAAGTCATGGTAAGGAATGGATCAGGCAAAAATCATCACTTGATGCTACAGGTAGGGAGAAGTTTTGATGATGAGCAGGTGGATAATTTGGATGGTCTTAGTGTTTCCCCATATATTGCTTATTACTGGTGATAGAGAAACCCTATGATAATTTTACAGTCCAGAAATTGGGCAACACCTTGACCAGGTAATCAAAATTAACATCACCAGTGAGACGTTCTGTATCATCAGCTGTGACACTGAGGACACATCACCTGTGCGATATTCTGGCCTAGAATTATACCTGAATATAATCACAAGGAAAATGAGACAAACTGGAAATGAGGAATGTTCTATTAAAATAAATAATAAATGAGAGTGTGGGGAACTGCATTCTTCAAAAATGTCAATTCTGTAAAAGACGGTGAAAGTTATTATAAAAGATTATGTAAATGTTCTAGACTAAGGGCTATAGACACATGACAAGCAAAGGAAATACCTGACTGTAGGCCAGATCCTGTGCTGGAGGGTAGAAAAATGAGATAAAAGACGTATTTGAGACAACTGATAAAACTTGGAATACTAATTTGTAGACTAGAGAAAAATATTAATGTAAAATTTATTCAAGTCAGTAACTATACTGTGGCCGTGTAAGAGAATACCCTTATCTTTCGATGATAAAGGGCTTGATGTATGTAATTATGTTATAGATAAAGGGATATATAACCTACCTTCAAATGGCTCAGAAAAAAATGAGAAAGAGGGAGAGTGAATGATAAAACAAATAGGGTAAAAATGCTAAAAATAGGTGAATCTGGTCAAAGGGTCGATGGACATTCTTTTTTTATGTATTTTTGCTCTTTTTTTTAAGTTTAAAAATATTTCCAAATTAAAGGTCTTTAAAGATTTCTCACATACACCCAATGGGGGCTTCTACAGCTGTTAAGAGATGGCCCTTGTCACTTTGTTCAAAGGTGTCAAATAAACCTTTAAGATCAGACCTGTGGCCTCTGGGATCAGTCCAGAGCTTTCTCCAGAAGCCCTTCAAGGGACTCACCTGCTCAGAAGCCTATCCACCTACCCAGCAGCCCAGTGATGATGGGCACATTTAATTAGTTTCCCTGAGATTGTGTTCCAGAGAATGTTAATAAGACGGTTTGAGGATTAATATTATTTCCTAGCCCTTTTTGTGAACTGCAGAGGATGTTGAGTCTACTTAAAGCCACCAAAACTGGTAGTGCCCAAGATGAAAGACCATAGTTAAATGTGGCATTGTCTCTCCTGAATCTTTCCAGAAAAACGATAGTTGATTTAGCAACTGGGACAACTCCTCTCCAAATGTAGAAAGCCTCAGTGAGAAAGTGAAAACAGTGGTTATTAAAGGACTTAGCACAGGTTTCTACCCATCTATGCACTTAAAATGATTTACTAGTTGAGATGGTATGAGAGGCATTAAAGAAATTACAGGGCCTGGTTTTCATGTCCTATTGGGAATAACGTGGGTTTTTGTCCAATTTCAAGGCAGAATGTGGGTGGAAGAGAGCATTCACTGAGCACAAGGAATGAAGGTAAGAATGTGGTAAAAGGTGAATGAAGATCATGTTTATTTTGTGAGGATTGATCTCGACCTTCCTTGATATGTAATAATGGTACTAGTAACAGCTAACGTTTATTGAGTGTTCTGGCGGACACATCCTAAACCCTCATGTGGATGAGCTAATTTGATCACTGTGTTCATTTTAGAGATGAGGAAGCAGACATAGAGATATAATTTACTCAATTAATGAGTGAGAATTACTCCAGAGTTACTAAAACGTTGACTCTGAGATTAAGGGCATTTAATACAGAATAAAAGAATGAGTTCAGAAGACACCTTCTCAGAGGCAAACTTTTGTACAGAAAACGTCAAGGATCGTGACTGTAACAGAATGGGCTGAAACATTTAGACCAGTGTGTTCCTAACAGCTTTAAAATTGGCAGGCGACAGTTGGTGTGCTGTGACTTGTTAATAGATTAATAGGTATTCTTTGGGGAGAAGAGTTTCCTAATCAAATAAGATTGGGAAACAGATCATGTTCTCAGAACAGTTAAAGAAATCACTTCCACATTATTGGTCCTGGGAACATGTCTGAGAAATTGTAGGTTTTTTCATCTCCCTGGTTCTGTGAATTTCTTTTTTAAAGACTGTTTTGCTGTTAGCAAAGCTTATCAATGATGACCTAGAAGATTCTCCCAAAAGATCGTGTAATCAGGAGAAGAGAAAAAATACAAAAGGATTTGTATTTGTATTTTTGCACGCTAGCTTGATTTCCTCCTGATCAGATGGGATGGTTTTAATGGTAGAGAAGTGGTTCATTAGAAAGATAAAGGACTCTTAGAGGTGATCAGGAAAAGAAGTAAGCACAATTTTCTCTGTGGTTCTCCCACAGTGTAATAGAATGAGTATATTCCATTTTTGCTTTTATTAAACAAATATAAGAGAAATAGCACCTAGAGTATAAGTAATAGGCTATAGCAAATAATTCTTTGGAAATATCTAGCAATAGGGTACATATTTATAGCATTAGGGTGTATTTCGCATTCCTCCCCCCAGTGTTAGATCTTCGTAACTTGTAGTGGCTGAAATAGAACTAGAAAAAGCTATAGTAAATCTCCTGTAGGTCACTGCCCTATTGTGCCCGTGGAAAGAAAGCAGCTCTGTGGGGAGGGAGGAGAGATGGCCATGAAGTCCTAATAGGCCATTTCTGTCTTCTCCCTATGACTGCCCTCAATCATTTGGCAATCACGATGCTATTAGGAGTATCCTGACCGAAGACACTCATGGGCTTAGATTTGCCATTAGCAACATTGACAGGAAGCTTTGAGGTTGCTGCGCACCTGATGGGTCTTGAGAGCCTTGAATTAGAAGTCTGCCTGTCCCTCTGACATGCGGAAATGGCCCAGCTCCTTCTGTGGAAGGATGCTCAGGCAAGAATTGGAGCTGTGCATGTGCAAATGTTTAAATGATCTCTTCTCCTATATCTCTTTCCATATTCTACAGTTTATTACATGCAAGTGCAGTAAGTCATGGTTGTTGTCTGTAACTGTGGTCGTGGTTTGTACTAAAGCTCAAGTTCAGCACATCCTGGAAACAGGATTTATAGAGTGATTTTCGGAACACCTCCCTTCCCCAGACCTTTGCCCTCTGGCCACCCTGCGTCCCCACCATGCTGAGCCAATGTTGGGTGAAACAGACATTGCCAAGGCTTAATATCCCAGCTGGGCCCTTTCGATTTCATGATCTGATAGGAATTGGGAAGTCAGGTCAAGGTTTCTTTGAGACATTGTTTGAAGATTGATCTCCCAAGCTTCATTAGATCACCCCTCCTATCTGGCACGGCACTCAATGAGGTCATGCACAGACTTGTCGCTAATATATAGCATCAGGAGGATATAAATCTCCAAATTGGCTAGTGCTAAAGTTCTGGATGGCAATTAGGCAGTTATATGTGTGTATATATTCCCTTTATCAGCAAAATTCCCAATCTTTCCCCCCACCCCAACCTGGGAAAAGAACAACATGAAAAAAAAAAGCAGAATCTTAAGATTCCAAATAAGTGTTATCCTTAAAAGGCATTTATGTTTGAGACCTCACCTTCAGAGTTTTTACTGGAGAATATACTCTAAAAGTATAAAATCAAAAATGAAAGGGTTGTGTTTCACTTGGAAGAAGGCAGTACATAAAACTACTTGGGAAAACACACCTGGTATCATGATAGATTAAAATTAGACATCATACTGTGATGGAAAAGTATCTTGTAAAATTTTTAAGGCAAGGGTTTCTCTAAAAGCTCTCATAAACATCTGAGAAGTGTGGGAGGACCACATGATCTTGGAAGACATTGTAAGTCATCATATTATTAATCACTCCCACAACTCATTATGTAGGAAACTGACTTGCTGGAAGGAACAGTGCTAAGGTTAACAAGGGTATCCTCATTCATTAGAAGGACCTTGCTCTGTTTTTTTTTCACTAAGATATCTTGCCAACAGTTTAAGTTCATGGTTTCTCCATTTCCCCCCATTTTTGTAGATTGATGAATGACCTTCCTTCATTCCTTTCCTTCTTCCGTTTTTTTTTTTTTTTTTTTTTTGGGGGTCACACGACATGTGGGATCTTAGTTCCCTGACCAGGGATTGAAACCATGCCCCCCTGCAGTGGAAGCACGGAGTCTTAACCACTGGCCTGCCAGGGAAGTCCCCTCCTTCTCATCTTTATATCTCACATCCTCACAAGAATAAGACACAGCTGCAAAGGGCAGATGAGGCATATAATACTCTGAAGCGAGAGCAGGACTAAGGGGGCTAGCCATGCTTCCTGGCTACGTGCTTACTGAGCAGTGTTTCTGTGATGTAATGCCCTGAGTTAAGTGAACGATGAAAGAAGTATAGTATTTTATGGACTTATTCACCTTTCTCAATTAAACAGCTCAGGTTCATCTCATTTGTAATTTATCAAACTTTGGACACACAGAACAAACGAGATTATAAGTACCTCGTTTCAGAGATGGATGCTCCAGGCAAGCCTTTGGGACACTGTAGTCCACTTGGTAATTAAGGACCTCATTCTAAACTAGTAGACTTGCTCTCTGGTTTATTTTGAAAATGGAAATGAATGAGGATGCAAAATCTTAGACACAGAGAAGCATGGCCAGTTTCCATTTTGATATGTAAGAACATTATTTGAATTAGTGAAGGACTTAAAAGTTAAATATGAAACTGAGGAACCTGGTCACTGAATTGTGCAGTAAATTGTATAATAAATGAGTCCTTCTTATAATATTGATCTCCTTCACCTTGTTGATGAATGCACCTCAGTGTATCAGGACCTGTCACTTCAGGCTCCCTACTGTAGATGAGAATATCCAGGATGCAAAGGCTTGGGTTAAATGTTACTGATGGAATATTTCCAGTTTGGGACTCATTCTATTGTCTTTGATTGTCCTAGAACAATAATTGCAGAGAATTCTACCCTTTTGTTACATCACTCTTTTGCACGCATTTAATCGTTTCAGTCTGTCAGATCTTTCCTAAACCATGTGCATAATTGGATACGTGTACTACAACAAAAGATCCACTTTGACACCTGCCATTTCGGAAAACAAGTGCAAGTAAAGAAACAAGGATATTATAATAGACAGATGTATTTATTTTGAAAAGTGTGATTTGTTTTTAATTATTAATATTTCACAGTATACTAGTAACTGTTTTATAAGATATTTTGTAAAAGCAACATCTGATAATGTGTCATTACCACATTATCATCCCTGTATGCAATTAAGGATCTAGTCAGAATGGGGGTTGACTTTCATTTTTAGTGAGAATTACCATGAAGCTAGAGAAAGATATGAATATGAGAATTCATAATAATATTGCATTTATGTTAAGCTTTTCATCAGCAATTTGAAAACCTTTCATTGTTTCTACCACAGTGAAATCCTGAGACCTTAATACAAAAATCTCCAATGATAAAGAATTCTGTAATTGTTTCAGTCATCCATTTCTCTTGCGGAGCACAGGCTCCAGACGCGCAGGCTCAGCGGCCATGGCTCACGGGCCCAGCCGCTCCGCGGCATGGGGGATCCTCCCGGACCAGGGCACGAACCCGTGTCCCCTGCATCGGCAGGCAGACTCTCAACCACTGCGCCATCAGGGAAGCCCATGGAGTTCATTTTTTTAAGAACCTTGTATACTTTGTCTTTTGGAAGTTTGTAACAGAACATATTTTGAGTTCTAACAGATTGAGCTGTGAGAACAAAGCTGGGAAAGACTAGAATTCATCTTTTTGTTTGGGTAATGGTTAGGGAGATCTGAAGGAACATGGGTAAGTTTTCAGCAGTGACCGTCTCACTCTACTCCACTCAACAATTAAAACTTCCCCATTTAGTGTTCATCATCTTTGTTTAAATGTTCTGGTGCTGAGTTTCCTTGACAGACTTGAAATAGTGAGAAGAAAGATTTGGAAGGAAAGATTCTGCCTCTCCCCCACCACCCGAGACTAAAAAATCTGATTTTCCTTTAATTTGTACTCAGCAGTGTCAGCTCTGTCAGAGGAAAGGGCATCCCTGCTGACAGTAATCATTATAACTCCAGGAGACCAGCAAGATAAATATACTGTAAGCCATCTTCTGAGTGGGTCATACTTGTCCTGATACTTTTGAGGTCCAGGTACTTTGCAGAAAGATTTCCTCCATCAGACGAGTTTCTCACTCATGCCCAAAGACGTGCTTGTTTTTGATCTTTTCATAGACAGATATTAATATATTATACCTCAAAATATGCCAGTTGTTCTTATTTGAAGTACTCTTTTTTAAATGAAAAATTTATGCTAATATTCAGCAAATAGGATGTCCATAAATTAAAAGTGAATAAAAACACAAATCCAGAAACATTTAACACCAGATGTAAATTTAATTGGCATTTTGTTCTAATCTGTCATGATGGAACTGAATATTTGCAGAATTAATTGAGAATTTAATATATATTTGATATGTGTATCGAATTCAAAAGCATGCAGCATCTAGGTTTTTGGTTGTTTTTTTCACAATTAGAAAGCTATTCCTAAATCCTACAAAAGGTAAAATAAATAGCACCAAGCAGGCATATGCTGGTGGAATTAAATTATGTTGCTTTTCATTGCAGCTTTGAATAGTATTGTTTTTTTTCCTCTTTGTTCTCTGAGTTTGGTCTACTGTAACCTTTATAAAATTTACTTAGGTAGCAATTTCTTTATTGTGTCCCAAAATTGTAGAGAAGCAAGTGAGGAATCACTCAACCTTGTTCAGCTAGAACGGGCATTTGCACTGTTACTGTGGAACATGGTTCTGGTAATGAATATCTTCCCCTAAAAGAATGTTTTTATTGTATTTTCTACTGTATTGCCTTTATTGCATTTGGAGATAAAATTTAAGCAACTGAATCTACAAACATAGTCTAATGCCGTTTCTATGATCCTGCCAAGGTGCTTTCTTTTTCATTTTGCGTGGGTAGGTATCTTTCTATTTTATATACATCAGTCAGGTAAACCTTACGATGTATCATATAAATTAATGTTTTTAAAGCGTTGGAATAACATAGGGCAAAAAGGAGAGAAACATCAAAATGAAAAGTTGTATGTATTGGCATGGTATGATGATGAGTAAGTTTTGTTTTCCTTTTTTGAATTTTTTGGTACCTTATAAAAATTTACCATTGACAATGAAGTATTTTTATAATCAAAAGAGAGAAAAAAAAAAAGGACCTTGTTTTAGAAAGAATGGATGTCAGATCAGTGAAGATCAGGCTGCCGACAAGCGCTTGCAGAATTCCTACTGTGTACCTTTCACCAATCAACTCCATGGTCAGGATTCAAGCCTGATATAATTAGAGGGTGACTTCCCACTGCTTTTGGAATCTGCCCTTTCAACCAGCCATAAAAACCATTTCCACAGCTGGGGTCCCTGAAATGTCAACTGACATAAGTTTTGCCAAGATAATCCTTGATGTGATACCATCTTTCAGTGAAGATGTCTCTGATGTGAAAGTCTTCTTTCCAGAAACCAGTGAGATAGTTGTTATGTGGTTTTTTTTTTCTCCTGTGGAAGTCTTAGTGTTTTTAACCTCCTGTGTCGTTTCTGTTCTCTTAGGCTGCTGATGTAAGCAAAGATTAAAAAAGGATGGTCATTTTTCCCTGTTTAAAAATATCTTATTGCTCTCTTTGAGTGTACTTTTTTTTTTTTTTTTTTTGCGGTACGCAGGCCTCTCACTGCTGTGGCCTCTCCCGTTGCGGAGCGCAGGCTCCGGACGCGCAGGCTCAGTGGCCATGGCTCACGGGCCCAGCCGCTCCGCGGCATGTGGGATCTTCCCGGACCGGGGAACGAGCCCTCGTCCCCTGCATCGGCAGGCGAACTCCCAACCACTGCGCCACCAGGGAAGCCCTCTGAGTGTACTTTTTATTTTTGCTTTCAGTAAAAAATAATTCAATAAATTTGCCTTACTCTGACTTAAAACAAGGAGTTGCATAGGATGTGTTTGTACCAGCTCGTTGGGACATATACGTGTATTTTGAGACGAGGGCTTTAAAAAAATGTTTTCCAGCAAGTCCCCAAATGACTTCATCTATACTGTGTCCCTAAGAACAGGGCACATCCCCATTTCTGCTCTCCTGTCGGCTCTCACAAGCTCTGGGCCCTTGCTCCTTGTCTCCCTATCAGGGAGCTGGCTTCCCCTCCCGTGTGTGCCAGGCTGCTTTGCAAAGGAGGACTGAAATGCAGTCTCCCATGGTGGCCCCCAAAAGCTGTACCCTCCATCTGTGTCTGAAGTGGGCATAACCTTTCTTTTTGTGATCAGATTACAAGTGAAGTGATTTGGGAATAACAAGTCTCTTTTATTTGATTCAAAACGACCAATTTAGTAAATATAGTGAAATACAGGGAAGTCCTCATTACATAGCTCCTATAGACAAGGAATAAATCCCAAGCCAGAAAAACCCCTGTAAGATCCTCAAATAAGCATGGAGCCATTTACCAGGATGCTGTTGAGAACGTGTGCCCCAGCCTTCTTTTTCAGATTGATTCCCAGTTATATCCACCTCCGTTTCCCTTTGCCCTTCCCCTGTCCATCAAGTTTCACCACCAAATTACTCGCAGTTTTTACCCTTAAACCTTTGGTCATATTGATCTTTCTTGGAATATTCTTTTCCCCCATCTTTCCCAGGTTCAGATGACATGTCATTTCACACATGAAGCCTTCTAGAGCCATCTGGCTAGCTATTACCCTCCTCATCGTGAGCTATCTGGATATTAACAATGTAATTGGTGTAGCCACTATGGAGAATAGTATGGAGGTTCCTTAAAAAAATAAAAATAGAGTTACCGTGTGATCCAGCAATCCTACTCCTGGGTACATATATGGAAAAGACAAAACTCTAATTCGAAAAGATACATGTACCCCAGTGTTCATAGCAGCACTATTTTACAATAGCCAAGACATTGGAAGCAACATAAATGTCCATCGACAGATGAATGGATAAAGAAGATGTGGTATATATATACAATGGCATATTGCTCATTCATAAAAAAAGAAATAATGCTATTTGCAGCAACATGGATGGACCTAGAGATTATCACACTAAATGAAGTAAGTCAGGGAAAGCCAAATATCACATGCTATCATGATAAATGATACAATGATATCACATGATATCATGATAAATGATACAAATGAACTTATTTATAAAACAGAAATAGACTCACAGAAATAGAAAACAAACTTACAGTTACCAAAGAGAAAAGTGCAGAGGAGGGATAAATTAGGAGTTTGGTATTAACAGATACACATCACTATGTATAAAATAGATAAACAACAAGGACTTACTGTATAGAACAGGGAACTATATTCAACAACTTGTAATAACCTGTAATGGAAAAGAATCTGAAAAAGTATTTTTATATATATACACATGTACATATATGTATGTATAACTGAATCACTTTGCTGTACACCTGCCACTAACACAACATTGCAAATCAACTAGACGCCAATTTTTAAAAAAAGCCTTTATTGAAGCGGTTGTGGACATATTTGTCATCTCTGTTACATTATTAGGGTTTTTAGAGAGTCAGACCTGTGTCTAACTCATCTTGTTTTCTCACAGTTTATTTTCTGTGAGAAAATAAACAGAGAAACTCTGTTTTCTCTCAGAGTTTTACACATATTAGGCACCAAGTAAAGGGTTATTGTTTAATTTGAATTCCCAATATTTATTTATTTTTATGGTGAAGTGTTGATTAGAGAAAGGAAGAGAGGCATTAAAAAGTAATTTGCAGGAATTGGTAATAATCACATCTAACAATTTGCATGGCGATTTGCATTTTTACGAAAAGGCGTTGGCACGTAGTAATAGGGAAGACTTAGTGGCAAAGCCTGGTCTGGAACATCTTTATGACAGAATCCAAAGGGGCTAAGAAATAGCTGAGAGTACTCAGTTTGGTCTTGTCTGCATCTTCTGTGTGTGTGCAAGGAAGGCTGTAGGTGCTTTGCATGCCCTGGGACCTACACCAACTCAGATTCCTGTCTGTTTTTATTATGATAATCCAAGAGCTACTTTCAAGGCTCTTGGATGGGGAGAGGTGACTAGCAACTTTAACCAGTAGAATACAGTTGAGCTTTTCACACATCTTCTGGAATTACTCAAATTTTTCTTATTTCCTTCTCTCTTTCCTCTTCCCATTCTCCTTTTCCACAAAAAGACATTAAATATCATAGAAAAAAAAAAAAGAAAAGGTAAAGATAAAACTGAAACTGAAATATTTAATTCTGGATTCTGTACTTCTTGTAATTTTTCTTTCTTACAAAAAACCAGAGTGGTAAAATTAAAATTTCAACTTAAACACGAAAGGATAAAAATATACTTACCATAAGCTTTTCTTTTTTGGTAGACTGGTTTGTAATATTTTAAATATTATATTATTTAGAAAATATGTCTAATTACAAATGGATGCAAAAATTTCTGCCCTAAGCAAAAATCTCAAACTTATACTAGAATGTATGAAGTATGATGTGAATTTCTGCCTTTATCCTACCCCAGTCTCACTCTCCTTTTCTCCTTTTGTTAAACATTTGTTGTACATTCTTGGAAACCTTTTCTTATGTACATATGTACATAAATAGATTACAAAGAAATTGTGTCATACTGTACATTATGTTTGGCAGTTTGGTTTTTTCACTTTCAATATAAGTTACACATTGGGAGATCTGTCCATGTCAATGCCTAAGGCTCTGCCATATGTTCTTATGTCTTTCCCATAATGACTGTCACTTAGGTAATTTCCAAGATTTTTTTGTCAGTGAATATTACTGTACATGTATCTTTTTTGCACATGCATGAATATATCTCTAGGACAGAGTTCTAGAAGTAGAATTTCTGGGTCAAGGTTTAAGCCATTAGCATGTAGATTTTCTGGCAAATTGTCCCCAGAATGGCTAAAACAAGTTGCTCACAGAAATAGCATATGAGAACACATTTTCTCCATGTATCTTCCAAAATTGAGTGTTATTGACTTTTTTCTTAATATTTTCAACAAATTGGGCAAGAAGTAGCTCATCACTTAATTTTTATTTCTCCTATTATCAGGTAAATTTAGCATCTTTTCATGTGTCCATCAGGTTGTTTATGAATTGTTTATTTTTTTTCTATTCCCATTTATCTTCTTGTTTATTCCAGCTCTAATACCACATTTTTGAAAGTACTGGAAATTTATAATATATTTTATATCTAGTAGAGCACGTCCCTGTTCAATTCCTTTTTCAGAATTTTCTTAGCTAATTTTGCACATTTATTTTTCCAGATAGATTTTTGAATCAACTGGACAAGTTCCATAAAAAATTCAATTGGGGATTTTGTTGCAGTCTGCACTGAATCTATAAATTAATTTTAGGAGAGTTTACCGGTTCACAATATTGAGTTTTCCAACCAGGAACATGGTTAACCTCTGCACTTACACGTTTTCATTTGCAGCTTTCTATAAAATGTATGGTGCAGCTCGTGTACATTTGCTATGTGTCTTATTGCTAGTATTTTATACTTTTTGTCACCATTGTGAATGGGAAATTTTCATATTATATGTTCTAATGATTATCAAAGATACATAAGAAAGCTGTTGGTTTTTGTTCATATTACTGTAGATACTTTCATTAGTTTTAGCAGATGTTCAGTGGATTTTCTTGGATTAATAAATTCTTTTTAATTATAAAATAATACCTGTTATGGTAAAATTTGCACAATCTAAATCCATAAAGTAAAAAGAGAAAATACTTCTCCATCACATTGTTAAATAAATCAATAGCAAATAACATTAAAAAGCGTGTAATGAAAAAAATCAATCTCCTTATCAAACCCTTTCCACCCTCATCTGCCCTCCCCAGAAGCTGCTACTTAAGTAGTTAAGCAATTGTTGATGATTTTTTTTTTCTGGCACGGCTGTTTCTTGCTGTATCAACTTCTATAGATTTTCTAGGTGAAAGATTTACTTTCTTTTAACTCGTCTCCTTTGCTCCTTCATTTCCTCCCAAATAATATATATCACATTAAAAAGAAAACCAGTAACCACTATTTACATTATTAGAACTATTTACCATCTTTATTACTGGGCCAAATAGTGTATGTACCATGTTTGATTTTTGTTTTGGATTTTTTAAGGTAAGGGATAACTTTGCTTCTCTTCCTACAGTTTTGTCACTTGTGTCTTTTTTTGTATTATCTCATTGGCTAAAACTCTTGGAATTATGTTAAATAGTAACCACGATGTTGGTTATTCTTATCCTGTTCCTGACTCTTATGGAACTACCTTGAATGTTAACTAATGATTTAGAAATCTACATGAAAAACAGAATTAAAAGGAAAAAAATAAAAATCTTAAATATCAGTTCCTCAGTGATGGGATTGCAGGGAAGCTCACCCAAATCTAGGGCACTGTCAACAAGGGCAACATGAATGAAAGATGGGAGGTGAGGGGAGGATTTAATCTATGCAGGAACAGAATTTTAAAAGAAAATGGAGGTCAGTTTGCCAGAATAAAAAAGCATAATGGGGTCTTCAAATCTCTGGACAATGAATAAAAACTAATTATACTGTACAAGACCATTTTAAGCTCTGTAATTACTAGGAGAGGTTAACAGTAAGTTGAAATTTGTCTGTAATTACACTTGTTCAACAGTTGCATTAGTGACATAATGTTGTGCTGTAAATATAAACCGAGAAGTACTCTTGTATGTCATTTTTGGGTAGCAGAGAAAAAGGGGACAGTGGCTGTGATAAGTGGTCATTTTCTAAGTGCTCTGAATCCCCAGAGCTCCTTGAACAGAATTTGGTAGAAAATGCAAGACCATTTAAGCTTTTCGTAGGTAATGGAGATGGAGCACGTTGGAGGGTAGAGGATGGCTGCTGGTACCCAGGCTGCCTGTCATAGCAGCAGGTGCCTCTGGGAAGCTGTCATGCAGAGCCAATGCCAACCTGGGGCTCAGCAGTTCACACTCAGGCTGAAAATTCACCTGTTTCCACTGCCCCTTTCATACTCCCCAACACCGACCTGAAAGCCAAGATTAGTAGCACAAACACTATATGCCTAGCGCACACCGACATCAGGTTTTCCTCATTAAAGATCTGACTAATGATCTCTCAATCTGAGTCCTCAATGCATTCTGACCTGGGTTTTGGAGTGATATAGCAGGGCTCTGCACCCCGTGTGTATGACTGCCTTCCATTATTGAGTTGCACTACAGAGCCCTGGATAAAATCTCTTCCTGCTTGAAATATCTGCAGTGATTTCTGCTTTCCTGACCAACCTCCAGCAGATACAGTGTCATTCTCTGATTTTTTAATGTCCTGGGGGATAGCTAGTTGGTGCTCGTGAAGGAGTTACCTGCCTTATTAAAACAAACAAACAAAAAAATAAACCCAAGATTTTAGCAAAAGAAGGAGAATCTAAAAGTGAGGAAGGACAGCTGGACAAAACAATTGCCTACTCTCTTCTTGCCCTTTCATCTTTCTTTTCAGGTCTCAAGTTACATTTCCTCCTCCATCACCATGCCTGCTTCATGCAATAATGTATTATCATCCTTTGAATCCAAGAATAGCATATGTGATAATATTAACCCTTGCCCAAGGCAGACATTAATAATTGATCACAGCAGTCTTGCCTGCTGATAGCAGATTAGGTCTACTTCTGGGTACAGTGATCTGGCCAGCCATGACGAACTGATGGAAATCCGTGTGAAAATAACCAATGTATTGGCCACAACTTTGACAAAAACCCCTCAAAGACATAAAAATCACAATGTTTATACAAAAACAATTATATTCAGAGAGTAATATGGGGATCATACATCAAACATTCTTTATCTCTTAGGTGTTATGGATAATCTCTCATTCTAACAAGGAGACTAAATGCTTTATTTATGACAAATGCGTGATTCCAGCCTATGTTCATGGGCTTCCTTTAAAATTATAACCACAAAAAAAAAAAATTATAACCACAAGTTCTGAAATGTGAGGCACCCAACCTGATGGTGTTCCCCTCCTTCACTGCTGAGGTCGTCTTGCCAAGTGAGTACCTAATACACTTGCCAAGTGAGTACCTAATACACCCACACTACACAACGTGACAGCTTCCCCAACGTACTTGGCACAGATATTCTAGAGATGGTTTTGCTCTATCTTTACCTTTACCTCAGTGAGATCATCTCAGTAGGAAGAAATCCTTCTTTGTTCTTCTTTATGAGTCACTTTAACTTATTCTGTGAGGGTTTTGTATGCATAAAAGTGGTCAGTTGGTTTGGTTTCTAGCTTCTGATTTATTTTGGTTCAGGCTTACGCAGGTTATATGTCATGAAGGTCTCACGCTTAAACTTGCTGCCTTTGATACAGTATTGTAGCCATTTATGTGTTTAATAATACCATTTAAATATAGATTTTAGGATATTTTTATACAAGGGGAAAACTGTAACACCCTCCCAGAATCCATTTAAAATACACTGACAGCGAGTTTCCGTTAATGTATTCCTGCAGTGAATCACTATAGTTCGAGGATAATGCATTGCATGAAACTTTTGGTCATTTTCATTAATAAAATGCCATGCAAAAGAAGTAAACTTCCTGTGCATTTTATTAGACACTTGTAAATATGTTGGAGAAGGCCAAGAATTTAGCTTTAAGATTCAATATTTCAACGCCAAGGACAGTTACCTTTTAACTGTTTATTTTACAAGGAGTGCTGAAAGCATGTAGTGGGTTGCTTTTATGGTAATTGAAGTTTGTCACCTTTCACTCAGTTGCCTATTCGTCATGTTATCTCTTTGAAAAGTCACCTGAAAATGTGAAATTTACCCAGACAGGGATAAGTAGAGTATGCTGTGGATATTAACTCAAATATCATTTTTTCAACCCCTACAAGGTGCCAGGAACCGTTCTGGAAGCTGAATGCACAAACATCCATAAGGAGCAGTCTCTGCCCTCACAAAATTCACAGTCCGACTTTGGACACCGAGATATTAGCAGTGAACACTGATCTTGTCATTCTTCGGCTGCAGGCTCACTTCCTCAGCTCCTTCAATGCTTGCTCAAAGGTTACCTACTCAGTGCAGCCTCCTTAGACCACCCTATGTTAATATCAGTGCAATTTCCCTCCCAACTCTCAGCACCCCTTATTCTTCGGTCCTGGTTGATAGCACACATTAACAAAGTGTGTTATTAGTAAATAACATACTGTATTTTTTAATCTACCCCCCTTGTTTATTATCAGTTCCGACCCACTGAAAGTTGAGTTCCAAGAAGGCAGAGGTTTTAGTCTTCTCTCTTTATTGATGAAACCCTGGATCCTATAAAGTGCTTGACTCATAAAAGGCACTCAAGAACATGAGTAGGGATGAATAATCTTAAGAGAGCTGGGAAAGGGATTTAAAGAGAAAGTAACATTTGAACTAGACCAAAGAAGGGATAGAAATTTCCAGGGGGGATACAGCCTTGCAGTAGAGGGACGACCATGAGGAAAAGCACAACATGCCTAGTAGGGAGCTGAGAGTGGCTGGGGGTGGCTAGAGAGCCAGGGTTAAGGGGGTAGAAAGGGATGCGGGATTGAGGAAGGTGGCAAGGAAGTAGGAAATGAAAGAAGTTGGGTCCAGATGGCGAAGGGCCTGATAATAATTAAAATTAGCGTATAGATGGGCTTGCTTTGCTAAATCAAAAGGAGGATTTTCTTTCTTAAAGAGAGTGGCTCTTTTCCTGATTTTTATGACTTTAGCTTATTTTTAAAAAATATTTATTTATTTTGGCTGTGTTGGGTCTTAGTTGCAGCACGGGGGATCTTCAGTTGTGGCATGTGGGCTTCTTAGTTGCAGCATGCATGCGGGATCTAGTTCCCTGACCAGGGATCGAACCCGGGCCTCCTGCATTGGGAGCGCAGAGTCTTACCCACTGGACTACCAGGGAAGTCCCATGACTTTAGCTTATAAACCAAATCTTCAAAGCTACTAACCATGTCAACCTTTCGGTTCAGAAAGCTAGCTCCTCGTTTTTGTGATGGAGATCACATTAACAACACTGAACCTGTGCCGAGATTTAGCAGCAGCGGGTGATGACAGGAAAGCAGTGTGACGGTGGACAGGCAACTGTGATTAGCTAGAGGCATTTCGGAGTCTGTGAGTGGGGCTGTGTCAAAGTGTGTGGGAGCAATGTAGGATGAATCTGACCCTCCCTGTGTTAGATCAGCTGAGGAACCTGGGGAAGGACTGGGTGTTGGAAGAGTTATCCTCTGGAATGGGGAGGCAGGTTCTGAGAATGTTGCAGAGCCAGCCCTGAAGCTGGTGAATAAGGTAGAGGAAGAGGAGAGAGTGGTGCCAGAGATGCCATGAACTTCCGTGAACTTCCACAGTCCGGTGAACTGGGAAAGCCATGATTGGAAGCAGCAGTGTGGGACAAGACAGTAGGATAGCAGGACTGTCCTGGCCCCTGGTCCTGAGGTTGGAGGAGGAGCTGTAGCACTAGGAAAATTTTGAGGATAAGTTCTTTTTTTTTTTTTGGCCATGCCACGTAGCTTGCGGGATCTCAGTTCCCCAACCAGGGACTGAACCCGCGCCATGGCAGTGAAAACCCGGAATCCTGACCACCATGCCACCAGGGAACTCCCGAGCATAAGTTCTGAGCTTGAGGAAAACTAAGTTACATTTAACGTGAGAAAACAGAAGAAAATTTTGATTGATTCTGTGGTTAGTGTGTAACACAGAGAATGAGATTAAAGAAACCCGGAGAGGATGAAGTGCTCAGAGCGGCAGAGATGGGACGGGCAGCAGAAGAGTTCTGAGTCAGGATGACATCATGGCGGAGGCAGGGAGGGTGTCCAGTCATGGTAAATGGTCCAAGGAGAAGCCAGGGGCCGGGGGTCAGGCCACAGGGATGTCAGCACTCAGAGGCACTGCGAGGGCAGAGGAGCTGTGGGTCATAGCTAACAGGGAGTGTTGTAGATGGTCAGCTTATAGGTCCAACCAAAAAGGGAGCAAGTAAGCCACTTCCAGGCCTGGCTACTTCCTGGGAATTGAAGCACTCCTGGTTCATCCCCAGTGTCATCTTATATTACCCTGAAAATAGCTGCTCCATTTAGGGTTGCAGTTAACAGAGTTTATGCAGAAAAGATAAGGAACGGTACAATCTGTTCTCCTCCTACATCTTTGGTTAAGGGCATTTACTCCGCTGAAGGGTACGGGTGGGGGTAGGATAATGTGTAATTTATAGTAAATTATCCTGGATATTTATAGGATTTTACCCATCAGATTGTCTTCATGTTATTTTATATGTCTGACTTACAATTCTGAAGAAGGTAAGGCAATTCTTATCTTTCCATATGCACATCAAAGCGTACATATCCATTTATATTAAAATAACATTGATAGCATTTGGTGTCTTGTTACTATTAAAAAGAAAACAGTAGAATTTACAAAGAATAACAAAATTTGTTAGTGCAAAGTACCACAGTCCTTCATTGTTATGCTGTTAGAGCATCTTCTTATTTTAAGGAATTTGCAATCATGTAAAATGTATTGAATTTGATAGGCTCCCACCATAAAACAGCCGAATGCTTCATAAAACCAACAAAGGGATTGCATTTTTTCTGCTTGGCAGATTAACTGCTGGTTTTGTTTCCTGCCAGATCACTCACTGTAACATGAGTAATAAATCAGGATGATTTTCTTCCTTTTTAACATTTTTATTTTTGTTCTTTTAAAGCGTATCAAAGCTCTCTTTTCTAGTGGACAGAAAGATCCAGGACCTAATCTGTATGTGTTCCTTGCCCTCATCAACAGTTTTATTCAAATTCAGACACTTAAAGATGGAATTGGCATAAGGATGCCCTGACTTGGAGAAAGAAACATAAAAGGGCAGTTTGAGAAATGGGAGTTTGTGAGAGGGCAACAGTTTGCACGGGTGTCTGAGCCTGTTTTCAAAAGACCTTCAATGAAGTAGACTTGACATACAATGAACTGAACATCTTTAAAGTGTACAGTTGTATAAGTTTTGACATAGTATATAATCATGAAACTATCACCACATTAAGATAGTGGACATATCCATCACCCCCAAAGTTTGTTGCTGCGTGTATCAATAGTTCATTGCTTTTTACTAATGAATATTATTCAGCAATACTGCGTATACTATTGTATGGCTGTATACACCACAATTATATGGGTATATAAACACCAAAATTTGCTTATCCATGCCCCTGTTGCTGGGCATTTGGATTGCTTGGTTATTACAAACTAAGCTGCTATGAACATTTAAGTACAGTTTTGTAAGACCTAATGCTTCCCTTTCTCTAGGAGTAGAATGGCTGGATCAAACAGTTTTCCAAAGTGATTTCCAAAGTGCTTGTGTCATTTTACATTCTCGCTGGTGCTGTTTGAGTTCAGTTGCTTCACATCCTAACCAGCACTTGATGTGGTCAGAACTTTTTAATTTTAGAGACTCAAAAAGGTTTGTAGTAGAATCTCATTAGAGTTTTGATTTGTATTTCCCTAATGGTTAATGATGTTGAGCATCTCTTCTTGTGTGTATTTGCATTTGTATATATTCTTTGGTGAACTGTCTGTTCAAATATCTTGTCCATTTTTAACTTGGGTTGTTTGTTTTCATGTCATTGAGTTTTGAGAGTTCTTTATGTATTTTGGGTTAAAGTCCTGTATCATATAGGTGATTTGCAATTATTTTTCCCAGTCTGCAGCTTATCTCTTCATCATTCACATAATAATGTATTTCTAAGAGCAGAGTTCTTTTCGGGGGGGGCTTTATATCTATTGATATGTCTCCTACTAACTTATAAGTCATATGAGTACAGGGACTTTGTTTTGTTCAGATCTGTATTTCCAGCTTTTGAAACAAATTAGGCACTTAATACATCCTTGCTAAATGAATGAACTTTCTAATGGAACATTTTCATTTTACAGATGAGGTAATAGTTTAACCAGCGTACTCATGGAATGTGGATTCTAGTTTCTTTAATAGGTTGGTTAAAATGAAGATTTCAACTAATGTTAAATTGTTTTCTGAAATGTTTCAGTCTAATTTCTTGCCTTAGTAAGCACTGTGCATCAAATAATTATTCTTCTCTTGATGATCAGGTTTTGTTTTTTTGTTTCCTGTGTTAACTGAAGGTGAATTAGAACCAAATATGGCTGAGATTCACTTATGTGGAAAGTCAGTAGTACCCCTCCTCTCCATCCCCCAACACCAAATCCCCCATACCAGTGAGACAGAGGCTCATGAAGAAGATGACGTCAATTATGTAAAATTTACACTTCCTTTATACAACTGAGTAGAAATCTATTTATTGGTGCATTTGTTTCTGTTTGTGTCGGTTTATATACTTGATTCATTTTTCTATTAGACTTTTCTTTATTCATTTGAAATTTTTTATATATTTGAGATGCTAATCCTTTATTTGTTTTATATCTTATGAATATTTTCTTTCAGTGAGTCCCTTGTTTTTTAATTTGTTTAACTCTATAGACCTTTATAATTCTCATATAGTGAAATGTCACAATCTTTTATAGTTTGTACTTTTTTAATTTGTTTAACTCTATAGACCTTGTTTTTTAATTTGTTTAACTCTATAGACCTTTATAATTCTCATATAGTGAAATGTCACAATCTTTTATAGTTTGTACTTTTTGTGCCAGTTTAAGAAATCTTTCCCAAGAAAGATCATAAATACATTTTTTACGCTCTCTTCTAATAGTTTTAAAAATTTGTCTTTATTCCAGCTTATATATTTAATCTCTCAGAATTTTATTGTTTTGATTTAAAAGTTTTAATAATATATATTTTTTAACCCAACATATCCCAAGTATTATCATTTCAATATATAATCAATGTACAAAATAATAATAAAATAACAATTTTGACCCCCTTCATCCATTTCTCCCACCCCCTGCTCCCTTCTCTGGCAACCACCAATCTGTTCTATGTATCTACAAACTTGGGGGGGGCTTTGTTTTTTAAATTCTATATGTAAGAGATCATACAGTATTTGTCTTTTTCTGTATGACTTATTTCACTTAGCGTAATGCCATGAAGGTCTATCTGTGTAGTAGCAAATGGCAAGGTTTCATTTATACACACACACACACACACACACATACCACAGTTTCATTCATCCATTGATATACACTTAGATTATTTCCGTATCTTGGCTACTGTAAATAGTGCTTCAGTGAGCATGTGGGTGTGTATATCTATTCAAGTTAGTGTTTTTGTTTTCTTTGACTAAATGCCCAAAAGTGGAATTTCTGTATCATATGGTAGCTCTATTTTTAATTTTTTGAGGAACCTCCATACTGTTTTCCATACTGGTTGCACCAGTTTACATTCCCACCAACAGAACACAAGTGTTCCCCTTTCTCTACATCCTTACTTGTTGTTTATTGTCTTTTTGATAATTGCCATTCTAACAGGTGTGAGGTGATATCTCATTGTGATTTTGACTTGCATTTACCTGTTGATTAATGATTTAAGCGTCTTTTCATTTACCTGTTGCCATCTATATGTCTTGTTTGGAAAATGTCTATTCAGATCTTCAGCCCATTTTTTAATTGGATTGTTTCTTGTTGTTGTTTGTTTTTTTTGCTATTGAGTTGTATGGGTTCTTTATGTATTTTGGGTATTAACCTCGTATCAGATACAGTAAGTCCCCTACATATGAACAGCTTCTGTTCTGAGAGTGCATTCGTAAGTCCAATTTGTTCGTAAGTCTACCAAAGTTAGCCTAGGTACCCAAGTAACACAATTGGCTGTACAGTATTGTACTGTAATAGGTTTATAATACCTTTCACACAAATAATACATAAAAAACAAACACAGAAAGTAAAGAAGACATTTTTAATCTTACAGTACAGTACCTTGAAAAGTACAGTAGCACAGAACAACAGCTGGCATACAGGGGCCGGCATCTAGTAAACAGGCAAGAAGAGCTACTGACTGGAGGAGGGAGAGGAGGTTTGAAAGGACTATTCTTCCTCTCTTGAATTGAACCTTTGAACCTTTGTCAAAAATCAATTGACCATATAACATGGGTCCATTTCTGGACTCTTCTGTTCTATTCCATTAATTTATTTGTCTGTCTTGATGCCAGTATCATATTACCTTGACCACTGTAGATTTATAATAAGATTTGAAATCAGGCAGTATAACTCCAACATTGTTCTCCTTTTTCAAAAGTTGCTTTGGATTTTCTAGGTCCTTTGCATTTCCATATGAGTTTTACTTGAGATTGCAGAGAATCTATAGATCAATTTGGGAAGAATTGGTATCTTAATACTGAGTCATCCAATTCATAACCATCTCTTCATTTATTTCAGTCTTCAGTAGTTTCTCTTAAAAATACTTTGTAATTTAAATTGTACAGGTCTTGCCCATTTTGTGTAAGATTCATCCCTTAGAATTTCATATTTTTGATATTGTCATAAATGTTATTTCTTCATTTCAATTTCCAGTTCAATCATTGCTAATATGTGGAAATATCATTGATTTTTATATATTGGTCTTGTATCTGCAAACTTGCTAAACTCATGTATTAGTTCTAGTAGACTTGTTATTATTCTGTAAGCTTTTACACATATATGAACATGTGGCCTGCAAATAATTTTTTCTTTCCAATCTGGATGTCTTTTATTTCTGTTGCGTATTGCACTGTCAGTAACTTCCATTACAGGGTTGAAGTATTTTGCTGGAGTCACTTCCTCTGAGATATCTTAATCCTTTTCATCACTTCTTTCCTCATTTAAATGGATAAATTTGCCTTCACTGAGTTGTTTTGGCTGCATATCTAGTCTCTCAAATGGTGACAGTGTCCACATTACCATGGTCAGTTATTTCTTTTTAAACTCCAATTATATTAAATTTTAATTTCACTTTCAATATTATCGCTCTTCTTATTTTTTCTTTAATTTTTCTCTTCTGTAATTTTTTTGTCTGTGCTTCCTCTAAGTTGACCCTTTGTTGGTTATTCATTTTTGTAAAACATCATGTGGGTTTATCACTGGGCTACAGGGAGGCAACACAACTACATTCTTTGCTGTCTGTGTGTGAACTGAATAACAGACGTGCAGTGACCAATCAGTGACAGACTTTGAAAAAAGTGACATGATTGGTCATTGGTCATGATGCACAACTGTTATTCACCTAGTGATCTGTGGACTAAAGAGCTACCAGCAAAGTTTGCATTCCATGCAATTATAGTTAATAAACTGTGGTAACTGAAATTTGCATTATGCTGTTGGGTGACTGGTGAAATTCTGTATACCAGAACCCTGCAAAATGAGGACTACCATATTTATTGGTTATATGGACATACTCTTTTGTGAAGTATCTAATCATCTCTTTTGCCCTTTTTTAAATGATAAATTATCTTTTTCTTATTGAAAATATAAGAATTCTTTATATATTCTGGGAATTTGTATTTCTTTGGTTATATATTTCAGATATCTTCTCCAACTCTGTGATTTGCCTGTTCAGTACATTAAGGTATTTTTCAGTGTAATGTAGCTCAATTTATCAAATGTTTCCTTTATAGTTTGTTCTTTTTATGTTGTGTTTAAGAAATCTGCCAATTCCAAGGTCATAAAGGTATTTTCCTATGTTATCTTCTAAATGCTGTATTGTCACAATGGCTTTCATATTAGACTTATAATCGCATGGAATTATTTTTATGAGGTAAAGTAGAGAACAAGATATGCATATGGATGTCCAGTTGGCCCAGCCTTAAAGAGGTCATCCTATTCCCTACTGCTATGCAAAATCACCTTTGTTTTAAATCATGCCCATAGAAGTGTGAGTCTGTTTCTGGTCTATTATGTCTATTAGTATATGTGTCTCTTCTTCCACTGATTCCACACTATTTTACTTACGATAGCTTTCTAAGAAGTCTTGGCCCCTAGTACAATAACTTTTCCTTCACAATATTTTTGGCTATTTTGGGCCCCTTTTAATTCCATGTAAATATTGGAATCAGCCTGTTGATTTAATAAAAATAAACATACTGGAACTTTGATTGAGTTTGCATTGAATTTATAGATAAGTTCTGGAAAAATGACATCTATACTGTGTTTTATGTAGGTATGTATATATGTGCCTACACACATGTACACACACATAGTTTTAAACCCCATTCTTTGTCTTTTCTTCTTTCAGTCTTGTCTCCTAATATTCCTGATAATTTTGTATTTATTGGCAAATGTAGTGCAGTAAGATGTAGAAATAATTTGAGGTTCTCAATGATAGCTATCTTTATCCAAAGAGGGTACACTTTTCTTTGGGCAGGAGTTAAGCTAGATGGATCTCACCTTAATCCGAAGAAGGATTGAGTTGATTGGGAGTCTGATTTTAGCCTTGTGGATGCTGTCCTATTTCTGGTTCACCCCTGTTCTTAGGGTAGAACCTTTGTTGGGGGGAGGATTTCCCAACTGAACATCGGTGGGCCGCATCATCCTATTTTTGCCATTCCTGTTCTTTAAGACTGGTGGATGTTTTTTTGCAGCTTCTCAGTCCCTGATCAAGTGCCTTGAGAGGAAATCCAGGCCAGATACAGGCCACCTCTTGGAACTTCCCTCATCTCAGGGATTTTGCTCCTAAAGTCTTTACTGCTTTGGTAACTGCCCAGGCTTAAAAAAAATATGAGGGGATCCAGCTTTTCACATTGTTCCAAGGAGTCTACCGTCACCACAGGTAGAAATTCTGGCTACATTCTTTAAAGAGACACCTAATCGGAGACCTACTAGCTACAGCTTGTGAGGCCCCAGAAAGCTCTGCTGGCTGCCTGTCATACTGGTTGATCTGGAATTCTTTCTATGCTGATGACATGTTAAATAGCAGAAGTGTGCATTTCCCCGGAAGGTCTTCGGGTAGCCTTTCTTTGTGACATTCTCCTGGTTTGGCGTAGTAGGTTAGCCTTTGAATCGAAGAGGTGGAGTTCGTTGAGAGTCCTAGCAGGTTATCGTAAAATGAGGGTCAGCAGGAAAGAGGGGCAGCACAGAATCTCTGGGTCAATAAGGCCTCGTCGCATGAAGGCGGTGAATGAGAGAGGGCAAGCCTAGAACCAGGGCCTCAAAGGCAAGGTGTTTGGCCTGCAAAGTGCTGAAAGCTGAAGGCAAACTCTGTTTACCACACAGTGATTCGAAATTAGTTTGGTACTGAAATGGAGTCAGCGCAGAATGGGCTTCAGACATAGCTCCAAAACATACAGGCTACTCACTTTGGAAAAAAATCTAATTAAGCTCTCTGAGTATATGTGTAGAATGGTGACAGTTCCTTACTTACTGCTAGTGGGAGGATTAAATGGGACAATGGATATAAAGCATAGGTGCTTATGCATGGTAGTTCTCTTTCCTTCCCCAGTCAAATTCAATGGAATCAAACAGGAAGCAAGCAAAGGGGTATTTTTTCCTAGATGGTCAGATGTCTTTGCAAGCATATCTATATGGTAACACATTTAACGTGGCAGTAATGCAATTTTGGAAAGAGAGAAACTATTTTGGTGCTTTAGGAGATCAATCATTTACTGTCAAAAATAATTCTGTTTCTTGATGCTACAGGACTTTCTAGGAAATAGGACGATAGTGAATGACTTAATTTTCTGATGAAATGTAACTGTGGGATGGGATGTGGCAAATTCATAGTACGATGCTTATGAGATTAAATCCAAAATCTTTACATTTCCTTCATCTCTTAAAAAGCTATTCTGTTTGGAACATTAATGTGAAGAAGAGTGCTATCTTGGGGGAGGGGGATTTGAAAAAAACCTCCTATTTCCTTGATAGTTACACTTTGGCCAAGATGTGCAAATTGGGGCTTATGGTAATTTTTTAGAGAAATTAAAAAATACCTCTTTGCTTACAAAAAGTCCCATGGCACAACAAAAAACAAGTGAATGTGTACTTTCAGTTGAAGCGTTGTTGAATACATATTAAAATATAAGTAAACATAATATATTCATGTCATAATAAATGAGATCATTTGATTATTAGGAAAATTAGGGGTATCTATGTTTTGGAATCTAAGTTATAGCTCTCCAAGCGTACAAATGAATATCTGCATGAAACTTAACCTTGTGGCATTTCTCTTGGTGCATTTATTGCTTTTTTTAATGAAAATCTTTAGTTATTTATTTAGCTATTTGTAAATTAATGCTGACCTATATCATACTTCATCTAAAGCACAAAGTTTAAAAAGGGAAAATGAATTACCACAATTATAAATAGTTCTTTTTGATGGGGGGGGTTATTTATTTATTTTTTGTAGAAACTTTTTCACATGAGCTTTTTGTGCGAAAAAATTAAAACTAATTTTGACCATTGATGAATAAAGGTACTTTTTTCTATCTAACCCCAAATGACAATTATACACTTGTAAAATTATAAAGACTTTATAAGTGGATAAGCAGGTTTTTCTTATGGGCTTCCCAGCACATTCTGTCCCCTGTAGGAAGTCATCCACAGGAAGTCAGATTACTCCTAAAGCAATGTCCAGTGAGTGAAGAATCAGAATAACGAGGAATAGGCTCTAGAACTTTGATGTCCAGAGATCTCCTCTAGAGACACTCCTACCAATGGGCCAGTGTCATTGTGTCATTAGTTTCTTGGTGCTAAAGATCTCTAGGGGTGTTTAAAGTGGTATTTATTTGTGTTAGTATTTAATGAAAAGTTTCTTTAAACATTTATGACTTCTTTAAATCCTGTTTCTAGAACCATGAAATATAGTGGAAATTTGGAATAAGACTTTGATCCAATTTTTTCATTCTTCCTCTTTCAGTCCATGTGGTTGGACAAAGCAGTTAACTTCTCTGAACTTTATGTTTCCTCTCTGAAAATGAGAGAATTGGTCTAGAATTCCAGATGGTGTCCAAGACTCCTCCCAGCTCTCAGGTTTCTATAATTAAAGACATATTTAAGACTTCCCTAGCAGAACTCAACCACTCTTTTTGTAATTATTTCTTGATTTTATGCAGTCACTAACTAATAGAGTTTCTCTTTGTCTCCAGCCTATAAACGTACACTCAACCCCTATTTTTTTTTTTCAGCTGTTCAGATTTACTGAGAGAGTCTAGATTTGTTAGAATGAGGCTTGTATAGCACAGGGAACTCTTCTCAATACTCTGTAATGACCTATATGCAAAAGAATCTAAGAAAAAGTGGAGATATATATATATATATATATATATATATAACTGATCTACTTTGCTGTACAGCAGAAACTAACACAACATCTTTAAATCAACTCTACTCCAATAAAAATTTTAAAAATAAATAAATACAATGGCCATGAACCTTGCATTCTGTCCAAGGTCAGTTCTTCTGGAGCTCAGTTTAAAACAAACAAACAAACAAAAAGAATGAGGCTTGATTATAAAGTAATGAAAAAGTGTATTGCACAACCCCCAGTGTCTACACTGCTAAATACATGCTGGGTTTTAATGCAGTCACTCAGTAAGCCGCGTGTTTATTCTACCGAAGCTACCCTTACTCTTGCAAGTCCTCTTTTGGAGTTGCCTTTAGGCAGAAAGTCGCCCAAGCAACTCTCTCCTTGCTTGATGGAGTATGTCTCAGTTTTGACCCCAAAGGATATATTTTGGCTTGCTTGTTTGAGCCTCTTTTATTACTCTCACTTCTGAATGACAGCACTGTCCAGAAATCAAGGCCACTATCGTAGGAAGTTTTTACACCTCATCTAAGCGTGTTTCTTGCAGATGTTAAGCACTACGTAAATCTTGCTAAAGAGAAGGTGCCGAAGGCTCTGAAAATAATTCAGAGGGAATTCAAAACAACTGCCTTTTGATCAGTTGCAGCTTCACTGGAATAAATATATTGTCTTCAAATACAAATAGGATGTATGTTACATATGTATAACTTATGTATATATATGTATGTGTATATATATATATATATATATATATCACACACACACACATGCACTCCCCTCCGACTGCATACCAGGTACTAAACCTCATGATTTACCCGTATAATGTCACTTGAACCTTGTGCTCACTATTTGAGTGATTATTTGAAGGAGATGATAACTTATTGAAATAGGGAAATTTTAGCGGCCTCGTATAAAAAGGAAATTTCCATACTTTAGAGCCACACCTCATGTGTTTGTTCATTCATTGTTCATAAAATTCTCTAGATGAGAATAGCTATGGCTGTCTTTACTACGCTCTATTTCAACCCTGCACAACCCTTATAATAAGTAACCTCTTTGTGTTTTATATCTTAAATTCATTATGATGCATTTAAAGAGAAATTGTCTTCTTACTCTGGTCTCAATACAAGAAACTGTTTACCATCACCCTTAGAATTCCCTGTAGTGTGAGTTTTCTCTTGTTTCAGGGCCTTCGTCTGTCTGTTACTGGAGTAACCGTTTATTTAGCAGTTTTTTAAAATAGAGAGAAGTCTGTCATGTGTGGAGTCTTACATTAGGCTAAACACCAAAAGGTCTTACACCTGCATAACTGTGATATGTTCTTAGTTATTAAGTGACATCATCATTATGACACAAATGATCTTTATACTCATTTGGGTAAGTGTGAGCCCAAGACCATCCTTTCTAAACGGTAACTACATGTACCAAACCCTTTTAAGACATAATCAGCCAGGAACACAAGTGCTGGTCTTGTGGTCCCCAAGTGGAATCATTGAGTTTTTAGAGAAGCTGCTGTCTAGGTAGAATTTTTGGGGACTTTTGTGTTTCTGACCCACCAACAAATGTTGCTGCTGACAAATAATTAGAGTGACAGGTTAGGTTCACAAAAGTACTGCACAAATAATAATTATTTTAAAATGTATATATGGAGATCGCCCAGAATAACTGCTGTTTGCTTTAGCACAGAATCTCCAAAAGTTCAAAATATCATCGATTTGGGGAGAGGGTGAGGGGAAGACTGCAGAAAAACCTGTCGACACTTACAAAAGCTTCATTTGGTTTTCAATCAGTTGAAGGACTTTCCAGAAGATGGTACTTGTGAAATTGATCTCAATTAAAATCAGCCCAAGTGCGGCTCTCCCACAATAGCTCCGCGGGCCCTGGGAGTGGCGGCGTGCTATTCCGCTATCATAGCACCAGCACCTGTCTGGACTACCCTGGCACTCATCCTGTTTTTAATTTTCACCTCAGCCTTTTCTTCTAAGCAGTCTTTGACCTCCGTGGCACCCCTAACGAACTCCTTTCAGCGTCCGCGCCTCTCCAGGTCCGAGTTATAATGGAAATGCAGTGAGGAACAGTGGTGCGGGCCGTCTTTCACCTCTGACAGCAGGGCCGGCACGTGGCTCGTAGCTGTCAGGACACTGACACGCCTCTGCAGCAGGATAATTGGGTACTTGAGGAAGATTCATAAGGCAATATGCTGCAGAGCTCCGTGTCCTGCCCCCAGGGCAACAAGGGGCACCCAGGGGAAGAGAGAAAGAGAAGGCTTCAACCGGAGATTGAAATCTGGTCTTGATAAATAATAATCCATTTATAATAGGACAGGATGACGACTTTGGTTCTAAGAAGGCCACGATTCATGCAGCTTGGGGGATGATTTTTAAAGATTTCAAGAATGAACTTTATGGAAGGTGAATCAAAGCCAGGTTAGTGTGCAAGTCAGAAAGATGCGGAACATCCCATACAAGAGGAAGTGGGCAGCATCACGTGGAACAGGCCTTTTCATACCAGGAAGTTTGTTATTTTAATCAAAGCAAGCCGTCTGACAGCTCATTATTAAGAGACAACAAGAAGTGACTTTATTAATATAGCGTGGAGTTGATTCCTCTGCAAATTAAAGTCCTTTGTTCACTTGTGACAGTTTGCTGAGGAGGCATCTGTTAAGGGATACCAAGCGGGATAACATTTTAAAAGTGTAATGTGATAACAATTAACCTATAATTCCTTTTTCTTATATTCCACCCTTTCAATTTTATTAGATAAATTTATCATGAAAGGTGACGAAGACAAAATCTTTCACATGATTTCCTTGTGAAGTGGCCCCTTGTGATTGGCATCATCTGTCACAACCTTATTGGCGTTTATTTCCCCCGATATTTATGATTTTGTTTATGGAATGTGACAGGTTGGTGGTTACTGTGCCTGCCTCGATTGTGAAAGGCCAGGAGTCTTCATTCAACATAATATTTTAGTGGGAAAAATAATAAGGCAGTTGATGTATTCAGTCAGCGTGTGTTGTGTTACCAAACAGGAGACAGAAATTTTAGGTAATATCATGTAATATCAGAGCTATGAAAAAAGATTTTTCCTTCTGTAGTGATATCCTGGGGATTCTGAAATCCTGAATCAGTAAGTAGTCAAGAAAAAGCATTTTGATTATAAGAGATTTATGTTTGACGATCTGGAAAATGATTTTGAAAGGCAGAAGTGAGCATCTGTAAATAACAGCCCATAATAGAAAAGTCTCACATCCACTTCAAAGTTCTGTCACAGTCTGGATTTTGAAGGCTACGTAACATCACTCTTCTGTCCTCGGTGTTTTCCCTCTTAAATTTTTACTGCCCTGGAAATCAGAGCGAATTTGACCCATGAAAGAAATATGAGGACTCTAGGCCTTTAAATAAGGAATGATGTTGCATTTGTCCTCCTTGGACAATGAACAGAAACTTCTGTGACTTGTTGAATTCACATTTTCTGGTTGGTTAGTTAAATATTATCAGAGATAAATTTTCTCTTGGGAATTTTTTTTTTTTTTAAGAGATCTGCTTTAACTTTCTAGGATGTTTTACCATAAAATTTCTAAAAATCAAAATGCCTGAGTTATTCTTAGATCAATAGTGCCTTGGTGATTGTTCCTTATCTTGGGTGATAATTTAGGTGTTTCCATAGTTTTGCGTCCTGATAGCTAGAGAATGCAGGGCAAGTGTAATAAGTGGATCAGGACATTAATAAGTAAATGATAACATATTGCCATTTAAAGGTCCTGCCAATAGAAACAAAGAATATAACTCAATTCTTTCAACTTGCATTATGTCTTTAAAAAAACCCTATGGACGTTCTTTCATTCACTTACTCACCCAGTATTTACTCAGAATCTCCTGTGTGCTAGGTATTGTGCCAGCTACTAGCTTACAAAGATGAATAAGACAGGGTCCTTGTCCCAGATGATTTAAGGCCAATAAGCACCACAAACTGTAATAAGGGCCAGGTGAGAAGTTTGCAGAGGGCACACCAGGTACATTAAGAAGAGGGGTACTATATAAATATTTACACACATATATACATATATATACTCAGACTTCTTATAATAATTCTTCTGTATATTATGCAGATAATCCAAAAGTGTTTAGAAGAATAGAGAAAATTTCTACTTCCCTTAATTAATCTCTTCCTTATTTTCCATATCATCTGACAATTATCAAATTAACACCTCCTAGTTGAGAGAAACTAGGTAGAATTTTCTTCGTGACATGCCCATACACGACTCTGGTTTCGGATAAAGATGACTAGCTGGTGGACCTGTGGCGAGGCAGGCAGGCAGTTTGTGGGGTTCACTGAGGGACCTAGTTCTTTCTGAGCTCTCTAGCCTCACCTCTTCCCTCCTCCCCATGCTCCCAGGTTCCTCACGTGTATATGTGCCCCTTCCACCCTCTGAACTCACCTTTTTCTGCTCCTCCCTTCACGCTCCACTGTGGCTTTGTGTTCTGTTCTGCACTGCTTAGTTACTACGCACCCAATTCAACAAGTCAGCTTGCGCTAAGTTCTGAATGTCAAATGATGGCTCAGCCAGTCTGTCTCACCCTGCTTCACAAAGTAGCAGACATAGGAAATGACAGCATTTGTGCAGGCATCCTGAGGTGACACACAGGCACTTAGGGCCTGAGGCCGTCACCTGGGCTCCTGCCACCCTGGCCCCACCGGCCACCAGCAGCATGCAGGGATGATGAATCAGGTACATGGGTTACCATTTGCCCCATCTGAGCCCAGCATACACACTGGGACTTCAGATTTTCATCCCTCCCTATAACATGCTGGCATTTTATTAGGAACCTCCGGTGCCCAAATATAAAAAAGAGGGGTGTCCAGCTCGGTAGTTCAGATCTCTGGAATTTGCCCAGCCTGTGCTGAAAATCTGGCTCTGTTCCATGAGCGCAGTGACTGTGGGCTGTCTTTTCACTTTTTTGTATCTCAGCGCCCTACGCATGGGTTTTTGAGGGGTTTTTTTAAATTTTATTTTTTTATACAGCAGGTTCTTATTAGTTATCCATTTTATCCTCGTGGGGTTTTAAGGTGGATTGGATTCTATGAGTTAACGTGCATAATACAGTCAGTGTGGAATTTCCAGGCACTGCATGTTCCATTAAACAGTCTTGCCATTGTCGGTGGGTATTTTAGACAGTAACAAGGCCACTGGAAGAGAGATTGAATAAGAGAGAAAAATACTTTAAGCCTCCTATCTCAAAGCAAATAACATGTGTGCAAAGATGGCAGACTAGAAGGACGTGCTCTCACTCCCTCTTGTGAGAACACCAGAATCACAGCTAGCTGCTGGACAGTCATCGACAGGAAGACACTGGAACTCACCAAAAAGTTACCCCACATCCAAAGACAAAGGAGAAGCCACAATGAGATGGAAGGAGGGGCGCAATCACAGTAAAATCAAATCCCATAACTGCTGGGTGGGTGACTCACAGACTGGAGAACATTTATACCACAGAAGTCCACCCACTGGAGTGAAGGTTGTGAGCCCCATGTCAGGCTTACCAACCTGGGGGTCTGGAAACGGGAGGAGGAATTCCTAGAGAATCAGACTTTGAAGCCTGGTGGGATTTGATTGCAGACTTAGACAGGATTGGGGGAAACAGAGACTCCACCCTTGGAGGGCACACACAAAGTAGTGTGTGCATCAGGACCCAGGGGAAGGAGCAGTGACCCCAGGGGAGACTGAACCAGACCTACCTGCTAGTATTGGAGGGTCTCCTGCAGAGGCGGGGGTGGCTGTGGCCCACCGTGGGGACAAGGGCACTGGCAGAAGAAGTTCTAGGAAGTACTCCTTGAAGTGAGCCCTCCCAGAGTCTGTGATTAGCTCCACCAAAGAGCCCAGGTAGGCTCCAGTGTTTGGTTGCCTCAGGCCAAACAACCAACAGGAAGGGAACCCAGCCCCATCCATCAGCAGTCAAGCGGATTCCAATCAGGAAAGTTGCACAAGTCTCTTAGGTAGCCTCATCCACCAGAGGGCAGACAGCAGAAGCGAGAAGAACTACAATCCTGAAGCCTGTGCAAAAACCACATTCACAGAAAGATAGACAAGATGAAAAGGCAGAGGGCTATGTACCAGATGAAGTAACAAGATAAAACCCCAGAAAAACAACTAAATGAAGTGGAGATAGGCAACCTTCCAGAAAAAGAATTCAGGATAATGATAGTGAAGATGATCCAGGACCTCAGAAAAAGAATGGAGGCAAAGATCGAGAAGATGCAAGAAATGTTTAGCAAAGACTTAGAAGAATTAAAGAACAAACAAACACAGATTAACAAAACAATAACTGGAATGAATACTACAATAGAATGAAACAATAGCAGAATGACTGAGGCAGAAGAACAGATAAGTGACTTGGAAGACAGAATGGTGGAATTCACTGCTGCGGAACAGAATAAAGAAAAAAGGATGAAATGAAGACAGCCTAAGAGACCTCTGGGACAACATTAAACGCAGCAACATTTGCATTGTAGGGGTCCCAGAAGGAGAAGAGAGAGAGAAAGGACCAGAGAAAATATTTGAAGAGATTATACTCAAAAATTTCCATAACTTGGGAAAGGAAATAGCCACCCAAGTCCAGGAAGTGCAGCGAGTCCCATACAGGATAAACCCAAGGAGAAACACGCTAAGACACATTTTAATCAAATTGGCAAAAATTAAGGACAAAGAAAAATTATTGAAAACAGCAAGGGGAAAATGACAAATAACATACAAGGGAACTCCCATAAGTTAACAGCTGATTTCTCAGCATAAGCTCTACAAGCCAGAAGGGAGTGGCATGATATACTTTAAGTGATGAAAGTGAAGAAGCTACAACCAAGATTACTCTACCCGGCAAGGATCTCATTCAGATTTGAGGGAGAAATCAAAAGCCTTACAGACAAGCAAAAGCTAAGCGAATTCAGCACCACCAAACCAGCTCTACAACAAATGCTAAAGGAACTTCTCTAAGTGGGAAACACAAGAGAAGAAAAGGACCTACAAAAACAAACCCAAAACAATTAAGAAAATGGTCATAGGAACATACATATAGATAATTACCTTAAACGTGAATGGATTAAATGCTCCAACCAAAAGGCACAGGCTTGCTGAATGGATACAAAAAGAAGACCCATATATATGCTGTCTACAAGAGACCCACTTCAGACCTAGGGACACATACAGACTGAAAGTGAGAAGATGGAGAAAGATATTCCATGCAAATGGAAATCAAAAGAAAGCTGGACTAGCAATACTCATATCAGATAAAATAGACTTTAAAATAAAGAATGTTACAAGAGACAAGGAAGGACATGACGTAATGATCAAGGGATCAATCCAAGAAGAAGATATAACAATTATAAATATATATGCACCCAACATAGGAACACCTCAATACATAAGGCACTGCTAACAGCTATAAAAGGGGAAATCAACAGTAACACAATAATAGTTGGGGACTTTAACACCTCACTTAGGCTAATGGACAGATCATCCAAAATGAAAGTAAATAAGGAAACAGAAGCTTTAAATGACACAATAGACCAGATAGATTTAATTGATATTTATAGGACATTCCATCCAAAAACAGCAGATTACACTTTCTTCTCAAGTATGCATGGAACATTCTCCAGGATAGATCACATCCTGGGTCACAAATCAAGCCTCAGTAAATTTAAGAAAACTGAAATCATATCAGGCATCTTTTCTGACCACAACACTATGAGATTAGAAATGAATTACAGGGAAAAGAATGTAAAAAACACAAACACACAGAGGCTAAACAATACATTACTAAATAACCAAGAGATCACTGAGGAAATCAAAGGGGAAATAAAAAAAAATACCTAGAGACAGGGCTTCCCTGGTGGTGCAGTGGTTGAGAGTCCACCTGCCAATGCAGGGGACACGAGTTCGTGCCCTGGTCTGGGAAGATACCACAGGCCGCTGAGCGGCTGGGCCCATGAGTCATGGCCACTGAGCCTGCGCGTCCGGAGCCTGTGCTCCACAATGGGGGAGGCCACAACAGTGAGAAGCCCGTGTGCCGCAAAAAGAAAAAAAAAAACCCTAGAGACAAATAACAATGAAAATACGAAGATCCAAAACCTATGGGATGCAGCAAAAGCAGTTCTAAGAGGGAAGTTTATAACTATACAAACCTACCTCAAGAAACAAGAAAAATCTCAGGTAAACAATCTAACCTTACACCTAAAGGAACTAGAGAAAGAAGAACAAACAAAACCCAAAGTTAGCAGAAGGAAAGAAATCATAAAGATCAGAGCAGAAATAAATGAAATAGAAACAAAGAAAACAATAGCAAAGATCAATAAAACTAAAAGCTGGTTCTTTGAGTAGATAAACAAAATTGATAAACCATTAGCCAGACTCATCAAGAAAAAGAGGGAGAGGACTCAATTCAATAAAGTTAGAAATGAAAAAAGAGAAGTTACAAAAGACACCACAGAAATACAAAGCATCCTAAAAGACTACTACAAGCAACTCTATGCCAATAAAATGGACAACCTGGAAGAAATGGACAAATTCTTAGAAAGGTATAACCTTCCAAGACTGAACCAGGAAGAAACAGAAAATATGAACAGACCAATCACAAGTAATGAAATTGAAACTGTGATTAAAAATCTTCCACCAAACAAAAGTCCAGGACCAGATGGATTCACAGGTGAATTCTATCAAACATTTAGAGAAGAGCTGACACCCATCCTTCTCAAACTCTTCCAAGAAATTGCGGAGGAAGGAACACTCGCAAACTCATTCTATGAGGCCACTATCACCCTGATACCAAAACCAGACAAAGATACTACAAAAAAAGAAAATTACAGACCAATATCACTGATGAATATAGATGCAAAAATCCTCAACAAAATACTAGCAAACAGAATCCAACAACACATTAAAAGGATCATACACTATGATCAAGTGGGATTTTTTCCAGAGATGCAAGGATTCTTCAATATACGCAAATCAATCAACGTGATACACCATGTTAACAAATTGAAGAATAAAAACCATATGGTCATCTCAATAGATGCAGAAAAAGCTTTTTACAAAATTCAACACCCATTTATGATAAAAACGCTCCAGAAAGTGGGCATAGAGGGAACCTACCTCAACATAATAAAGGCCATATATGACAGACCCACAGCAAACATCATTCTCAATGGTGAAAACCTGAAAGCATTTCCTCTAAGATCAGAAACAGGATAAGGATGTCCACTCTCACCACTATTATTCAACATAGTTTTGGAAGTCCTAGCCACGGCAATCAGAGAAGAAAACGAAATAAAAGGAGTACAAATTGGAAAAGAAGAAGTAAAACTGTCACTGTTTGCAGATGACATGATAGTATACTAGTATACATAGAGAATCCTAAAAATGCTACCAGAAAACCACTAGAGCTAATCAATGAATTTGGTAAAGTAGCAGGATACAAAAGTAATGCACAGAAATCTGTTGCATTCCTGTACACTAATGATGAAAAATCTGAAAGGGAAATTAAGGAAACACTCCCATTTACCATTACAACAAAAAGAATGAAATACCTAGGAATAAACCTACCTAGGGAGACAAAAGACCTGTATGCAGAAAATTATAAGACACTGATGAACGAAATTAAAGATGATACCCACAGATGGAGAGATATACCATGTTCTTGGATTGGAAGAATCAATATTGTGAAAATGACTATACTACCCAAAGCAATCTACAGATTCAGTGCAATCCCTATCAAATTACCAATGGCATTTTTTATGGAACTAGAAAAAAAATCTTAAAATTTGTATGTATACATAAAAGACCCTGAATAGCCAAAGCAGTCTTGAGGGAAAAAAACGGAGCTAGAGGAATCAGACTCCCTGACTTCAGACTATACTACAAAGCTACAGTAATCAAGACAATATGGTACTGGCACAAAAACAGAAACATAGATCAATGGAACAAGATAGAAAGCCCAGAGATAAACACACACCTATGGTCAACTAATCTATGACAAATATACAATGGAGAAAATACAGTCTCTTCAATAAGTGGTGCTAGGAAAACTGGACAGCTACATGTAAAAGAATGAAATTAGAACACTCCCTAACACCATACACAAAAATAAACTCAAAATGGATTCAAGACCTAAATGTAAGACTGGACACTATAACATTCTGAGAGGAAAACATAGGAAGAACACTCTTTGACATAAATCACAGCAAGATCCTTTTTTGATCCACCTCCTAGAGTGCTGGAAATAAAAACAAAAATAAATAAATGGGACCTAATGAAACTTGAAAGCTTTTGCACAGCAAAGGAAACCATAAACAAGATGAAAAGACAACCCTCAGAATGGGAGAAAATATTTGCAAATGAATCATCAGACAAAGGATTAATCTCCAAAATATATAAACAGCTCATGTACCTCAATATTAAAGAAACAAACAACCCAATCCAAAAATGGACAGATGACCTAAATAAACATTTCTCCGAAGAAGACATACAGATGGCCAAGAAGTATATGAAAAGCTGCTCAACATCATTAATTATTAGAGAAATACAAAGCAAAACTACAATGAGGTATCACCTCACACCAGTTAGAATGGACATCATTAGAAAATCTACAAACGACAAACGCTGGAGAGCGTGTGGAGAAAAGGGAACCCTCTTGCACTGTTGGTGGGAATGTACATTGATACAGCCACTATGGAGTACAGTATGGAGGTTCCTTAAAAAACTAATAATAGAATTACCATATGATATAGCAATCCCACTACTGGGCATGTACCTAGAGAAAACCATAATTCAAAGAGACGCATGCACCCTGATGTTCATTGCAGCACTATTTACAATAGCCAGGTCATGGAAGCAACCTAAATGCCCATCGACAGAGGAATGGGTAATGAAGATGTGGTACATATATACAATGGAATATTACTCAGCCATAAAAAGGAACGAAATTGGGTCATTTGTTGAGACGTGGATGGATCTAGAGACTGTCATACACTGTGAAATTAATCAGAAAGGGAAAAAGAAATATCGTATATTAACGCATGTTTGTGGAACCTAGATAAATGGTACAGATGAACGGGTTTGCAGGGCAGAAGTTGAGACACAGATGTAGAGAACAAATGTATGGACACCAAGGGGGGAAAGCTATGAGGGAGTGGGGATGGTGGTGTGATGAATTGGGCGATTGAGATTGACATGTATACACTGATGTGTGTAAAATTGATGACTAATAAGAACCTGCTGTAGAAAAAAAGTAAAATTCAAAAATTGAAATGAATCCTAAAAAGTAAATAAATAACATGTGTGCTTTCATACATCTATGCATAAATGAATGTATAAATACATATACATATATACATACATACACAGTCGTCCCTTGGTATCCACGGGGGATTGGTTCCAGGAGCCTCCAATTCCGCAGATGCTCAAGTCTTATATAAAATGGTATAGTATTTGTATACAACCTTCACACATCCTCCTGTGTACTTTAAATCATCTTGATTACTTAGAACACCTAATACAATGTAAATGCTATGTAAATAGTTGTAAATACAATGTAAATGCTATGTAAATAGTTGCCAGAGCATGGCAAAGTAAAGTTTTGCTTTTTGGAACTTTCTGGGATTTTTTTTCCCCTGAATATTCGATTCACAGTTGCTTGAGTCCCTGGATGCAGAACCCCTGGATACCAAGGGCCAAGTGTTTATAGCGTTTTCTGTACTTGGAAAGCACTGCTCTCCTTTCTCCTTTGTTCCCCGGTTAACTCGTTTATGTGTTTTCAAATTAGTTCCAATGTGATGTCCTCTAGGATGGTCCCTGCTCTTACTCCGTTTATATTTCAGTAGAGAGAGGCAGGCAGTAAACAGGTAAACAAATCAGATTATTGAGAATCATGATGTGATGGAGATTTCAAAGAATGCTCTATGGGATTCCTAGGAGGTAACTTGCTGGCGGACAACTGAAGGAGAGGGAGATGCCCACCCGCAGGGTCTTTCAGCCTAGGGGTCCTCAGCTGTGAGTGAGAGGTAGAACACAGTTCAGCATATTTAGGGGACAGAAAGGAGCTTAGTGCTGCTGGAGCCAGAGGAGCACGGGGAAGTGTTATTAGAGGAGGTTGGAGACTGAGGCCCATCCTTGTGAAGGATTTCCTGGTCCTCCCCGGCCCCTGGATGCTGGAGACCACGTACATCGGAACCTGATTACTAACAACCTTAGTAGAAGGTAGAATCAACCTTCTACTAGAAACAACCAACAACCTTGGTAGAATCTCAGCATCTCCTTTACCCAAAGGCAGAGGTAAACTAACTTTCCCACCCCATCCTCCAGCCACAGCTTCTTGTTGGTTGTGACTTTGCATCCTTCATCACCTTGTGTGATTCCTGGCACAAAGTAAGGGCTTGATAAATATTACCAGAATATTCACATGAATGAGCTGAATACTGGAGATACACGGGAAAATGAACTGTTGTTTTAAGAGGAGACTACACTTCGTCATGCAGAAAGTTTACCTTCTCTCTAAGAAGAGCCCTGCGGCTCCTTAGCCCCACCCACTTGTTCTGTGTTTCTTTTGGGAATTCTTGAATGCCATTTAGCATTGAATAAAATGTCTTCCCCGCCCCCCCCCCCCCCCCCCCCCCGCCTTGCTAATTATAATCATACAAGCAGTGAACTAAACAGTTGGGGGTGAAAGAAATTCTGATGATGTTATAAATGCAAATAGTTTTCACACCAGATTAATTTATTTAACTAAGAGTCCTGATCTTTAAGCCTTAAATGTTTGAGTGTGAAACGTTTTATTCACCGGGGAGATAGTCCACAGTGAAGCTGGTCTGAAGCTCATTCTTCTATCAGGAGCGATGTTAGGATGCATATCGTTTAGCTAGTTTTTAATGGGCAAGTTGTGAGTTCTTTAAAACATTTCAGGATGTGATTTACATGATTCAAGATTAGCAGGTCCGGGGAACTCTGGGGCTGTTTGAGGTTATAAGAAGCCAAGTCATACAAGGGTCTGAAAGGATGTTGGTGTTATCTGTGTGTTTGACTAATATTTGAATTAAATGTTTTATATTTCATCAAAGCAAGACTGAAATTCATTATTACTGCTGATATGCAGTACTAATTACAGGAAATAACCAGCCCTTCCATGTTCAGTGCCAAATGCTGATAGTTGAGCGATCTGTTCTCTAGAGGGGGAAATCATAGGTCTTAGATCTGGGAGAGAATTTAGTTCACTGTGTTTCAGCTATTTTAAGCTCAGACTCTCTTTTTTTTTAAAAAAAAAAATCCGTTGCCTTTATTTTCTTCAACCTTCAATTTCTTTAGTTTGTATTATTAAAACAATAATTTTTATCCAAAGGTGAGATTATATTATAACGATAAATGTAATTTTTCAAACTACACATCTTCCCCAATCAGTCCTGCATCCTGGTTGAGAATCACTGTGTTCTTCAGAGATGAGAAAACTGAGGCTTTGGTTAATTAGGTCTTAAGATTAAGCTTTATCATGGACCTTTTTAAGGTAAAGCAGGTACCTGGTTGGGGTTCCTTCCCCATGTGTCTTATATAAATGTTAGAGGAGTCTAGAAATTCAAATTCAGGTTTTTCAGATATTCAGGCATTCCTCCTGTCCTTATGATGTTCTAAAACCCCCGTGTTGGGTAGGTTTCCCCATGTGAGCTGGCATCACAGGTCCAAATTTCCCTCTGCATCTCAGGCCCTGTGCACATGTGTTTTACTTGTATAGCAGCAAACATCTGGACCTGAGTGGTCATTCTGCTACCCTGGGATGGTCTCTGGAAGTAACAGTATACATTAGAAAAATATATCACATTCTTTTAGAAAAGTTACTTGGTGTGAACTCTATGATCTCACAAAGTAGAGAGCAACTGGCGTATTTTATATTATTAGGAAGGATAATGGCAAATGTGATCTGCTGGTGGGAAATTGAAATCACAGATTAAATTACATTCCCGGCTAATAAATTCACTAGGAGAACAAACCAGAGCAAATGCCAGCAGAACACAGCCCTAAGACATTAAATAAAGATTATATGATTGAAAAGGAAGATCAATCAGGGTGGAAGCAAGAGTCTTGTTAATGTGCCTGGTTATCATTGTGTCTAGCTGGTGGAAAAGGATTCTTGAATCTTACATATTCAGCTAAACAAAATGAGCTGGTTCCTTCCTGTAAACTTCACTGAAACTTGTTTCCGGGGCCCCTGCATGGGAAGGTAGAAGTGGGATAATAATAGCATTTACTGTTATAATAAACATTAAACCATTATTCAAGGCGTCTTGGACATTGATCTCAACATCCTCACTAAAGAGTAAGATAAAAGTAATTACATGCTTATAAGTGCTGTATATATTTGTAAGTGCTGATAAAGCATAATATGTGGTACTTTCAAAATTATATATGAGCATGTATATACACATTAGATAAGACACGTAATTATATGTGAGCATGTATATACACATTAGATAAGACACGTAATTATATGTGAGCATGTATATACACATTAGATAAGACACGTAATTATATGTGAGCATGTATATACACATTAGATAAGACACGTAATTATATGTGAGCATGTATATACACATTAGATAAGACACGTAATTATATGTGAGCATGTATATACACATTAGATAAGACACGTAATTATATGTGAGCATGTATATACACATTAGATAAGACACGTAATTATATGTGAGCATGTATATACACATTAGGTAAGACACGTAATTATATGTGAGCATGTATATACACATTAGGTAAGACACGTAATTATATGTGAGCATGTATATACACATTAGGTAAGACACGTAATTATATGTGAGCATGTATATACACATTAGGTAAGACACGTAATTATATGTGAGCATGTATATACACATTAGATAAGACACATAATTATATGTGAGCATGTATATACACATTAGATAAGACACATAATTATATGGAAGATGTAAAATGTTTTTAAAACTAAATTATATGTATTAAAATAGAAGGGTTCATTTTATTTTGGTTTTGATCCCATGTTACTATCATAAATCTTTAGATAATCAAATCAAGGTGTCACTGGAAATGCTTACCAAAACCCAGTTGATCTCAACTGCATGCTGACTTCAAATAAAACAGAGCTTGAGAGGTAGAGAATAGAAAATTATTTAAAGGATGAATAGGGAGAAAATACATATAGGATTAAATGGAAGAAATCCATAGAGAAGTTTGTTTTTTCATTTGCTTCTAAATTATAACTAGACTTGAGGAATCTGGCTAAAGAATGGGAAATGGGAAGGGACCCCCAGGTAAGATTTAGTTTTGCAAAATTTTGAAACCATAGATGAGAAGCTGTGGAGCATTTGGGGAGGTTGGTGAGCATATGAGCATGATGGGAATACTAGATAAGAAGTGACATATGTTTGAACTGATTTATAGAGCAGAGACAATAGATATGTTTGATGATAAAAGATTTTCTACAGAGTTAGGTATGAAGCATGCTAATGAAAATTATGGTGTGTGAAGGTTATTGCTGAGAGATAATAAGGTTAAAAATAAAAGAATTGGGACTTCCCTGGTGGCGCAGTGGTTAAGAATCTGCCTGCCAGTGCAGTGGACACGGGTTCGAGCCCTGGTCCGGGAAGATCCCACATGCCGCAGAGCAACTAAGCCCATGTGCCACAACTACTGAGCCCGCGAGCCACAACTACTGAGCCCACGTGCCACAACTACTGAGCCCACGTGCCACAACTACTGAAGCCTGCACGCCTAGAGCCCGTGCTGCACAACAAGAGGAGCCACCACAATGAGAAGCCCGCGCACCACAAGGAAGGGTAGCCCCTGCTTGCCGCAACTAGTAAAAGCCCGTGTGCAGCAGTGAAGACCCAAAACAGCCAAAACTTAGAATTAAAAAAAAAAAAGAATTGGGAAGCTAGAGAATTTTGGAGTTCATGGACAGATGACAGAGGAAAATCCATCACTTTGTGGCCAGATGTTTAGTATTTAATATCACAAGTTCAGTTGGATGCAATCTCTCTTGCTGTAGATGTGGCGAGTGCTCTTAATTTTGTTTCTTCGTTTGGCCTCATTAATGTTGGACCAGTAGAGCCTCTGGCCTCCTTTGTTTTAAGGGTTTAGAAGCATTTTATAGTCTATTTGTGTGTGTGTGTGTATGTGTGTTTCCCAGAAAATCTACGTCTACATACAGACCTCCCTCTTTCCCATTTTGAATTCTAGGGAGCCTGTTTCCTTGGCCCAAGTAACCAGAAATTGAGGATAGGGAACTCAGAAAGGGAACTTTGGTCCTTTGAGTTTTGTTTTTCTACCCCTAGTGTGTTACAATAGCTTGTCTATTGATTCACTTGTACTTTGAATATTTAATCTTAGACTTGGCTTTGAAAGACCGCATTTCAATTATTTGAATTGTCTGTGGAGCTAAAACAGTACCCTACTGTTAAACATGTTAGTTAATGATGGAAGGTATTTCCGCACACAAACACACTTTAATCAAGCAAAACCTCAGAGCATGGAAGACCTTGGTTTACATATTGCCTGGTTATTCTGACCTTTTTTCATTTCTTTTATTTGGGGGATGTGATAAGCCAGAGATATGAGCTGCAAATTCCAAATCACAATCTCCTTTTTCTCCGCTAGAAACCACAAATCATAGCCAAGCAACTGTTTTAAGTGGTACAATTTAGAGATACTGTGGAAACATAAAAGGTGGTGCTTTTATAGTAGCTCAGAGGCATTGAAAGGAAAGCATTCTTCCACTGAGGCCAGGATCGTTAGCACATTACAAGGGAACATACCTGTCTTCATCGTGATGAGGCTGAAGTAGAAAGCATCACGTGGGCAGTGCTGGTGTAAAAGATGTAAATCCCCTCTGAAAGTTCAATACCTGAAAACATACCTATGTGTATATGGCTCTTCTACCTTATATTCAACTCTTCCGGAGCAGCTTAGTTTTAAAATTTTACAAGAGGGATCATGAGAGAGCAGAGGCCCTTGCTTACGAAAAGAGACAGACAGAAACTCTGCACATTTAATTTTCTGAAAAAAAAAAATCCCTACTACTAATTGTTTTCCAAACCCTTCTTATTTTATTAGGCACAACTCCATTAAATTATGTTCTTCACTCATCATCTCTTTAATGAAAAAATTACTTTAAATACTCATGTCAAGTAGAAATTGAAGCAAAGTAGATTGGATTACTCTAGTAATCCCGGAAGAGAAATTTAAATTCTATAGTTAATTTGTAGGCAGTTACAAGTTATATTTCCACTGCAAATCAGAACAATGAGCTGTGACAAGTTATGGGGACGTAGGGTGGGGAAGGTTGGAAAATATATTGTTTTCCTGTGTGATGATGGCCTTGGAAAAAAAGATAACTAGATCCCTTCAAGTTTGACAATAATAAGGATCAAAAGACATGAGGTCCATGAGGTAGCCAATAGAGAAGGAAGAAGGCTTTTGTTAAAAAAAATGGGGGGGAATGAAATAAAAATATCCAGTGGGGGGCTTCCCTGGTGGCACAGTGGTTGAGAGTCCACCTGCCAGTGCAGGGGACATGGGTTCGAGCCCTGGTCTGGGAAGATCCCACATTCTGCGGAGCAACTAAGCCCATGCGCCACAACTACTGAGCCTGCACTCTAGAGCCCACGAGCCACAACTACTGAGCCCATGTGCCACAACTACTGAAGCCCGCACGCTTAGAGCCCGTGCACCGCAACGAAGAGTAGACCCTGCTTGCCTCAACTAAAGAAAACCCGTGTACAGCAATGAAGACCCAAAGCAGCCAAAAATAAATTAATTAAAAAAAAACTGTACTTAGTAAAAAAAAAAAAAAAAAATCCAGTGGCCAGTGGTGCTTAAAGAGTGTGGTTGTCCACATTACCATAGGACCATAGATCAGTGCAATTGTCCGTGGACAAGAAACGAAAAGTATTGATACTTGGTTGACCTGCTGGTAGAGCTCGGGTCACCTCCCTGAATCACGTCACCAGTCTTGTTGAGATAGCACATCAGTTAAACGAAATTGTCATCCCTACAAGGCATCCAGCATAAGACACCACATTTTGTCACCACAAAGTATGGCTGTGAGCACTGAGAGAGTGAGATGGGGATTGAGTAGTGATTTAGGAGAGGAAGATTGGAGCACTTGTGTATAAAGGATGTTCTAATTCTCCCCACTGGACTAGTAAGATTGAGGCAAACTTTTTAAGACAGAATAAGGAACCTGGAGTAGGAACCAGATTCCACTACTGCCCAATGAAATACGTTTTAATGTTCTGAATGTCCTTGTCATTTTTCTTCTTCTGTATAAAATCCATTCCCTCTGAAGGTGAACAAACATTTTATGTACTCTCCCCATAGAGAATACATAAATGTCCGCTGTGAATGCATATAGAACTAGTATAGCAATCTCTAAAATTAACTGTATACTTTATAGTGTCATATTTATACCTCTCCAAGAATTACTATCAACTTCTTTCTTTGATATTATTAAAGGAATAATTTGCTAGAAATATCTTGACGCATCTGTCCATTTAAATAGTCACGCTACTTTAGGTCAGCATATTATTTTTAGATTTTTGAAGTGAAGTCTTTTTAAATGTACAAAACCTAACATTTCTGCTGTGTTTCTGAAAGATTAAAGAAAAATTCCATTAAGAAATAGTAGGAGAATTCAACCGTGTCTTCTCATGTGTTACTAGCATTTTGCATTCCAAATAGAAAATATGCCAAGGTGCATTGTGTATTAATCAATCAAAATGCAAAAGTAACAGCAAAATTCACCCTAACAACCAAGAATATTCCTCAGGGGAGCGTTCATTGAATTGCCTGGGTTTTGACATAGAGTAACCCAGCTGTCCAGCTATTGATTTGAGCATAATTATCTGCTGCTTAGTAATTATTTACATATGCATTGGAATTGTGTCACTGTACTTTTAAGTGGAATTAAGAGAAATAGTGACAGTGTATTATTGTTTGAGGGTAACGCTATAGTTTCCAAAGATAAGAGTCCATTGTTAGGCCTTTCAGTGGGCTGCATTTTTCACCAGATAGAGTCCCACCCGAAGAAACCAGGAAAAGGGCTTCTGGACATCTGTTTCTGGATTTTATTTTTTACAGTTCTCAGTTGTGTATCATATTCCTTTATACACCTGAGCTTGAAGCCATTTCTTAGGCTTGAGTGTATTCAAATTCAATGTGTGTGTGTGTGTGCGCACCCACACTTTCTTGACAAATTTTGCATTAGAAGAAATTTTATTCTTTGGTAATGGTTGTGCCTTGGACCAAAGATGCTTACCTTTTGATAAATCTTTATGAAAGAAAGGGGAAAAAGGTATTCAAATAGATTGTCCCTAAACATACAGGCTAAAATCAGGGTTTCCGATGTAAGTAACTCATTGGGATGATGGTAAAAGATGCCTTCCTCTGATTCTTCATAGTCCTGTGGATAACTCCAGGGGTGGGACTGATATTTTGAGATCTACACTGTTCATCCTTGATGTTAAGATACGTGATCAAAAGGGAATTCCCTGGCGGTCCAGTGGTTAAGACTCCGTGCTTCCACTGCAGGGGGCATGGATTCGATCCCTGGTTGGGGAACTGAGATCCCGCATGCTGCCCGGCACAGCCAAAAAAAAAAAAAAAAAAAGTATGTGATCAATCAACTTTTAATTTTGTGCAAATTAATTTCCCACATGATATGGACGAACATTTCCTTATTCATAAACTTCATTTAAAGCCAACTTCAGCCAGAAAGTTGTGGCTAACGTTGTGTCACTTGAGGAACAGAAGTTCACTCTAAAGACGTATTTCATATACGTAAGATGCTCAGAATGATCACTTACTGGTGCTTATACGGTGGTAAGGATATTGCAGACTTTTCCTGACTTGCTCCTAAGTGACTGAAAAACTTAGCAAGATGTGTCTTCAGCTAATTTTGATGTTTCGATATAGAATCAAACTTTCATAACAGTTGATGTTAGACTTCATTTTTATGACTTGAATAACTGAAATTTTCTGACTGTGCCATTTTGTTTCGGACTGTTTTGTTTAGGACTGTTTACAAAATTTGTAATAGCGACACATTGCTGAGGCAGTGAGCAAAATGTGTGAAATATGGAAATGAGCTTAAAAAAATAGAGAGAACGCTGAACTGTTTTCGGAGGCTCCCGAAACCCTTCCCACAGTTGGTCTTGAATAACAGGAAGAGAGATGAAGATTTCCTTCAGTCCAGCCTAATCTAAATATGAAACTCCCTCCACTTCCTTCTGACTCCACTTTGTCTCTTTGCTCTTGTTTAGTGGAAATCCTTTCATTATCTAGTTAATGAAGACATTTTTTCAGCTTTTACCATTTATCTTTTGAACTTGTTTGCATTGGTGTTGTCCATCATTAATTGAAAGATCCTAGATTGCAGGGTCAAGTTCTCTTACATTCTGTTTCTAAGATGCTTATTACCATCCAATGCTAAGTAGATAATAAATTAAAGCTTTCAAGGTGTCTTTGCTTACATTTCCCATTATCCCTGGTGGAAAAATATTTTTCTACATTGCCTCATCAGCTGATGCCCTTTCATACCTATGGTGAGGCTACGGATGGAGGGGGATGGGATACAGTATGGGGTAGGGTTGGGGCTGGAGAGGAGTTTAGGGTGGCAAATAGGAGCTTGCTGTCTGGAATCAGGCAGCCCCACAGGAATATTCACTTCACAACTTTCTTTCTGGCCTTGGACCTTCCAAGCCCAAATTTCTTCATCTGTAAAATGGGAATATAATACCTATGTTCTGGGCTGATTTGTGCCCCCCCGTACCCTAGAACGTGATGGTATTTGGAGACAGGGTGTTTACAGAGGTACTTAAGTTAAAACAAGGCACTAGGATGGACCCTAATTTAGTATGAATGGTGACCTTATAAGAAGAGGAAACTTAGACGCAGGCATGGGCAGAGGGAAGACGCTGTGAAGACACAGGGATAAGACACTCATCTGCCAGCCAAGGAGAAAGACCTGGAACAGATCCTTCCCTCCCAGTCCTCAGAAGGAACCAACCTGGACCCCAGACGTCTAGCCTCCAGAACTGTGAGGCAATTCATGCTGGACCACACCAATGCAAACAAGTTCAAAAGATAAATAGGACAGTTTCTGTTGTGTAAGCCATCCAGTCTGTACCACTTTGTTATGGCCCCTAGCAAACGAATACAAGCTCCTTCATCGTAGTGTCATTAGGTAAGATCCTATTTAAAGTGCCTGCCGTAGTGAGTGTTGTGTAATAGACGCTCAGCAAATGGTAGTTTAATAAAATGGTCAGAGGTGACAACAGAGAACAAAAGTGGAAACATTTTTAGAAATATATTTGCATTCTCAAGGCCTTTTTGGGCATGGAGGTAGATTTGGAAGAAATACAAGGGAGTGTCTTTTTGTTTCAGTTAGGTCCCATGCAAACATATGAGCATTTATGGATTGACAGTATTCAGTTGTGTTTTCTTTTGCAGTTGTCCCTTTGGGATGATAAATGAGCCTCACAGGAGGCTTTATGATCTTGAACCGTAGAATTCAGAGGGTGCCTGCATGTTGAGTGCTTGGTAAAAATATGGAAGTAGTGGTGTCCCAATCTATCTGGTTTCGGTTTCGTTGGATTGGTTTCACACTACATCGCTCTCTGGCAAAGAAGTATCGTGAGCCCAAATAATTTAAAAAATGGCCGGTGTTAAAAGATGCCTCCTGCTGTTCACTCACGCTCCTCTCTGAATAACCAGCAGTTACTGTATTTATGTGGATCTGCGGCACATTGTTAAGCGTTAGTTAAACATTCTAAACATCAGTTCTACGTGCCAGATGTCAGTTCTGCAAGCCTTTCTGCTGTTAAGTTTTTTAAAAGTTCTTTTATTTGCAAGCTGTTTTTCAAGATGAATAAGTGTAAGATTCTTTTTTCTTATTTTGTACTTCCAAAGAGTAATTCCTTCTAATTTGAAGTTTAATAAAATTGTAAGTTAGAGTAATTGCTTCTAAAATGCCCGAGTTTCTCATAAGAATGTCAGGGTCGGCACATTTCTTAAGATATTAGAATTCTTCAACTGCTTTCCCTTTCAACTGCATTGATGTGGCATGTTTTATTAAACGCTAATGGGTCTTCCCAAGTCATAGCAGCAGTAGTTAGGGAAGGTCATTTCAGTGGCAAGCTTATATTTCATGAAACATCATTTCAGTGGCAAGGTTATATTTCATGAAACAGTCTCCCCCTTCACACACACCCGTACAATCTTAACTATAATCAAATAGATTCTCTAGAAGGCTAGTCAAGTTTCTTGTTTTGTTCTCTTTGGTTTGGTTTGAAGGTAATTTTGTGACGAAGGCTCTCCTCGCATAGAAATAAGACATTGGTCACCACTGAGGAAGGGGACGGACTCCACAGCAATCATCAGCTGGACCCCAGCTCTATTTTTTAAATTAATTTTTATTGGACTATAGTTGATTTACAATGTTGTGTTAGTTTCTGCTGTACAGCAAAGTGAATCAATTATACATACACATATATCCACCTTTTTAAGATTCCTTTCCAATATAGGTCATTACAGAGTTTTGAGTAGAGTTCCCTGTGCTATACAGTAGGTTCTTATTAGTTACCTATTTTATATATACTAGTGTGTATATGTCAATCCCAATCTCCCGATTTATCCCTCCCCGCCCTGCCTTTCCCCCTTGATAACCATAAGTTTGTTTTCTACATCTGTGACTCTCTTTCTGTTTTGTTAATAAGTTCATTTGTACCATTTTTTTAGATTCCACATCTAAACGATATCATATGATATTTGACTTACCTCACTCAGTATGACAATCTCTAGGTCCATCCATGTCACTGCAAATGGCGTTATTTTGTTCTTTTTTATGGCTGAGTAATATTCCATCATATATATGTACCACATCTTCTTTATCCATTCATCTGCTGATGGACATTTACGTTGCTTCCATGTCCTGGCTATTGTAAATAGTGCTGCAATGAACATTGGGGTGCATGTACCTTTTCAAATTATGGTTTTCTCTGGATATATGCCCAGGAGTGGGATTGCTGGATCATATGGTAGCTCTATTTTTAGTTTTTTAAGGAACCTCCATACTGTTCTCCATAGTTGGACCCTAACTCTAGCTTGCGCACCATGACTCACAAAGGAAATATATAAGTGATAATAGCAAGTAGTCGTGCTTACAAGCAGTTGACACCCAGCAAAGTGGGAACAGTGGTAAGCCTATTTGACCACCTAGAAACTTCACAGAAGCTTCCAGGCTGTTCTCAGTTTCAGGAAGGGTGAATAGAAATTCTCCCTACGCTGGTTCTAGCTGCCGTCCTTTTTCCCTGGAGTACTTCACAGGCTTTGTATCTGGCCTCACTGTCTTGACTAATTCCTACTGCTCCTTCTCCTTTGTCTTTTTAAAGCTCAAATTGTATCCTGCCTCTTCTCTACTACAACCCTCCAGTTGCACCTAATTGCTCTCTGGATAAAGTTTAAATTTCTCAACGAGGTCTACGAAGTACTTTAAGCTCTGGCTTCTGCCTGCTTCCAAGTTCCGACAGCCACCCTTCTGTGTCCTGCCTCTGGCCACACAGAACTACCTGCAGGTCCGGGCCTTCTCTTGCCTCCGGGCCTTTACATGTGATGTTCCTGCTGTGTACAAGCTCTCTCACTGCTTCCCATCTGCTCGACCTAAGCTTTGCTGCTCTGGGACTGAATTACACGTTCCTTCCGTGTGCTGTCCCACCCACCCCTAGAGCGGTGGGATAGGGAGGGTGGGAGGGAGACGCAAGAGGGAAGGGATATGAGGATATATGTGTACATATAGCTGATTCACTATACAGCAGCAACTAACACAACATTGTAAAGCAATTATACTCCAATAAAGATGTTTTAAAAAAAGTACCTATTACTTGTCTTTCCCGCTAGATACTAAGTATTTGAGGACAGGAACAGTGTCTTTTGCCTGTTATAGTGTCTAAAATGCATAAGAGGAAGTATGAAGAGAAATAGCTGTAGCAGGGAGGGAGGGAGGGAGGGAGACAGCAATGGAAAATGCTGGAAGTGGGAAATGGGGGTACAGGGAGAAGGGGGATGGCATTAGCAGTGAGCTTATTATTTAGTGTACCAGTTTTTTTTTCATTAAATCTTCTCAACAACTCTTTGAAGCAGGAATTGGTTTTTTTTTTTTCTCAAAATTCCAACAGTTTACTTGGCAGAAAATTGACAAGCTAATTCTAAAGTTCATATGGAAATTCAAAGGATCTAAAATATACAAGAAAACCTTAAAGAAAAACAAAGTTGGAGGACTTAAACTACCAGATTTCAAAACTTACTATAATACAGTAGTAATCAAGACAGCATAGTTTTTGTGCATAGACAATTAGATCAGTGGAATAGAATCCAGACACAGACCCTCACCTATATAGTTCACTTGACTTATGACAAAGGCCCCACTGCAATTCAGTGGACAAAAGATGTTCTTTTCAATAAATTGTGCTGGGGCAATTGGATTTGGTTATAGAAAAAAAAAAAATGAACCACAATTCCTTCATCACACACCATACATAAAAACTAATTCAAGTTGGGTCATAGACCTAAATTTTAGAACTTAAAAAAAAAAGCTTCTTTACAAAAAAAATGGAAAATATCTTCAGTACTTTGGGATAAGCAAAGATTTCTCAAACTGGACACACAAAAACACTAATCATAAAAGAAAAGGTTTATAAATTAGTGTTTATTAAAATTAAGAACTTCTATTTATCAAAAAATAACATAAGTATGAAAATGTTCCACAGACTGGGAGAAGATTTTGAAACACATAATATCTGACAGAGGACTTACATGCAAAATACATAAATAACTCCTAAAAATAAATAAGAAAAAGGGAGACAATGCAATTAAAAATGGGCAAAGAACCTGCATAGGTACTCCACAGAAAAAGATCTCAAAAGGGCCACTAAGTGTGATCAACATCATTAGTCATTGGAAAAATACAAATTAAAACCACAGAGAGATACCCCAGTATGCCAAAATGGCTAAAATTAAAAAGACTGACTATACAAGTGTTGATGAATTTGGGGAGCTCATCTTATACATTGCTGGTGGGAGTATATTTTGATATCACCACTCTGGAAAAAATGTTTCACAGGATGTGTTGTTATCTGTAATTACAGACAAGGAAGGTGGGCCTCAGAGGGTTCAGCCTGCTGTCAGAGGTCTCGCAGCTAGTAAGCTGTGGGCCTGGGTTTTTTTTTTTGCGGTACGCGGGCCTCTCCCTGCTGTGGCCTCTCCCGTTGCGGAGCACAGGCTCCGGACGCGCAGGCTCAGCGGCCATGGCTCACGGGCCCCGCCGCTCCGTGGCATGTGGGATCTTCCCGGACCCGGGCACGAACCCGTGCCCCCTGCATCGGCAGGCTGACTCTGAACCACTGCGCCACCAGGGAAGCCCTGGGCCTGGGGTTTGAATGCAGATCTGCCTGATCTCCAGACCTGGGCTCCTCCTCTGACCCTGGGCTCCCTTCTACATTTCCCAGCCACGCATGGAGCAAATAGAGGAGCTCTCACTTGATCACCGTGCATATTTGCCACAGTCGAGATCAAGTCAGGCAGGTCTAATTCTCAGCTGCTGCTCATTACCCAAGACTTCCTGTGCTTTAGGCTGAAATAGAAATAAGCTCAAAGCAAACTCACTGGCCTGTTTTTGTTAATCACTAGAAATTAGTGACTGTAGCAGAGCTGATTCGTTTAACTGAAGGTATAGGAAATATTGCAGAAAGTAAAGAAAAGGCTAGGAATGCCAAATTAAATGTCTTGGGAAACGAGCAGTTTGCATTCTTCAAAGGGGTCATTGCCAAACGCATAATCAGATCGTGATGAATTCCAGCCGAATTATTAAGTCTGTGGTATCCAGAAACCAGGAAATATGGTTGTACTTTGAGTCCCTTGCATCATGGCGTGTCATGTGCATAAGTACACTTAATTAGCTGCTCTGATGACATCAGTTACAGTGTCATATGTCATGAATGGCTTATTGCTTGTGAATCAAAAGGCCTATTTAAACAAACACCAGGGGCTCACTCTGAGGCCTGAACCAACCATATTTTAAGCTGACATGACATATCTCTGGTTCCTTGGGGTAAAGAAACAAGCATTTTCACACAAATGCAAAAGAGATTAGTGGGGCAACAAGACATTTTTTAGAAAAGTTCACTTACCTAAACACAGAGTGGAAACTGTAAGAATTTTTTAATACTAGTTATTAAAGTGCACAATCACATTCCATTGGCCATTTTTATCTAACTAAAGCACAATACTTATTCCACATCTTATGTCTTCTAAGTGTACTTTGATTCGGAATGGAAGATTTCCGCCAAGCAACTTAATTATATTCTGAAAGCAATTTTGGGGTGTTAACTTTACAAAGTCAACCTCCCACTTCTGCTCTAACACCCACACAGGCTAGCATCAAATAGATGAAGGAAAACAACTGATTAATTTTATCTGGGCATATTACTTGTGTCCTAGGTGTTGTTGTTTTTTTTAAGCATACAACCATAGAGACTTTTATTAATTACCCTTTCCTTTGCTAGATTAAAAAAAAATCAGAATAGTTTTATCTTTCAGAATATCATGTGATAGTAATCACTGGTTCACAGTTCCTTTTTTACCTTTTGGTCGTTTATCATTTAGTTGTTAATTCCAGTTGCCATTCAGGTAGTTGTATTCTTTTTTCTTACACATATCGTTGACACACTTAAATTCTTTCCCATTGTCTTGTGGCAGAGACTACTAGCTAACTACTAAAAGATTTTCTTCTCCTACTATGCACATTCCAGGCTTCCTTGCAGTTTCAGGAAACAACAACATTCTCTCCAGTGGAATGTTAAGCAGAAGTGACCTGTGCCATTCCAAATGCAGCCTCTACAGAATGACCAGGAGTGGTCCTCCATATACTGTCTCTCTCCCAGTGCCCAGGCAACATTGGAAGCTATGTGTGTGGGATTTCAAAACTACCACCGCGGGCTTCCCTGGTGGCGCAGTGGTTGAGAGTCCGCCTGCCAATGCAGGGGACACGGGTTCGTGCCCCGGTCCGGGAAGATCCCACGTGCCGCAGAGCGGCTGGACCCGTGAGCCATGGCCGCTGAGCCTGCACGTCCGGAGCCTGTGCTCCGCAACGGGAGAGGCCACACAGTGAGAGGCCCGCGTACCCCACACACACACAAAAAAACTACCATCACTATGGGTCCAAAGGAGAGAAAAGATATTGTGCTCATTTAATCTCCTATAACCCAGTGTCCTAGGCTTTTCAACATGGGACATTAAAGGGATTCACATCCAACTTTCCTCATTTTACACATGAGAAACTAAGCCCAGAGACTAAAAGTAATTCACCTGAGATCTTCCAGCTCAGTGTTATTTCTACTCTACCCTACCCAGAGGGATGGGGTTGGAGCAGTTTGTTGGTTCCTATAGATAATCGTAACCCATTTTTACAAACTGTTTTTCAGACCATCAGGAATGCTAGGCATCTTTCTCAAAGGTAAACTGTAAATTGATAGCAAAAATGAAACCAATGTTCAGACCTCCTGAATCATGACCCAGAGCTTATAACACCCAGGATGTTGCCTTTTTAAGAAAAAAAAATCTGTCCATGAACAAGGAACCAGACATCAGTTTCCATGGAGGTATTATAAGGCCCAGTTGGTCCACTTCATTTCTTGTTCTTTAAAAGATTTCTGTGGTGCCACTGTTGTCCTCTTCAGGTGCAGGAAGTTCATTCAGTGGGATCGCAGCATCCTCACAAGACAGCTTGTCGTCTTGCCAAGCATCATCAGTCAAATCCAAGATCCTTCCATCTCTCCGTACCTCACTGTCTGTTCTCCTGCAGCTGTGATCTTGCCAGATCAGTACCCGGCCCAGCACAGCGCTTACGTGTTCTTATATGTTCATGGAGAAAACCTGGACATACAGACATGAAACAGTGGTTATCTTCTTGGTATGAGATACAGCGAAGGGGCAGTCTTTTACATTATCTTTTCTACACTGGTATATTTTGGCAGTTTTTAATGATAAGCTTTTATTTCTCTTATATTCAGCAAAAACACTAAAGATTCTCCCATTTCAAAATGAGAGAGTGAAGGGAGGAAAGAAGGAAAGGAAGAAGGAAGAAAAGTAAGTCAACTGCTGAGGTTTTCAAGAAAAAGGAAAAATTATCTCTTCCTGTTAAACTTTATTTGAATCTGTTACTCAGATGCATCTTCCAAACCAATGGACTTTTGACAAGTTCTTACCAGTTCCACTTCCCTTGTTCCAGTCTGTTCTCCATACATCTCTCCACTGTAGTTTAAAATGTAAACCAGAGAGTTCCCTGGTGGCCTAGTGGTTAGGATTCTGGGCTTTCACTGCCGTAGCCTGGGTTCAGTCTCTGGTGGGGGAACTGAGATCCTGCAAGCCATGCGGCGCGTCCAAAAAAAAAAAAAAAGTTAAAAAAAATGTAAACCATATTACATCGCTCCTTTACCTAAAACCTTCATGATTTCCAAGGCACTTAGACCAAAATCCAAATTTCTCACTTTAACCTATAATGTTCTTTTATGATGCAGCCCGGCTAAATGTCTTTATCTCACTCACCTCTATAGTCTCATAGCCTAGTACAGTACCTGTCCCAAAATAAATGCTTGACAAATATTGGTGAATTAATTATAGAATGAATGAATGATGAAAGGCTATCCCTTCCAGAGAACCTGAAGTGTATGTTTGATTGGGTTTCCTTCCAAACCTACAGCTGGTCTTTCCCATTGGTACTGGTACTCCAAGGAGCATATTCATTTCCCAGGTTTTACGCCTACCTAGTTGAACGATTCTGATCTCTTATGGGTCCCTGAAGTCCAGCCAAGTTCTTTTCGGACACTGAGGTCAAGTGGCTGAGCTTATTTGAGACGGAGCAGCGATGAATGGATTCTGGCCGGGACTCAGAAGATCTGCCTTTCTGACTGGCTCGATGGCTTCCCAGTGTTTGCTCAAGAATCACTGACGGAATGTCCGTTCTCCTTCGCCTCCAGTCTGTCCTGGTTTACAAATCAAAAAACTCATGTTTTCCACAATGAATAAGAAAAGGGCAAAAGTCTTTTGAGAAGCCACCAACAAGATATTGGCATTGTTTCCCTTTCATTAACTATTCGAAAATAGGAGATCATAACTGTCATCTATATAATATCTGGAGTAAAAGAAAAAATGTCCCAGCTTCAAGATTCCACTTATAGTGCAGTTCACAAGAGAAATTCCCCCTTTTTGAAAAGTATTGGCTTTGATCCTATAAAAAAAATTACTCCCAAGAAGTAGATTACTTCTTGTAGTAGTAAGTAAGTAGTATGAGATGAATTAATTTTTACAGTGACAGAAATCAACACGTACAGGGCACCAGGGTATCATTTAGTGTGTTGGAAGAGGTAATTTTCTGAAAAGTGGTTTATTTATTGTCTACTGAGCTGAGCATTGAAGGGAAGACATCATGACTGGTGCCCACCCCCTCTCCCCACCCCACGCCGAGTGTGAATGGGGAAAGTCTAAATCAGGCCTTGCACGCAAAGCCTGGAGAAGGCTGCTTTACAGTAAAAGCAATTCTTTCCGTGGTTTTCTAGCCTGTTGAACTAAGCGCAAGAAAGTTAGGGGAATGAACAGGAAGGCTGCTAATATGTGTCCTTCGCAGATATCTCTGAATGGTTGTCTGTCTTTACCACCTCGTGAATCTTTATTTCAAGGGCAAGCAATTCCCACAACGTACAAATAGTAGAGCTCCGTTAGATGGAGCAAAGGCAAAGTAGGCCCAGAGATGTGGAGAAACTTTAAGGAATCGATGGTTGAACCAGGTTTAGTAGCAGCATTGTTGCTAGAAGGTGTGCCTTTCATGCAGAATTTATAGAAGCGGCCCTTTCTCTTGTTTTAAATACAAGGACAGATCGTTGGTTTAGCTGTATTGTAGAAAACATCCTAGAGGTCTGTTCATCTATAGGGGAAAGCTGGCGGCGAGTGTGGCATCTCCTTGCTTCTGACCTCTGTGCCTTCCTTTGTCTTTTGCACTTCCCAACACTCACATAGCTCAGAGGGCAAGTAGCCCTTACACAGTAGGGCAACTTCTGTGAGAAGAGCAGAAATAGTCATTGTAAAAGGGGGAGAGAGGAGGTTTAGAGCCAGCAGAGTCTCCTCACACTGTAAATCCTCTGTGGAAACAGCAAGCTGGAGTCCAGTGACCTGTATCTGATCAGCAGGTGTTCAGGGGGATCTTGCACTGGGGAGAGTCAGCATCATGTACTAGTTATAGGGAGGGGTCAGTGCTGTCAAGAGGATGCTCTGAGAGCTCTTCCAGGGGGTCAGAAAACTGACTTCCTGGGGAAAAGCCATATCACAGCCCAGAGCGGGAAGACAGGTGTCAGAACATCTGAGCTCCAAGGCAGCGCAAGCAAATCTCAAGGACACATTTTTCTTGCTGTTTGGGTTGTTTTTATTGAGCTGTGGCTTTTTCCCTGGAGCGCCCATCTTAAAGGTGGCGGTGCTGAGCCTAGAACATTGAGAAAATGATATCTGGATACATTCTGTTGAAGACCTGTGGCTCTTGGACTCAGGAGAAACCAGGCTCAGCAGAAATTCTAGCCTCATCAACTCCTCTGTTGGGCACTTCATGGCTGCTGTGTTTTTGCTTAATGCATTTTTTAATGCTTGTGACGTCTTGAAGAATGACATCATGGCTATCGTTGAACCGCCTCCTATTAGCTAATACCATCCCCCCAGATTCCTGTACTTCACAAATTAACTCACCTTAGCAAGTGTCAGAGCTTCTTACAGTATCCACTATGGTACTTCTCATAGGAGAGCATGAACAGGAGAGCCGGCTGGATCTGGGAAAGTATCTTGGGGCAAGGGTGAAGGCAATTTCTTAAATTTTTAAATTTTAGCTTAAACTAATTCTAATTTGCATTCCAATTCATGACCTAATGACATTTATTTTCAAAAAATAAGATTTTCTCCAAAAATATTTGAGGGAAATTAATGATCCAGGAAGATGTTCCACAGCTATCCTAGTGCCTGAACTCTCAGCGCACTTTGCATACCCCCTGGGGATACACCTATACCTGCCTGTCTGAGAAGGAAAGGTATGCAGATAATCCTTGTTGCCCTGGCTGGGCTGCATTTCCAACTTGTCCTGCCCAGATTTAGATAAAGAAATGCAGGATTACAATGAATGTGTAAATAAACGAGTGGTGAGTGGTCAATATAAAATCTGGAGTGCCTAGTCCCTCCCCATCTACTGACAGATGAAAGAGGGGAAGAAGGAGATCAGTGACTCCAAGGGAGACTTAAATCTTCCGCAGCAGCCCCCAACCACAGAGCCCCCACAGTCCATCCGAGCCTGTGTAGTGGCTATACCTGCACTGAGGAAGTCAGTTTCCTCACAGAGAAGATGGGGAGGGAAGTAAAGATTAATGACATAGCATTTGTACAGCTTCCCAAACTGCTCAGTGGCAGCCTATAAATAAACTGTGCTAACTATATATGAGAGTTTAAACTTCATAATGAAATCACTTTAAGCCAATTTTATCGAAAGGTCCATGCAATTGCACCGTTTCCACAGTACACTTTATATTCAAAAGCTCTTAGAGTTTAGCTTTGTTGGGGTGATTTCCAAAAGGTTATAATTTTTATATTCCACAAAGACATACATGTGAGTGTTTATGACGTTGTTCAAATACAGAAACTGATTACCATTAATGAGAAGTGTTACAAGCCATACATTTCTCTTAATTCAACTGTTCAATGAGAAAGAAAGGGGAAAAATGTTTGGTATTATTTCCTATGAATAGAGAAATGCAGGAAATTTATTCAAATTTATGCCAATATGCCTTTTTTTAAGCTCTTCTGTCTTTGGGATGCTCAGTAGGCTTCAATGATTATAAATGTGTTTATTTTCAGTTAAGAGTGTTTTAAAAATTAAAGATCAGCTATCACCCGTCGCAAGAAAACCTAACCTTGTCGATAGCAGTTTACGAATGAGCTCAAGGGTATTCAAGAATCTTTCTTCCAGAGGCCTGTGTTAAGGAGTCACTGCACCCCCAGCCTATAGTCAATTTGTTTTTCTATTTTCAGAGAACAATTAGCGTTGTGTACTGATGCACCTTAACAGACACCATGAGGAGAGCACCAAACAAGGAGAGAACTATTTTCCCCTAAGGCTCTATTGGCCTAACTGTGAACTTGCCAATATTTCATGTCCTCTTCATCCATCCATGCCTTTGCACAGCAATTTCCTCTACTGAAATGCTTTTTCCATTTGTCCTCATGGCAAATTCTCACTTAATGTCTCTTATTTGATTTCCCTGGCACCTCCTCTAGGCAAAAATTACTCATTTCCCTGTATATGTAATACTTCTAATACACTTTGAAATATTTCTAATACAGTTTTATGTTATAATCCATTTTAGGTATTGGCTAACAGGCCTCTCCCCCAAGCAGGAACTTAATGAAGACAGACTTGTTTAGTCATCTTTTTTCTTGCTTTTTTATGTGCCTTGTTATTTTTGATCAAATGTCAGACATTGTGAGTTGAAGAACAAAAGAGACTGAAGTAAATAGTGTTAAGATCCAGAAATGAACACACTTCTTATTTTCTCAGGTCATTATTGTGTGTGGTTGGGCCAGTCCAGTCTGAGGTTGGGTTGGGTTTGGGCTTTGCTGTTGCTATAGTTAACCCTGAGTGCACCACGGACTTCAAACTCCTCCAGTGGTGGGCTGCTCTAATCTTGTGCTTAGAGTAGATCTTGCAGTGCTGAAGGATTTTTCTTAATGTCCCTGCGCCATCCTCAGATTGCAGCAGCTCATGCACAGCTGGGCCATTCTTGTCCTTCCCCCAGGAATAGACTGTGATTGCTTGTTACTAAGTGCTAGTCATGTGGTGGGGCCAGTAGAGTTGGGGGTGCGGGATGGGAATTGGATGCGTGGTGGGAGGGTTCCTCACTTCTCATGATCCATCCCCAATTTTAGGGAGGTCTTGTGAGCCTGAGCCTTGGGTAGAGGGCTTTCTCAGCATTACTGTCCCACCATCCCCTCCCCTCATCACAGCAGCCAGAATCTGAGTGGGAGAGTTTTCTTCCCCTTTTCTAGCAGTTACGGATGTCTGCTTGGTATCAGTACAGGATTTGGGGCCCAAGTGAGTTCCCTGCCTGTCCGTCCCAGGGAGCAGAGAGCTTTTGCTTCTATCTGTCCCGTAAAGTGTTGGATCTTTGACTCTGCCATGGGACAAGAGGATTTTGTGCCCTCATCCCCCACAGCAACTTAAAGCATTTGCTTCATATAAGAGATGGTCTGGGGAAGTGCTGTCCCAAGTGGCAGCCGGTCACCTCCTGACACTTGTACCACTGCCCTCATTCTTCTCCCCTGCCCTCAGTCGTATTCAAGATCATCCTACTGTGACTTGTGAGATGGTACGGATCCCTCTCATGTCTGGGGTCCCCAGTCATTCTAAACTGTCATGCTAACTCACATGCTGTCTTTGAAAATTCATAAAATTCAAGCTTCTTTCTTCTTACCAGGTTTTCCCATACCTTGGGGCAGAACAGTTTGTGTGTCCCGTCTTTTCTTGGAGGAATTTGTCGTTCTTTGCCTGTGACTTCAGCTCTCTGATGGGCTCCAGAAAAGTTATGATTTTATAGATTATCTGCCTTTTTTTTTCACTGTTAAGGTGAGAGTAATTTTGGTGGCTTTTCTATCTCCCAAGTGGAAATGGAACTTCCCTGGTATGATCTCACAAGTGCCCCAGCAGCCAGCAGAACGTCGTGGTAGAAGAGACATTCCTTAAACTGTATGGAGATCTTTTTTTCCTCATTCAAAAAATCCACATATCATATTGTGGGACATACCTCAACATTTCTGTTTAACATTTCTCCTCAATTCTTCCAGTGAAAGTGAAATAGTACAGAAAAATGCTTTTTATTCTTTAGGCTTGATTTTTTTTTGAAGCACTCATAAATTAAATAGCAACAGATTTCAGGCTTTACCCAATGACTATTAATCCTTCTGTCCTCATAGAGAAATGAGCTTGTCACAAATAAACACACTGGGTTATTTTTAAGTCAGATCTGAGCCAATCCTTTTCACTTGCTGCCTGAAAAAAAAAAATTCAGGTAAAATAACTATGACAGCTTGTAACAAAAGTACTATCTGACTGTCTTTTTTTGTCGATAATAAAAAAAGAAAATTCTTTTAAAATGTGCAGTGTTGGAAAAGTCACCTTATCCGTGCTGTACGTGGAACATGCTGACACGGCAAAGCCACGAGGCCGCTCATGGTCAGGCATCGGGGCTTCGCTTCTGCTTCTAGCACTAGGTAGTGATGGGGGAGGGGAGCAGCCTGTTTGCAGTGTTGAGAAAAATCAATTTTCATCTTCAAAAGATGAAACTACCAAGCAAGATATTGACTTAGAAATAAAGCATTTCTTAAAGACTTCCCATATCCTATAAATGTCAGTACCCAAACCTAAGAGTTCGGTGATTTAACGTTTATTGCTAATTTCAGACAAACATATATATAGCTCTGCCTCAAGAAAAGAACTAGTTAAAGCTAATTTTCTTGCAGAACATTTTGCTGCCTACATACAACTAGTGTCAGAACCCTCAAAATCAATCATCTTTTTTATCGATAGGCATAACGTTATCCCTTTCCATTTATTTTCCATTCTAAGGTTTTATTCTTCTTTGTCCCATAGATAAATTATTTCCAAACTTTTATGATAAATTACATATAACTGGGTTTGACAGACCTTTAAAGGCAGCCTCTGCAATGTATGATAGCCATACTTGTCTGAACTTTAATCGGGTGCATGTGATTAATCAGTTGGGGAGATCTTCAGTTCTCTTCTGGCCTTGAAGGCTAACTAGTGTGGTGGCTGATATCCCACCATACAAAGCAGACGTCGATGCGGAAGGCGGCATCCTCACACACTGTGGGAATAAAGAACAGCACACTCACAGGACCTGAGCCAGACCTACCTTTAGAAGGAGTACTTTGGAGAATCTGAAGAGTCTGTTGCCTCATTGCCTGCTTCCTGGAAGTCTTATGTTGAGTGGGTTTATCCTGATTTGAAGCATACACCTGGATGCTGTTTTAGGGAAAGGGAGAAGAGAGGCGGGAGGAAAAAAGGAAACCACGTGAAAGACTGAGATTGTTATTTTATTTTAAGAGAGACTTAGCATTACCTGAAAGGATTAATTAAACTATTAGATCCAACTAAACTTTACACTGGATAAGAATATAAAATATTTTCTACTATTCACCTGTGGAGGGGGTGCTTATAAGGAAAACAGATCAGTTACAGGTGAAATGAAGGAATTGTCCCCTGCATATTAGTATTATATTATGAATTAAATCTATAACCCCAGTATACATTCTGGAGAAACTACTATTTGCCATAAACTGCCAGAAATAAAAGAAGTAAAATCTGGTTCCTGCCTTGAAAATGCTTTTCACCACTGAAAACATCCTGAAATGATCATTTGCTGCCCCTTAAGTACTGTCCACGCCTGCTTCTCCCACCTGTCCACCCATTTCTCCTACCTTGGTGAGTATCACCTCCGTGGGGAATACAGAGAATATTTTTGAATATTCACAATAACATTAACCACAGTTTTACATTTGTGCTTTCTTTGTGCCTAGACATCATGCATCCACCTGACAGGTATTATTTTATTATTTGTCATAACCTGCAAAACTCCAGGTTTAAGAGTTTTTGAGATTTTATAGTTTAAACTCAGTAAGATCAAGTAACACTTTATTTTGGATGCGGGTTCAGAGCAAGCCTTTGTACGAGGCCTGTGTGGCTCCCAGGTCCGGGCCTCTGAACCTTGCAGAACTTCTTGACTTCGTCCGTCCGTCTGTCCGCTTTTATGGGCCGTGGTGGAGCAAGGACTTTGGAGTCTGACACCCAGGATTTGAATCCTGACTCTGCAGTCGGCCGGCAGAGCTTTCTTAGCTTGGGAACATTACTAGCCTCCTTTTGCCTAAGAGCCTTTGTCTGTGAAATGGGACACAGACAGCATGGGGTTGTCTTAAGGATTCCAAGGGATAAGCGTGGAGTGCTGAGAACAACGCCTGGCTTGACTCAATCACTGTGCAGGCCCTCCATGGTATTGCTATGATGATGTCATATTTAGGATGAGGTTTAAAGCAGCCTTCGTTTTCCTGCCACCTCTTTGCACTTAGTTTTTGTTAATAGTCTCTTAATCGGTCTCAACACCAGCCTCACCTCTCTCCAAACTTTCCTTGACATAACGGCAAAGTAGCATTTGTAAGATACAGAATGGTTCATGTCACTCCCTTGTTCAAAACCTTTTAATTTTCAGGCTCGAATATGGAGTCCTTACTGCAGTAGCCAGTAGTCCCCATAACTGTCTCCTGCCTACTTGCCCTCACGTGTATTTTGTTCCAACAAGAGGGAACCATTTCCGTTCCCTAATCAGATCATGACTTTGTACAGGCTGTTGCCTCTGTCCAGAATGCCATTCCTTGACTAGTTTGCTTGGCAAATTCCTGAGCATCCCTCAAAGCCAGCATAATCATTGCCCCTTCCAGGAAGTCTCCCCTGGACCCCTGCTCCCCACACCTCCCCCACCAGCAAGCAGGTGTTCTTCTTAGCTGCTCTTATAATGTTTGGCATGTGCCTCTGTCACAGCCCTCACCACATCATATTGAAACTAATTGTCTTTTTGGTCTTGTTTCCCCACTGAGAAGAGTTATATGGTCTTATTCTACCAGATATTCCCAGGGTCCAGAGCCAAGCAGGCACTCAGTAAGTTATTAGTACATGAATGTGGAGAATAAACCTGGTTCCTCCCAGGATGAGTTTTCAACAGTGGGACCACTAGAGACACTGGCACCTGGATCTCTTTTTTTTTTCCAGATCTGTCTACTGAAGGCTCACCAGAGCCAAAAGGTAAAATAAACAATACCCACATTTGCTACCTCAGCTAATAGAAAGAGTGCTTTGTATTTGTACCCAAAAGCATCAGACAAAAACAAAAAACTTGGAAAGATACCATCTTTCCATCCAGAGTAGCTAATAAGATTCTTGATCAAGCCTTGGGATCACACTACCCATTTGCAGCAAGTGCAGAATTGCACCACCAGTGTGCAAGCTGTGGAAAACCCTACAGGACAAATGACCCAGCTTTTTCAATAGAAATTGTAATGAAAAGAAGGATATGGCAGGTGAGGTGAGGGGTTGTAGATTAAAGGAGGTTTAGGAGCACATTAAATTTTTACAATAGGCAAGTCTAAACTGAAGTGTCTAGGAATTCTTCTTTGGTGATAAAAATAATAAAGACATACAAGGAAGTGATTTCTATGAAAGTCAAGATTGTGGCAACTTTTGTGGGACAGGGGACTGAGATATGGACAAGATTGGTGAGGCTTTTGAAGTGGCTGGCGGAGTTTCATTTCTTTAACTGGGTAACAGTTATCTTTGCTTCATAGTAAACTCATTAAGTGATACATTTGCTTTAGAGTAAATTTTACAATATTTTACAATAAATATGACAAAAAGTGTTCTTTTTAAAAGTGATTGTACAAGGCCTATGTTTCCCTTGACTGTTTTCAATACTATATGCCAGAAGACTGACCTTGAAAAATATTGAAAAGTGCCTCAGTGAAAGAATTCATTCATCTCACAGACTTACTTATTGATTGCCAACTATGTGCCAGGAGTTGTTCTAGATGCTGGAGAGTCAATGTTGAGCAATACAGACAAAATTCCTCTCTGTACAGATCTTGAAATCTAGTTAGGAAACAAAGAATAAACACAGGCATACTTTGGAGATATTGTGGGTACAGTTCCAGACCACCACAATAAAGCAAAGCACAGGAATTTTTTGGTTTCCCAGCGCATATAAAAGTTATGTTAACACTATACTGTAGGCTATTAAGTGTGCAATAGCATTACGTCTAAAAAAAACAATGTACATGCCTTCATTAAAAAATACTTTGCTAAGGGCTTCCCTGGTGGCGCAGTGGTTGAGAGTCCGCCTGCCAATGCAGGGGACACGGGTTTGTGCCCCGGTCCGGGAAGATCCCACATGCCGCGGAGCGGCTGGGCCCGTGAGCCATGGCCGCTGAGCCTGCGCGTATGGAGCCTGTGCTCCATAATGGGAGAGGCCACAACAGTGAGAGGCCCACGTAGCGCAAAAAAAAAAAAAAAAAAAAAAAAAAAACTTTGCTAGAAAATGCTAACCATCATGTGACAATGCAGGGTTGCCACAAACTTTCAGTTTGTAAAAAAAACACAATATCTGCAAAGTGTGATAAAGTAAAGCACGATAAAATGAGGAACGCCTGTAAGATGAAATATATTTTAGGTAGTGATAAGTGCTCAGGAATAAAAACTAGGGCAAAAAAAAGCATTATCAGGAAGGGGGTCACAATTTTAGGCAGAATGGCCAGGGAAGGACTCACAGAGAAGCTGAGTTGCAATCAAAGGGAGTGAAATTGTGAACCACGTGGTTGGGGGAGAACGTTCCCAGCTGGAGCAGCAGCAGGGGCAGAGTCTCTGAGAGCTCATGCTTCTGGTGTGTTCCAGGAATAGCAAGGAAACTGGTGAGGCTGGAGCTGAGTGAATGAGAGGGAGAGAAATAGAGGAAGTCAGCAAAGGGCCTTGCAAGTGATGAGATACTGGAAGAGTTTGAACAGAGGCAGGAAATTCTCTGACTTAACATTTTAACAGGATCTCTTTGGTTGAGGTATTGAGAATAGACTAAAGAGGGACAAGAATTGAAGTAGGAAGAACAGTAAGGGGGCTTCTGCAGTAATCTGGGCAAGAAATGGAGGAGGCTTGGTCCAGTGAAGTGGGGGATTGATGCTTAGATTCTGGATAATTTTTTTTGAATTTTATTGTATTTGTTTTTTATACAGCAGGTTCTTATTAGTCATCCATTTTATACACATCAGTGTATACATGTCAATCCCAATCTCCCAATTCATCACACACACACACACCCGCACTTTCCCCTTTGGTGTCCATATGTTTGTTCTCTACATCTGTGTCTCTATTTCTGCCCTGCAAACCGGTTCATCTGTATCATTTTTCTAGGTTCCACATATATGCGTTAATGTACGATATTTTTTTTTCACTTTCTGACTTACTTCACTCTGTATGACAGTCTCTAGATCCATCCACGTCTCTACAGATGACCCAGTTTCGTTCCTTTTTATGGCTGAGTAATATTCCATTGTATATATGTACCACATCTTCTTTATCCGTTTGTCTGTCGATGGGCATTTAGGTTGCTTCCATGACCTGGCTATTGTAAATAGTGCTGCAATGAACATCAGGCTGCATGTGTCTTTTTGAATTATGGTTTTCTCAGGGTATATGCCCAGTAGTGGGATTGCTGGATCATATGGTAATTCTATTTTCAGTTTTTTAAGGTACCTCCATACTGTTCTCCATAATGGCTATATCAATTTACATTCCCACCAACAGTGCAAGAAGGCTCCCTTTTCTCCACACCCTCTCCAGCATTTGTTGTTTGTAGATTTTCTGATGATGCCCATTCTAACTGGTGTGAGGTGATACCTCACTGTAGTTTTGATTTGCATTTCTCTAACTATTAGTGTGTTGCGCAGCTTTTCATGTGCCTCTTGGCCATCTGTAATGATTCTGGATATCTTTGAAGGTAGAGCCAAGTAGGAGAAATAAAGGACACCCCAAGGTTTGGACCCTGAACAGCTGCAAGGGTAGAGTTGCCTTTTCCTGAGGAGCAGTTTGGGGAGGAATATCAAGATTTCAGTTCGGGACATACTGCATTCGGGATGTCCAGCTTGTGGTTCAGGGGAGCGATCTGGGAGACATCAGCATGTAAATGAGATTAAAAGATAGGAGATGGGACAGACGACCTAGGCTAAGCATATATAGAAAGGGGACCAGGTCCAAGAACTGAGCCCTGAGACACTGCACTGTTAGATGAAACACAGCCCCAGAAAGGAGGCTGAGAAAGGAGAAAGCAGAGAAAACCAGGAATGTGGTGACCTGGACGCAGGGGAAGCGAGTTTTCAGGAGGGATGTGATCACGGTGGCAAGTACACTGGCACATAAATGAGATGAGTGCTCTGAATTGTCCGTTGGCACCAGCAATGTGCAGACCCTGGTAACTCTGATAAGAGCAGTTTAAAGGGAGGTGGTTGGGCAAGCCTGGGCAGATGGGCTTAAGAGAAAATAGAAGCAGCGAAACTGGAGATGATGAAAACACACAACGTTTTCAGGAAATTTCACTGGAAAGGAAAAGGAGAGACGTCGGGAGGTTTACTCTTCATGTACAGTGGTTTGGGTATTGGTGGCAGTTGGTTCCAGGACCCCCTAAATCGTGGATGCTCAAGTCCCTTCTGTAAAATGGCAGAGGACAGTCAGCCCTTCTGGATCCTCTGACGTGGAACCCGTGAATATGGAGGGTCGGCTCTGTGCTGTTTTATGAATTCAGATTGGTTTTTACAAAGTGTGTGTTGCTCTTTTAGAATTATAGTAACAGTGAAAATACTAGGTAAAAATTGAGCCTCTACTATGTGGCAGGTACGGCTCTTCGAAACACTTACGTAACTCTTTCAATCCTCATAACCTGTATGAGAGAGGTTACTATTATTCCCCTTTTATAGGTGACAAACTGAAGCACAGAAAGAAGTAACTTGCCTGGCAACACACAGCTGGCAAGTGGAGAAAGCAGGTTGGAGTTCAGACATTTCACTCCAGTGCTCAAATGTTATACCATCTCATTTTAAGTCTTTGCTTAAAAATAATATTTTCATGATGACAGTGTTAGAGCTGCCACTGTCGATCAGAGGATGGAACACAGAAGGTCTCAGAAGGTTAATATTTGTAAAAATATTACTATACTCGTTATAAACTATTAACCCAGTGAGGGATGTTCGTGTGCAGCTGTGATGGGAAAAAGACCCTTCATTTTATTTTTAGCGGTTCTAGGTACTTTTGTCCTAAGCATCTTTGCTGTAGACAACTTTGCCACAAACATTTTTGCTGCATAACTAATTGCCATAAGGCAATTTCACTGTAAAAGATACAATAATAAAAAATAAAAGAGGGACATTAAAAAGGGCGCAATGACACATAAGATATGAATAACAAAATTAAAGAGGCAAAATAGAAAGTATTTAAATACATTTAAGATGTGTGTAGATTCATGGCAATACTGTGTAAATAATTGATTTTATTTTGTGGGTTATACGTGAGCAGTTGTCTTCCAAGTCTTTCTTTCAGTGTTATGCTCTATCTATCTATGTTTGTTGATTCATCTCCTTGTTCAGCATTGCACTTTTTCTTTTTTTAAAAAAATTATTTTATTGAAGTATAGTTGATTTGCAATGTTGTGTAAATTTCTGCTGTACAGCAAAGTGATTCAGTTATACATATATATACATTCTTTTTCATATTCTTTTCCATTATGGTATATCCCAGGACACTGAATGTAGTTCCCTGTGCTATACAGTGGGACCTTGCTGTTTATCCATTCTATGTATAATAGTTTGCATCTGCTAACCTTACACTCCCACTCCATCCCTCCCCCACTTCCCTTCCCCTTTGGCAACTGCAAGTCTGTTATCTATGTCTGTGAGTCTGTTTCTGTTTTGTAGATAATCCATTTGTGTCATATTTTAGATTCCATGTATAAGTGATATCATATGGTATTTCTCTTTCTCTTTTTGACTTTACTTCACTTAGTATGATAATCTCTAGGTCCATCAATGTTGCTGCAAATGGCATTATTTAATTCTTTTTTATGGCTGAATAATATTCCACTGCATACATATACCACAGCTTTTTTGTCCATTCATCTGTTGATGGGCATTTAGGTTGTTTCCATGTCTTGGCTACTGTGAATAGAGCATTGCACTTTTTCTTTTTTGCTAAAATTTCTTCCTTTGTTAAGAGAGGTGTCAGTTTCTAAACACTGGGACGAATATTTGTAACTGAGCATTGTATTGCGTTATGAAAGCCCCTTCACTGTTGTTTGTATTCTTGACATATTGTCACACATCCTTTGATAGATGTTCCAAAGTCCTATGGGAAATGTGGGTTCAACTCTTTACCTTCCAAGCCCTCAGCCTCTTTCTCCTCCAGTGTAGTGTGTTTCAAAGTAAGAAACCAACGTTTGGGGCAAATTATCATCATCTGTCAGCTCAATAAAGCTATCAATAAGTTTGCTAGCTAGAAGAAAACAGTTGAAACCAAACTCTTAAACCAAAAAGTTTCCTTATGTCCAATTAGTTATGCAGGGAAAATGTTTTTGGCAAAGATGTTTATGGCAAATAAGCTTAGGGCAAAGATATTGGACACGATTTTTAGTGACATAGCAAAACCATGAGACGTTGGCAGTCAAACTTTGAAAATCTGTTTCTTTTATTCTCTAGTCTCTGTATTTTGTACCCTCTCTGCCACCCTAACCTCTTTCCATTGGTTAGTTGCCCAGTGAATAATCGATGTTTAGAATTATTTTTCAACACTTGACTCTCTTTTTTGCTCTTCCAGTCACTACAAAAATGTATCCTGAATGCACTACTTTTCCATGAATCATTCCTTCTTTCATTTATTGTTTTTGGCTCCAAGACTAAAGCAACCCATGGAATTTGGAGTGGCGAGTTGTCATTCATCCACTTTCTGTATTTGTGGAGCAAAGTGCTGTCAAAGATAAAGAATTATGTCAGTAGCATATTAAGAAGCAAGACCTATGTATGTTCATAAGTGCAAGTAAACATGTGGCAGCAAACAGATTGACAGCAGTATTTCTGAAATTTAGAAATTCTGAGGTTTGGAACCGGAAAACAAGGCTTGTGATGATGTGACAACCCACGCAAGCCCAGTGCTTTGTGGACTAATGAGATTTTTCAACGAAAATGCAAATTCATAAAATGTTAGTATTAAATGAAGAACTGATGAGAAGCAATTATTGGAATGCAGTGTACTTTAAAAGTGAATTGGATTTCAGAAAAAGGACGATCAGCCAGCATCCCTCATCTTGCTTTGTAATTGCAATTTCTAGGCCATCTGAACAATTGCGTGACCCTTGAGAAAAGAATTAGTGATTGCAATCACAGCCTTCTAATCAGGCGTCTTAAAAGGAGCAATACTTGAAAATCTTCCTTATACACAGGGCATGCCAACTGGTTTTGCACTTTCTCTCATATGTTACTGCTATGAGTTAGTGTTTTAGGTTTGCTAATAATTGTCTAATCTAATTAAATCAAATACAGAACTTGAAATAGGGGAGCTCAATAATGTCATCTATAGAAAAACAAAACCGTTGTCTAATTCCTGTCGCTTTATGAAGCTTGGATTCTTGCAGAAGGTCTATCGCAAACACAAAAACGGTCAGGGTGAGAGCTTGGTCTCCTCAAACAGTTAAAAATGATGAGGCAGGGATGTTGCATGTAATTCACTATGAAGAACGGGTATATTACTCGACTGAGCTCAGATTTATTTTTGGTGAAATGGGTCTTGTTTTCCCCGGTGCAATAATATGTTTTGCCAAGGTATTTGTTTTTGAAATCTTGTTAGAGGGTATCTGGCTCTGACATCGATGCCCCATCTTTCCCTTCTCTGCTCCTAATCAGCTGTTCTGCAGCAGAATCGGGAGTCATTTATATGGATAAGCACCTGTTGTGGGAAGCAGTGTTTTAAATCAGATATAGAGAAAGAATTTAAGGGACGACTGATTTATTCGCTAAACGAAACACGGAGCTGGTTGTAATTTGTAATTTAGCAGAGGGTATTTTTCTTGAAACCTGCTAGGGCTTTGAACTCCTTCATTTAAGAAAACCCTTAAGCATTCCTGGAAGCTTTTCTGTATTTCTTTAGTTGCCAGCTGATTCCATCTCATCATAGTTTGGTGTATCAGGCCGCCGATGTTTTGACATGTCTAGGTTTTATTTCTTTTATAATGGAAGTGAGTTCAATGGAAATTGATAATATTTTTTGTTTAAATAGTTGAGTGAATCTACCATTTTCCTGCATTAACATTTAGCAGCTCGTAACAAAAGCACTAATGACACAATATAGAATTTGAAACGATGTCAATGATTAAATAGCCAAAGCCTTTTTTAAAAATGTATATGTTTCATAACAAGATTTTACTTGGGTCGTGTATTTGTGTGAGTCATCGTTCATTAAAATTGGTTTGTATCTTTTACCCTTTTCTGTTTTCCTAGAAGCACGAGTTTCGTGTATATCTTCGCAGAGAGTGCTCGTTTGCTGTGGTTTGGTGATTTGGAAATACAGCCCTGAAACAACTGGGCTGAGACCATGATTCTCATTTCACTTTGGGCCTTTCTCACATCAGTGGGCAGAATGATTTTTTAGTCACTCCAGTCATGTCTTGAATCCCAACTACGGTCTCAGGGGTTAAAAGTCAAGGGGTTATCCATTTAGCCATTGAATTCTCCAGGTAGAACTTTGATAGCCATTACAATTATTTTATTCTCTCCTCCCTTATCCAAGCATTGCTATAGTTAATGTTATGTCAGAATTTCCGTTATGATTCACGTTTTTCTGGGATTCAAAATGGAAATTCTTCAGGCAGAAAATGGGCACCATGGTTATTACAGGAAAGCTGTTGTAAAGCCAATTTTAAGGTGAGCTGCTGAGATTTTGTGGAGTTAAAAACACTTGGCCTGTCCCTACAGCTGGAAGAGGGCCATTTCTTCCCTTGGACAATGTTAATTATCAGCAGCTTGAGTTAGTATCTAGTTCCTTGAAATTTTAACTTATCCTTGTTCTACTTCCTCCTTCCAAACTGGATAGGACCAGGAATTAGGTAAGAATAGTCATTTCGATCTTAACTCATGTTTACAAACAAAATTTTGTTTTTTCTCTATGATATAAATTTTTCCTTATGACATAAAAACATTTGTATTGTGGAAGCTGGAGAACTTTAATAGGCACAGTGATTGCTTATTTGCGTCAGAGAGGGTTTGGCCATAAATCCATGCTTTCAGTGGTTTTAGTCCTTAGATGTTGCATTTCCTTGCAAAATTATTATTAAAGTTTTAGAAGAAAGGATGACTAAAGAAGGGGTAATATGTAAAGGAGTTTGTTTCAAGACAGTTTTCCAGTGGAATCTATTTTTTTCCTTTTTAGATTAACTGACCTTCCATTGACGAAAGACTCTTAAGACAAAGCAAAGAGTGGGTTCTGCCTTTCTGTGAAGCTGACTGCTTTATGTATCTTTGTGTTGAATATTAAGACTTAGAACACGAAAGTGTATATTGAATACTTAAATCCACATTTACAAAGCACGTGGTTGGCACTCAGTAAATGTTTTTTAACTGCATGAAAAACAAACTTAGTTAACTAAGAGTCTTTTGAGGTACAAGCACATAGGAAACACTGACTGTATGACTTCTGCCCGATATTGACTCCCTTAATTCCATCATGACTTGATATTGGCTGCCAAAATGATATATGTGCCTAATATGTTCTCACTAAACCACATAATTTTTGTTTTAAAAACCCAGCACAATAAGAGAGACAATTATATGAAAAGCACTTATCGACAAAGAGGGTAAAGTACAATAGAAGAGCTGGCTAAGCGTTTCTGAAATGAAAGCCTATTGTTTACTGAAAGATCCTACTCTTCTTTTACTGGTTTCAATTATTTCCAAGTTGACAACTTGTGATCAATACTCTGTTATTGGCCTGATAATTAAGCCTGTCTCTATGACTAGTAAATGCTGGGTACTAATTAACGTTTGTTTTGATTATTTGGTATTTAGTTGTCAAAGACAGCTATTATAATGGCACAGAATATTAGAAGAGAGTTTTTTTGTTGTAGCTTTTGATTGTTATCAGAAATAACTATTTTGTGTGTGTGCATGAAGGAATGCCTGATCTCTATTACTGCTCAGTGTAATACAACTGCAGTCGTCTAAGAACTCATCTAAAAGCCTAAGTATTTCCAATTAATTTTTTCTGTGCCCTCTCAGCTTCAAGGCAGAGAGAAAGGATCTCTAATCAAAGTGGAGATGGGGAGATTCCTAAATAAGAACTAAAAGTGCTAAGTATGGTTGATTGAAATATCACTGATTTAATTAAAATTAAGGGATAGTATGAAGTCTTAAAAGTTTCAGAGATTATATGATCTATTTTATAATTAAAAAATAAGTCTATGTATTCTTTTCCATTCAAGGGGGAGTTTCACTGGGGTTCCAAGGTATGCAGTTATCTGTAGAGATGTCTAATGGGTCAGCATTGTGGAACTGGAGTATTTCCTAGAAAGACCAGAGAGTCGATGTTTTCTTTTAGCCTGAAATTTTCTCATCTGTTTTCCGATGTTCAGAGAGGTACTACAATTATGTGGAAAGTGTATGGACTCTGGATTTAGACTTGGCTTCAAATCCTGACTGCAAAATCTGCGCCCTAGCAGTGTAATTTGGACATCATTTTGGGATCCGTTTCCTTACCTATAAAAATGTGACTGGTATTATTTCTCTAGTTCGGTAGATGTGAGGATTAAGTGAGATCATATATATTAAAGCCTGTATCATTCCAGGTTGTCCAGAGAAATAGAACCAATAGGAGATATATATACAGAGATTTATTATAAGGAATTGACTCACACAGTTATAGAGGCTGATCCCAAGTCCCACGATCCCCAGTCAGCAAACTGGAGACCCAGCAGAGCTGATGGTACAGTTCCAGCCTGAGTCCAGAGGCCTGGGAACCAGGAGAACCAGTGGTGGATATTCCAGTCCAAGTCTGAATCTGAAGGCAGGAGACTGATGTCCCAGCTTGAAGACTGTCCAGAAGAGAGAATTCTCTCTTAATCAGCCTTGCGGTTCTCTTCAGGCCTTCAGCAGACTGGATGAGGTCCACCCACATTAGGAAGGGCAATCTGCTTTACCCAGTCTACCGATTCAAATGTTAATGTCATCCAGAAAAACCTTCCCAGACTCACCCAGAGCAATGTTTAACCAAATATCAGGGTGCCCTGTGGCCCAGTCAAGTTGATACATAAAATTAACCATCACAAGGTTTTATCATAACCCTTGGCACACAGTTAAGAGAAGAGGCTCTGGAGGCAGACTGCATCCCTTCAAATCATGACTCTGCCACCCTTTAGTGGTATGACATCAGGCAAGTTATGTCACATTGGAGTGTCTCAGTTTCCTCATCAGTAAAACCAGGACAGTATTAGTCAGTGGTATGTAAGGTTTCTTATTCTTAGTATCATAATTATAATAAGTGCTGAATAAATCATGGTCATCTTATATACTTTAATTCACTCATTCAAGTTACTAACTGAAAATTTTACCACAAAGTTACATCCTTGATCTGAAGTGTTTGAAATGTCATAAATGAGAGGGAAAGTCTTGTTTTCTAGAATGACAGATTAATTTATACAATTTACATTCACTGAACAGCTACTATGCCCAGTGTAATTCAGGAGGGTTACATCACAGGGAAGCAAGGGATTAACATGGCTGTGTATCAACTGTTGACATATCCTTTCTTTTTTGTTGTTGTTGTTTTTTTTTTCTTGCGTTATGCGGGCCTCTCACTGTTGTGGCCTCTCCCGTTGCGGAGCACAGGCTCCGGACGCGCAGGCTCAGCGGCCATGGCTCACGGGCCCAGCCGCTCCGCGGCATGTGGGATCTTCCCGGACCGGGGCACGAACCCGTGTCCCCTGCATCGGCAGGCGGACTCTCAACCACTGTGCCACCAGGGAAGCCCAGACATATCCTTTCTTGAGAGCACGTTTTGATGGGCTTGAGCATTGAGGACGATAGCTCACATGGCCGTTTCAAACAAAGAAACCACATTTTCCCCATGTTGACCAAGGGAAACCTAAAAATACTATATTTAAAAACTAATCTTTAAGTACATGTCTTAGTATTTAGTCCAAAAATTGGGTTTCTCTTTTGTGTCTCATTTTTCTTTCTTAACACATCATGTCCTGATTGAAGGTTCAAATTTTAGTCTGGTGCCTGTTCTTAAACTCACTAATTTCTTTTTTTTGGCTAAAGACATTAGTATTTATTCATATTAACTAAAAAAGACACAGTAGTCCTATTTTGGTTTTGAATTCCTCTCTATGAAATAGTAGTGTTATTAAAAATAAAAAGATGAATCAATACTTTAGTAAATATTTTAAAAAGAGAAGCTTGATCCCTGGTTAGATTAATTTTAGAATACATGTGTGTTTTATATAGCATATAATGCTATATTATTTATTATATGTGTGTTATAGTATATATTATGTGTGATAATATGTGCACACTTTTTTTTGGTCAGGGTCTTTTATATTTGACAGCATCTCCCTCCCATCCTTAGGCAGGCTGGACTTTCTGTTTTCCTCCTTCATTGTACTTTTCCGGTAGGATTTCACTGGCCAACACTTAATTAAAGTTCATTTCCTCTTTTTATGCTCCAGGTATTATTATGCCGCTCCCTTCAAGAAGTAATTTGCGTGCTGTTTATTGGAGCTGTGAATTTAATCATCTCGATCCCATGCTATTGCAGGATGACTGTAATAAGATGTATTGACTTTTCTTTGGCGCATATTTTTGCCACCATTGTGTGTTGTTTTGCTGGAATGCTGAAGGCAGTGTCTGTCTTATGGCACATCTAAGTGAAAGCAGCCCCTCCTTTAGGACAGTGATGAATTGGAAGTTTTAAAATAAAAGTAATCCTGGAAAGGAGGTTTAAATTACACACGATATAGAGGTTTGGAAAGGAAACAGATGGACTGGTGCTAGGGTCAGGCTTCTCTGCTCCTCAGTTGAAACAGAGTGGCATGAATAAACAACCAGAATTCTCCCAAACAACCTCTCCCGTAGTATACACATACGTATTTCAAATTTCACCTGTATTACATGTGTACCTAGGAACATATGTGTTTGTTTTACGCACAAGCCAGGATGCTGGCTATTTTGTAATCTAATCTCCAGAGAGGAAAAAAAAATAGAGAAAGGAATGGTATAAGCTGAGAGGGATGGAGAAAGAGAGGATATGGTATGATAATGATAACAGCGGACACTTTTTGAGAATTTGTTACATGCTTTTTGTTCTCAACATGTTATATATATTAAGAGGTATGTAGTTATGAACATTTCCATAGCAGAGGGTGGAATAACGTCCATAAGGGCCTGAAAAATGCATCTAAAGCTCCATCTGAAGGTTTTACAAAGTCAGTGTCCACAAGGATCAAACAGGGTCCTGCAGGTGAGTGAAGCAGTCCCGGGATAAAAAACCCTAAACTGAGCACAGGGGCCTACCCCTGATTGTGGCATTGCCCAGAGGTGGTACAACCTCCAATTTAAAAAAAATTTTTTTAATTGAACTATAGTTGACTTACAATATTATATTAGTCTCAAGTGTACAACATAGTGATTTGGTATTTTTATAGATTATACTCCATATAAGGCTATTATAAAATATTGGCTATATTCCCTGTGCTGTACATTACACCCTTGTATCTTATTTATTTTATACCTAGCAGTTTGTACCTCTTAATCCCCTTCACCTATCTTGTTCCTCCCTCCACCCCTCCTACCACTGGTAACCACTAGTTTGTTCTTTGTCTCTGTGAGTCTTTTTCTGTTTTGTTATATTGTTAAAGAGAAGCCATTAATTAGGATATTGATACATGAAATATCTTGATTTGAAATTTCTGGAAATAATTGAAAATCTTCTGTTTCATATTCTGTGAACGGAGTACCACACCCACGCAGCCACCTGTGGGCAGGACTCAGCCTGTGGGCCCCTTGCTGCTTAAGCCTTCGGAGAATTACCGATGCAGCATCAGGCCTAGGAGAAAGCACAGCATGGCAAACTGACATCTTCAGTGGTTTCTTTTGTTGTTGTTGTTGTTGTTGTTGTTATTTTCGGTACGCGGGCCTCTCACTGCTGTGGCCTCTCCCGTTGCGGAGCACAGGCTCCGGACGCGCAGGCTCAGCGGCCATGGCTCACGGGCCCAGCTGCTCCGTGGCATGTGGGATCTTCCCGGACCGGGTCACGAACCCGCGTCCCCTGCATCGGCAGGCGGACTCTCAGCCACTGCGCCACCAGGGAAACCCCTTCAGTGGTTTCTTTGGGCGATCATTTGACTGTTTTAAAGATCTGCCTGTCCATGGTAAAGTGTTTGGGGGAAAAGCATCATGGAAATCAAAACAGCCTAGTCAAACATGCATGAATCCAAAACCTCATTGATGCTGCTCTACTCAAACATTAGGTCCTAGTTTTTGGTGTTTTTTTTTTTGGCTTGGATTCCAGAGTTTCAGTTTCACACAGCCTAACCTTGGCATACTGCAACTTTCCCCTTCTGCAATTTAGACTTGTTTCAGAATGTTTTATTAGATGTACAGATGAAAGCAGGAAAAACTGGGTGATGTTTAATATGCTCATTTTTTTTCTAAGCACTTAATTGATTTTTTAAAACAAAATAAGCAGAAATTTATAAATAATAAGTAAGAGCAAATGAATTGCCTAATGTGGCTGTCACCTGTCTTTATAGGCATTTTAGCCTTGATTACTTTGTTTTTCAAAAAACACTCAAGGCTTACTCGATGTTAAGCTAACTCTCTGTCTTGAGGTTTCTCAGTTACCTGTCAGAGCAGTTGGGATCACTCTGAGAAGCCTGCCATTCATTACCTTAGATAAGGGCATGGCCTGGGCTTTAAAATGGACTGCGTTAAGTGTGTTGTTTGGTTTGAAAAATGGGAGATTTTTTTCCTCCAGGATACATTCAAGCATTCACCCTAAAGTGACAGCTCTGGTATTCTTTCTTGGCTTCTTCTTGAAGAAAGCAAGGGAATCTTGAGTTGGGTCAGAGTCCTGATTTTATAGTAAGACAAATAGATATTAGACCTCCTAGAGGCAAAGAGAGGGAACCCTACTTTTCAAACCAGAGGGTTTTTTTTTTTTTTTAACGTCTATGTTGGAGTATAATTGCTTTACAATGGTGTGTCAGTTTCTGCTTCATAACAAAGTGAATCAGTTATACATATACATATATCCCCATATCTCCTCCCTCTTGCGTCTCCCTCCCACCCTCCCTATCCCACGCCGCTAGGTGGTCACAAAGCCCCAAGCTGATCTCCCTGTGCTATGCGGCTGCTTCCCACTAGCTATCTATTTTACATTTGGTAGTATATATAAGTCCATGCCACTCTCTCACTTCATCCCAGCTTACCCTTCTCCCTCCCCATGTCCTCAAGTCCATTCTCTACATCTGCGTCTTTATTCCTGTCCTGTCCCTAGGTTCTTCAGAACCATTTTTTTTTTTTTTTAGATTCCATACATGTATGTTAGCATACGGTATTTGTTTTTCTCTTTCTTACTTACTTCACTCTGTATGACAGACTCTAGGTCCATCCAGCTCACTACAAATAACTCAATTTCGTTTCTTTTTATGGCTGAGTAATATTCCATTGTATATATGTGCCACATCTTCTTTATCCATTCATCAGTTGATGGACACTTAGGTTGCTTCCATGTCCTGGCTATTGTAAATAGTGCTGCAATGAACATTGTGGTATATGACTCTTTTTGAATTATGGTTTTCTCAGGGTATATGCCCAGTAGTGGGATTGTTCTATTTTCAGTTTTTTAAGGAACCTCCATACTGTTCTGCATAGTGGCTGTATCAATTTACATTCCCACCCACAGTGCAAGAGGGTTCCCTTTTCTCCACACCCTCTCCAGCCTTTATTGTTTGTAGATTTTTTGATGGATGGCCATTCTGACCGGTGTGAGGTGATACCTCATTGTACTTTTGATTTGCATTTCTCTAATGATTAGTGATCCAACCAGAGGTTTGAGAAACCTAAGCACAGGTACCCCAGGGGAAACGTGTTGCAGCGTTGGGGGTCTGCAGGATGCACAGAGCCCCTGGGTTGATGTGCCCGCCTCCTTCCTGGATCCTGTGACAGATGAGGCCCCTTTGGACCAGCCACCCTCTCCCAGGAAATTTGCATTCTCTGCTGCCCTAGGGATCTTTGATAAAGAAGCTTCAAAAGGCTTTGACTAAATAATTGTTCAAAATTTTCTTGAGTTTCACATTCGTTTGCAGGGGTCTAAGAGTTTGACTGAATTGCACAATGACTTCAATGTGTAACATACTGATTTTATTAGGACTAGTGTATTCTGAATTGTTTAAGTATATCTGTTTTCAAGATACGGTGGATGAGCGCTAACCTAGAAAAGCAAACAGAAATGGTATTTTTCTTTGGAGGGAGGTTTTAAATGACTTGTGTCTTTGCTATTAGTGATAAAGCTCACATGTGTTGCTGGCATGTAAGCCATGAGCCATTCCCAGGGGTCTGGGCAGTACACCGTGTCTGATTATAACCGCACAGAAGGGGAAATGGTTGAGTGAGAACCTTGAATATGTGGAAATCAGATATTTAGTGTGTGCCCAACGTGAGGGCAGTAAGTGCTTTACCATAAAACATGACTCCTCCGTGTGTGGATATGCATGCATCTTTGCTTCCTTCCTCATCTGTTATTTTACATTTTCAAAGCTCCTCGTGTCGGCATTTCTTTGAAGAGCTTTAGAAGTTTTTATGTTAGGTTCCTCAAAACTAGATGCTACACATGTCTATTTCCAGTATGTGTGTGTGTGTGTGTGTGTGTGTGTGTGTGTGTGTTTATGTAAGAAACAAATCAAGGACTTACTAATCACAGTTCACAACTTACATTAAAATACAAAGACTGACAACATAGTTTGAAAAATAAAACTTAAGGGAAGATTCCGGTCAGTAACCATTGGACTTTTTGTTTAATAGATGTCCTTTAAGAAAAAAAGAAAGGTGAGTTTTATCTAGGCAAAAAACACAATAGGGCTTCCTGGTGGCACGGTGGTTGAGAGTCCGCCTGCCGATGCAGGGGACACGGGTTCGTGCCCCGGTCCGGGAGGATCCCACTTGCGGCGGAGCGGCTGGGCCCGTAAGCCACGGCCGCTGAGCCTGTGCTCCGCGACAGGAGAGGCCACAACAGTGAGAGGCCCGCGTACCGCAAAAAAACCCCAATAAGAACAAAAATACAGTTGGTTTCTTCTGGTCTGAGTGGACTTCTTCCCTGTTCATTCCTGAGCACGTTCACTCGTGTGTGTGTGTGTGTGTGTGTGTGTGTGTGTGTTTCCTTTCATCTAAGTGCAGTAGTCTGTTATAGGGCCCTAAGTCTAAGGTGTTTGTTGATTTGTAATTGTTGAATTTACACACACAACCAACAATAATTTTCATGTGACCTGCATACTTTAAGGAAACTGTCTTGGACTTTTCTGTCTGATGTACAAACCATGCAGTTTCTATGACATAGAAACTTATTATCTGATGAAAACAAACAAACACAAATCACACCAGGAAAACATTTCATTCGTTATTTTAGAGTTGGAATGGGCTTTGACTTTTCTTCTTACTGATTTATCTGAGAAAGCATTTAGATTGACTCTAAAGAAAGCTTTGGGCCTCTCCTGTTTAAGTGGGGGAAGGAAGAATGCTCTTTCTAGCAGGAGTTAATGAAGTTGGACATTTGGTCACTGGAATGTGACAAAGGCTTCCAAAAGATCAAGATAATGAGATTTCTTCCTGAATGCCTCTGCAGGTTTTTTTAAAGGACAGATGAACCACTAAAAATTATTTTGCCTCTTCAAGAAAAAAATTAAGTTCTTATTTATGATTTTCCTTAAAAAAGTGGAAGTCAAAAACAAAGCAGTTGAGTTTGACAAATTTGACTTGTTTTAAGTAGAGGATGTCAGTTTGTGTTCTATCTGTGAAAGTGCATTTGAAATAAATCTTAAAATGTGGAGATACAAGAAAGCCATTTCTTTCTAAATTGCTATATTACTGTAAAACTGAATTTAAAGGGAATTTTGAAGAGCACCAGATATCACATTATTTTGACAATCCATCAATTTACAAAAGTAATCTGAGCACACACTTCAATTTATTAGAGATAATTGTTCTGGGAATGCTAACACCCAAGCTCAATAAGATCAATAATAAGTTTATACTTGAATTTGGGTTTACGGTTGAACTTTAATCCAGTCTATTTAGCTTATTCCTCAACTATTCACATCCTATAGATTGTTCTTATTAGATATATAGAACAGAAAATTTATCTTCTAAAGTTCAATAATTTTATTTGAAGCAAATGCATAAATTATAAGTGATATTCATTGCTTTTTAATCTTTTGACTTTTTTTTTTTTTTTTTTGCGACACGCGGGCCTCTCACTGCCGTGGCCTCTCCCGTCACGGAGCACAGGCTCCGGACGCGCAGGCTCAGCGACCGTGGCTCACGGGCCCAGCCGCTCCGCGGCATGTGGGATCCTCCCGGACCGGGGCACGAACCCGTGTCCCCTGCATCGGCAGGCGGTCTCTCAACCACTGCGCCACCAGGGAAGCCCCTTTTGACTATTTTAACATTATATTTTATGTATTTTTATCAGATGACAATTGCTTTCTCTTTAATTAACCCATCCTGCAATTAGTTCACACTGGGCCTTTTAGTTGTGACTCAGAGTCTCAACTTAGTAAATATTTGTTGATTCATAAACGATATGCGTGCCTGATTACTGGAGAAAAGCTGCCCCAAGATTTGAGAATTTAAAGAGGCTGTGGACTACATTTCTGACTGGTGTGGTTTATCATAAGGTGAACATTTTTTTAAATTAATTTTTATTGGAGTATGGTTGCTTTACAAGGTTGTGTTAGCCTCCACTGCACAACAAAATGAATCAGCCATGCACATACAGATATCCCCTCCCTTTTGGACTTCCCTCACCTTTAGGTTACCACAGTGCATTAGGTAGAGTTCCCTGTACTATATAGTGTGTTCCCATCAGTTGTTTATTTTATACATAGTATCAATAATGTATATGTGTCAATCCTAGTCTCCCAATTCCTCCCACCCCATCCCTTTCCCCCTTGGTATCCATACATTTGTTCTCTGTGTCTGTGTCTCTACTTCTGCCTTGCAAATAAGATCATCTATACCATTTTTCTAAATTCCATCCGTATGCATTATTATACAATATTTGCTTTTCTCTTTCGGATTTACTTCACTCTGTACGACACTCTCTAGGTCCATCCACGTCTCTACAAATGACCCAATTTCATTCCTTTTTAGCGTAAGGTGAAGTTTTATAAAAAGAGATTTCATAGTTCACTCTTGAAATGGCTGTCTGCATGGGATTCAAGTCTAATGCCTTTTCAGCTGTGCAACACTGATGATGAAAAATGGTTAGATTAAGTGAATCTTTACTGTTCCCCCAACCTTAGTTTCTAAATAGAGCTGTTTACCTATTTACTAGCTGTGCGACCTTAGGCAAGTTCCTTAACCTCTCTGAGCCTTGAGCATCTCATCTGTAAAAGGGGGATAATAACATTGTTATGATAATTAAGTAAACTGATATTTGTGAAGAAATTAGAACAGTTACTGACACAGAAGAAGTGCTAAATAAGTGTTTATTTAAGTGAAATCCCTATAAATATTTCTCAGGCAAATTTTTATACAGTTGACAAAAGTGCTTGTTATAAATTATAATGAGTAGAAAATTATCCTTGAGATAAAAAAAGGAAAGTAGGATTGCTAATGTGAAGAGAGAATTGATTTTAAATAGTTACACAAGATTCTGTGGGAAATTATATCAGCTGAAACAAATGACCCAATTCCTTCAACAACAACAAAAATTATAAAGAAAAAAAGATAGGAAAGAGGAAAGCTATAGATTAAAAGAGTCTAAGAGACATAACAATCACAAAGTATAAACTTTATTTGAATAAAGTTTGACTAAATCTAACTAAACTGCAACAAAAAATTGTAAAACATCAATTGTCTATTTAATAACATTAAGGAAATATTGTTACAATTTTAAGTGTGACAATTGTGGTTGTGTTTTTAAAAAAGAGTTCCTATCTTTTAGAGATACATACACAAATATTTACAGATGAAATTTACAGCAAATTTTACTCGAAATAACTGTGTATGTGTGTAGAAACACAGATGAAATAAGATTGTTCAAGTGTTGATAAACATTGAAATTGGGATGTAGCTAAGGTACATGAAGGTTCATTTTACTGTTCTTTCTAGTTTTATACATGTCTGAAATTTTCCATAATAAAAAATATTTTAAACAGAAGAAAAGAAAGGAAAAAGTCTTTAGTGGAAAGACTATTCTCTCAGTTATTACAGTTAATAATAATATCTGACATCTACAGAGTGTTGTAGATGAATTATCTCATTTAATCTTTAAGACAGCTCTGTAAGGTAAGTCTGATTATTATACTCATTTAGAAGGTAATAATGTGGACTCAGTCTGTGCTCTTAACCAACTTATCTTCCTGAGGAGATAGATGCCTAAATCAAACAGAATAGTTGTCCAGAGTGGATGAGTCAGGTAAGTACCACCCACAAAAGTGGTATTTAAACAAAGTGCTAGCTGTGTAGGGAGACTTCATGTTAATCACATCCACCTTGAATGTCACTGGTGACTTAGAAGATTAAGTTAATGGGGATGTAAATTGGTACAGCTACTATGGAAACAGTGCTGTGGTACAGTATGAAGATTCCTCAAAAAATTAAAAACAGAGCTACCATATGATCCAGCAATTCCATTTCTGGGTATTTATCCGAAGAAAACAAAAACACTAGTTCAAAAAGATACACGCACCCCTGTAAATTGTAGCTTTATATACGATGGCCAAGCTATGGAAACAACCAAAGTGTCCATTGATAGATGAATGGATAAAGAAATTTTGGGAGGCTTCCCTGGTGGCGCAGTGGTTGAGAGTCCGCCTGCCGATGCAGGGGACGCGGGTTCGTGCCGTAGTCCGGGAGGATCCCACGTGCCGCGGAGCGGCTGGACCCGTGAGCCATGGCCGCTGAGCCTGCGCGTCCGGAGCCTGTGCTCCGCAGGCGGAGAGGCCACAACAGTGAGAGGCCCGCGTACCGCAAAAACAAAACAACAAAAAAAAAGAAATTTTGGTATATATACAATGGAATACTGTTAAGCCATAAAAAGAAAATTGCCATTCTTGACACTATGGATGGACCTTGAAGGGATTATGCTAAGTGAAATAAGTCGGATGGAGAAAGACAAATACTGTATGACAGAATCTGAAAACAAGAATAGAAAACAAGCTCACAAATAGGGAGAAGAGATTGGTGGTTGCTAGATGCAGGGGGTGGAGGGTGGGCAGACTGGGTGAAGTGGGTCAAAAAGTACAAACTTCCAGTTATAAAATGAATCAGTCATAGGGATATAATGTACAGCATGGTGACTACAGTTAATAATACTGTATGTATTATGTATATTTTATTATGGAAAATATACTGTGTATGGTGACGAATGTTAACTAGACATATTGTGGTGATTTTGTAATATATACAAATATCAAGTCATTATGTTGTACACCTGCAACTAATATAATGTTATATGTCAACTTTACCTCAATTTTTATTTTATTTTATTTTTAAATGACAAATGAGGTTTTTCTAAAAAGTTTTTTTTGATGTGGACCATTTTTAAAGTCTTTATTGAATTTGTTACAATATTGCTTCTGTTTTTATGTTTTGTTTATTTTTTTGGCTGCGAGGCATGTGGGATCTTAGCTCCCGGACCAGAGATCAAACCCACACACCCTGCTTTGGAAGGTGAAGTCTTAACCCCTGGACCACTAGGGAAGTCCCTATACCTCAATTTTTAAAAAGTGAAAGGCTCACGTATTAGCTCTGTGCCTTTGGACAAGTTACTTTCCTTATCTGAGCTTCAATTTCCTCACCTATAAAAATTATTATTTTAGTACCTATTTCACTGGGATGTGTGATGATGAGTGATTTGAAAACTGTGAGAACTTCAAAGGGATTGGACAAAGAAACACACTTGTATTTGCATCCTCAGTGCTCGGCACAGAATGAGGGCTTAGAAATGTGTCCTTCCTGGCTGCCTTTCTCACTTCTGCCTGCCTCCCTCCTTTCTCAAGTTTGGTTAAAAATTAGAAGTGTTCTCCTGGGCCACCTGGATTCTCTCGGACCTCAGCTTTCTCAGTCTAGAGGATGGTTGTGATGAATGAGTTAAGCAGTGTAGGTAAAATCCCCTAGGACGTCTTTGCTCTGTTGTGTGCTGATTCCACACACACGTTAGATTATTTCTAAGGCCTTTGGTGGCTCAAGTGATGGGGTTTTGTAATATTCACTTTCTGTTTTGCTTTTGTGTACTTTGCCAACTAGAGTAATCCGTAGTCTGCAAATACTGAAACAGTCATGGTTGAAGGGGAAACGCAAGATGAGAAGGCAATATGAGGGAAGGCACAAATTTAGTTGAGTGAGGTAGAAAGATAGTGAATGCGCCAGGCAGATGTCTTTAGGAAAGTGTGATGGAAGGTCTTAGAAGGCTTGTAATGAACCCAAAGTGGGAAAAGATGGATTTTAGAAACTGGGAGTAGGTACTTAATATTTACAGTGGTAGCCTGGAATCAAGGTCTAGTATTGATATATTTTACTAAACATCTAGAACATAAAGCAGGGATTACTAGGAGGCGGCCTGGAACTCACCAAGAAAAAGGCGTCCAGAATCAGGCAAATTTCCTTTAAACTCTGGGGTTACCAGACTGGGTCATGGGGCTGCAGCAACCTATGGCTCTATCAGAATTTCAGTGTTCGTGTAGCATGCCCTCTCAGTTGAGCCACTTAGACAGCACGTACTAACATTCTTGAATACCATACCAAAAGAAAGGTCTGCTTTGCTCTGGGTACCAATGTTTTAGAGGGATGCTGACCATGAAGATGATGTAAAGTCTGGAAATTGTAAGTCATGAAGTAGTTGACTGGGTCAGAGATGTTTAGCTTGAAGAAAAGGATCCTGGTGGGACACATGAACACTGTCTTACAGCATTTGAATATGGGGAGAAAGAGAAGAGAGGAGTTTTTAAAGCTAATTCTGGGGAAATATTACCACAGGGATCTCATGGCAACAGTGAAGAGCATGACAGGGAGTCTACAGTGGTCCAGGCCAGAAGTGGCAAAGGCCTATCCGGAGGGGCTGACCATATACGTGGAGGGGAGGGATGCTGTGCAGGGGATAAAGGTAATGGCCTTGCTGACCAACAATCATGAAAGCTGGGGTTGAGGGGACATTCTTTTTGACTTTACCCAATTGAATATGACCCTTCCTCCTAAATCTTATACCACTCAAGTGGTAATTTTGCCTTGTATTAATGATGCTTTTTCAACTAATCTCATCATCTGTATTTATAAGCCATAGATAGGAACTTTGCATTATTCATCCTTGTATTCCTACAGCTACTGGGTTGATTGTCAGTAATAATTTAATTGAATCTTCTGTAAAACAACGTTAATATAGCTTAATGAGTTACATAAAAATGTTAACTCTGGTAGCATGTAGTTTTCATTATTTTAGTCTTAGACATGGTTGCCCTCTTACATTTTCCTTTTAAGACCATTTTCAGTTGTTTTCAAATAGCTGTTAAGTTTTCAAATGTATAGTTTTGCTTTTGCTTTTGTTTTTTTCTGAGAAGACAAAGGCCAGAGGAGAAATGCTTGGGTTTTGGAAAATATTTCTCTCCATGGGCACAATTCTGGCCTCTTCTGACTTAATCACAGCAGACAAGTTTTTCTTCATATCTAGACAAAAACTCTTTACACTTTTAATGCCCCAATCATCAGGTTGAAGTTTCAGCCCAACTCAGCTGAATTTAACAAGTAATTACTTAGGAGTAATATATTCTCACCACAGTAGGTATTCAGAAAAGTGCAGATTTATCCCAATTATCAAGTCTTGTTATGAGGAGCCTTTGAGATGGAGTCCATCACACGTTGGGGAAAAAGGTGTGTGTTCATTGCTCAAGACCAGTCTCCTTGCACATGGGTAGTTGAGGAGGCGGGATTATTCAAGAGCACAGATAGTTTGGATTAGAACCAGATTCTACCACCGACCAGCCATGTGACCTTGGACAAATTACTTAAACTCTCGGAGTCTCAGTTTCCTCACCTGTACTATAGAAATAGTGCGTACTCCATATGGTTGTGATGATGGTTGAATGACTTATTATATATGAAACACAGCAGTGCCTGGGTAGTAAGTGCTACGTAGTTTATTTTATCATTATTATTCTCAAAACCTATCAGAAGTAAGGGCAGATGAAAACGGGAGGGAAGCAGTGAAAGAAAGGAGGGGAAAGAGATGACAGACAATATTATGCAGCTTTTCATCTCTATCGGGAGATGAAGTCCAGGGAGCATCAACAGATGATAATTCCCTGGAAAAACAAATCTCAAGAGTTTGTACAAACAGCCATTGATTCATTATTGTAACTTTCACATTTGCTGCATTCATCCAGGGACAGAACCAAGCTGGAGGGCCCAGACAATCAGTGGTTTGCTCTGGCAGTACAATTAAGTCAGTGGATGGCTACTAAGCTACTTTCCATGTACTGACTGTTGTTGATTTAAAGGCTAAGGGCCTTCTATCTGCCTCAGTTGCATTTTAGTTAATGGCATTTAACGATATTTTTATGCTAATAACCTCAACTTGCTGACATCCTGAGAGGTATCTCTTTGGCTTCTGTATTATAACTTGCCTTGATAACCAAGTTTTTGATAGCAAATTGTGCCTGTTAGTGAATAATTTTTATTAATAGAAACAATGCTATAAATGTGCAGAAGAATCTTGTTAGGGGTGAAGAACCTGAATGGCATATTATAAGTTCTTACTGATAGAGGTTGAATGAGTAGGAGTATATTTCAGACAGTGTATACCAAACTGCTTAATTTAATAAGGCAAGTATAAAGTGTATGATAGCCACAAATGTCAAGGAAGGCAGGGGCAGCTTGAACCGTATTCAAAGGAATATATTGACTGAAAATAGAGGGAAAAGAATTACAAGAGCATCTTGGCATGATGCTCATAATCATTTGCTGTGATTAATGTAAGGAAAGTTGTAATCCCCTAAACAGAAATATGATTTTTCTGTCCTGTTACTAAATGTGTGTGTGTACCTGTGTGTTTATTGGTGTATATGTACAAACAGCAATTAAATCAGAATTTTCTCACATAAAACTTTATTGTCATCACTGTTCTTATTGTTGTCATTCAGGCTTTTGTTAAATTTATTCTTTTCTTTCCTCTTTCTTATTCCTGATCTGCTGCTTGCACTTCACATTTCTCACTACACAGAAACTGTTTCATTATATGGTATAAGATAAAATACATCAAGGTATTTGGCACATACGGGTGCTTTCCTGTTGGAGGAGACATAGAATTTTGTATTTCTCTTAGTCCGTTTGGGCTGCTATTACAAAATATTACAGACTGGCTGGCTTATAAGTAATAGAAATTAATTTCTCACTGTTCTGGAGGCTGGGAAGACCAAGATCAAGGTACTAGCAGATACAGTGTCTGGTGAGGACCCACTTTGTAGTTCATAGATGGCATCTTTCTTCTGTGTCCTCAACAGCGGGCAGGGGCAAGGAATCTTTCTGGGGTCTTTTTTTATAAGAGCATGCATCTCATTAATATGGACTCTACCCTTATGACCTAATCACTTCCCAAAGACCCCACCTCCTAATACCATCATTTTGGGGGTTAGGATTCAACCTATGATTTTAGGGCTGGGGGCATGAACATTCAGTCCATAGCAGTATTCAACAGAATTAATAGAAAACACAGTCTCTACCTGTTTAGAGTTTGAATGTGTTGAGTGGGTTTTTTCTTAAGCAAAATAATTGCTTGTTAGAGCTCAAAATATAAATATGAGGTAATGGTAGATCTTGAGTGCATATGCATAGATTGCATATGTATTCTTTAAATAACAGAGCAATTCAGAATGAGCATTTTTGTTAAATAAATGCGAATAAAAGTCTAAATTTCTTAAAAACAACGTATATCATTTATTGGCTCCATATTCTCAGTTTGGGTTGTTATATTATCAATTTATCTGCCGACTTCTTTTCTTCTTTTCTTTTCTTTTCTTTTCTTTTTTTTCCTTTTCTCCCTCTCTTTCCCTCCCTCCCCCCTTCTTTTCCAGTGATACACATCTCCTGACTTCCTTTCTCCCTCAGAGTAGAATTGCAATGACCCATTACTTCTCTGACTTCGTCTGCTATTATCTTTCCTCTGCTCACTTTGTTTCAGACCATGTTCTGACACTTCATTGTGGTCAAAATAACTGGGAAGGGGAGGGAGTTGTCAATACACAGATGGCCATTTTACCCTCCGGTCCCAGTTTATGACCAAGAAGGTCTGAGAATTTGCATTTCTGACAAAGTTTCAGGTGATGCTGCTGGGCAAGGGACCATATAACTGCTCCAAATCACCGACCTCCTTTCTGTTTCTAGAACACAGCAGGCTTGTTCCCACCTCAGGGCCTTTGCACTTGCCGTTTCCTCTGCTTGGAAAATTCTTTCCCTGATATTTTTCTTAAATGTTTTCTTAGATGTTGTTTTCTCATGAGAGCTTTTTGGGCCATTGGGCTTTAAGTTGCAACTCCCTCCCCCCACAATACTCCCTGCTTTATTTTCTTCCATTTATCCTTCACCCATTTAACATGTTATACTGTATTTACTTATAGTGTTTTTTCCTCCCTCTGTCTCCCTACTAGAACTTAAGCACCCAAAATATAGGGATTGTTTATATTTGGTTGGCATGTTTCCTGTTGTTGTATTCTCAGTACCGGGAACAGTTCCCGGTACGAGTAACTTCAACAAATACTTGCTGAATGAGCAAATAATCAAGATTAACTAAGATTTTATAACAGTGTTCCAAAAGAATTATTGAAACCACCCAAAAGTGGCACAGTCAGTGATGGTTATAATTAATTCATGCTGAAGGCTCACAGCCCTCAAGGAGTTTATAGGAAATCTTTGATTTTCAGGAGCCTATGTCCTGAGACAGGTGAGATTATTAACCCCCATAAAGAAACTGATCAAACCAGATGACTGAAGCCTGGCCCTATACTGGATGAAAGAGTTAATTAAGGTCTCTGGTGGGCAGAGAAGCTAACTCTCCCTTTGCCAAGAACTTTCTTTTTTCTTTGTCTTTGTCTTTACAGATAATATTTTCATGAATGTTCATTTTTTCTAGAAAAGATCTGAGCTGACTTACAGTAAATAATTTATAAGCATATAATAAGTAAAAGAGGGTGCATAAATAATTTTTCAAACTCTAGTAATATAATAGATGGTAATAAATATTAATAGAAGCTATCATTGTATATTAAATATCAACTGATTAGATTTTGTTGTAGCCTTATATCATAATTTTAAAACCAGCTGCATCCATGGCTCTATATTTTAAGTTTTTGATATAATAGAAATAATAGTAGTACAAGAACATATCTTTGTATTATTCCTTGTATTTCTGTGGTAAAACTGAGGATAAAAACACCTTGTTCTTGAAATCTAGATTTTAAATCTTCTCTGTAATGCCTTTCTAACAAGTGCAAAATCCAACTCATCACCTTTGATTTAAAAATAAACTGGTACCTTAATTAAAAACACAAACAAGAGTGAGATACCAAGTTTCGACTAATGCAATCATGTCTTGCTGTGATATTAGTTCTCAATCTTTCTTAGGTATTTTTTTTAACTCCTGAAGTTTAACCCTAATAATGTGATTATTTTAATCTGTGATTTATACACTTATGAAATTTTCGATATATTGCCATGTTGGAAATTTTTGGAAAGCGAAAGAAATAATTATTCCATCGTCATTTGCAGTAATCTCTCTCAGACCCTCTTCTGGAATTGATAGAGATATTTTTCAAGGCTTGCAAGTAATAATTATTGTATTGAAAAAAATGACAGCTTGTGTGTGCTAACTGTGAGCTGTGTACTTTTATTGGAAACATGCAAATTAGGGCTCATAGAGGACTGCATAATAATAGCCTCTAACTATATCATATTTCCCTGAAATTGATTCATATTTACATATACTGGCACTGAGGATGACACCATAGAGGGTCCTCTGGTGATACACTGGTGGGATCTGACCTCACGATGGGCTGAGTTAAGGTGGGAATGAACAGAGGCAGCTACACTAGCTGGAAGAGACCTCAACACTTAAGCATTTCCCCAAAGAAATATGTTAAGAGGCAATTTGAAGCATATTGGAATTAGTTTGGAATCCAGATTTCTGCTTTTAGAGCTACTTACTGTGCACTTCAGGAGTTCTCAGACAATTGGAAGCAATTTGTGGTTTGCTGCATTTATTTTTGCCTTTCTTCCCTATTGCAGTAAACTGTCAGAATATAACAGAATTGGAATGTGATGCTTGCTTCGTTCGATTTTACGGAGAGTATGACTGATTTAACTTTGGAAAAGAAACATAAAAGTCGTTGCATTTGCTTCAACATCATCCCTGTTATCAGTGTTGATTCTGACATTCAGAAAGTCAGTGCTTCTTTCCTTTGCTGCAACACCACTTAAACATGCAAAGTGCAGTGTTCATGGAAGGCAGGTCCTGGGCAGGAGTTTATCTGGATAAACTGGATCTAGCACAGTGCTTACCAGGCCATAGGCATACACTGAATGAGAAATCACCACACACACACACACACACACACACACACGCACGCACGCACCCGCTATCTGTAGTTACAGCTGTTTCGCTCGCAGTACAATACAGTCATCCCTCCGTATCCACGAGGAATTGGTTCCAGGATCCCCACCCCTACCCCTGGCCCGTGGACACCAAAATCCGTGGATGCTCCAGTCCCTTATATAAAATGGCACAGTATTTGCATATAACCTACCACATCTTCTTCTGTACTTTTTTTAAAAAATTCTTCTATACTTTAAATCACATCTAGATGGCTTATAATACCAAATACAATGTAAATGCTATGTAAACAGTTGCTGGTGAGAGGCAAATTCAAGTTTTGCTTTTTGCAACTTTCTGGAAACTTTTCTTTTTTGGAATATTTTTAATCTGCCTTTGATTGAATCGTGGATGTGGAACCTGCTGATACGCAAAGCCAACTGTCCTCTCAGTGTTCAAGAGTGTGGCTGAGGAGTGCAAAGGTAATTTTCAGCATAAAATATAAATATATGGTAACTACGGTCACTGGTACTCTAAATTTTGATGCCTTTTTTTACCCTAAAAAGTGAGAAAATTGCCCTCCAAGGTGGAATGATTTTTCTGTTAAAGATATAAAAGCCAAGTTCTATCTTCTAACTGTACAATTCAGCGCCATCGCCCCCCCCCCCCATTATGCAGTAGGCCTGCGTGGGTCAGTGGTATTTAAGCATATGCTTTCTCACTCCTAATGTCAATCACATGCAGTCCCAGACTTGGGGGATAGAACTTAACCTAGAGGAGTTTAAGATCATTGCATCAGTAACCCTTACTGAATGCAGGCTGTGTAAGAACACGTCATTATTCCAGGGACCGTAGGGAGCTGTAAAAGAAAATACAGTGTTTCAGAGTTCATAATTAAACTGTAGAAATGGGACTAATATAAATAAAGATATTTAACTATAAAATATAAATTATATTGCTGACTTAGTCCTAAAAACATTTTTAAATCTTCTCTATTGCATGCTTCCTATGTCAAACTAGTCTCCTTGAGTAAATAATACAAATTTGTCTAATAATTGAACTATTTCTCAAGACACTTTTGGAACTGATGTCACATTTTTGAGCATTTGGTTAAACCAAAAACCATGTTTTGAGCCAAAGAACTGTTGTAATAAAGACGATAATCTCTGGTCTTAGCCAATGTGTTGGCGTTATATAGAATTCCTTAAGGGTTGAGATAGCTTTTAACATTTTGACATCTTAAAACTGATTTGGGTCATGTGGTGTACCACATGCAGCATATGCAGAAGTCAGGACTTTCTCCTTCAACAAAACCAGATATCAAGAAAGAAATCTTGGTGTTCAATTATAATTTCGATACATATGTTTTGGGATCCTGAGGATGTGGGAGTTTTCCAATAAAGTCATTGAATATATTATATCTAGGTTATACTTTTAAAATATTTAAAACTTTAAAATGTGGGTTTTAACCTACTCTTTTTTGAAAATGGAAGAAAATGACCCATTGTAATTTTTTTTGTTTTTTGTTGTCCAAAATACCCGGCATAATCTTTTCAGAAACTTTTCTCGTGACATAGTTCCTTTCAGAACTAGTGAAATTAGTTTTAATTCTACCATGTAGGAGTCGTTTGAGTCTGATCTTAGTTTTCTCATGTGTAAAAAGAGGAGGCTGGACTGAATGAACATGAATATACTTTTTAGCCCTAATATTTATCATTATTTCTTCTTTGCTTAAATTCAGGCCCTTAGCCACCATTTGTCTTAATTAAATTAGTGGGATCCTTGATATTTTTCACATGTTTATGAATGAATCTCAAAGACTGACCAGATAATCATTTTGTATAGCAACATAAACATCTTCCATGACCTTTTTAAAAAGTTTCTTGGCACCAAAATTGTGACTTTCAACGTTCTTTTGTTCCTAGAAGCTTATTTTATCATGTCAAGGGGATATGGTGAAGATTTATCACACAGAGCTCAACGTTAATTTTTTGCTTTTAGCGATCACACATTTTTGTTCTGACATAAAGCACTATCCACTGCAGCTGTTAGCGTATGACAGTTGACTGGCTGAACTTGGAAATACTCCTTGCTGCTCGTTGAAACACGTTGCCATATATTATTGCTGCAGTGTGATTGCTCTTCTGCTTTCACAAGCTATTCAAGAAGAAAATTAGTCTCATTTCTTTATGGAGACACTTTGCATAAACACGCAGCCATCATTTATCTACAAATCATATAAAGTTAAATGTAATCAATTACAGTTGTATGTCAGTATTCAGGGTGCTGCTCTAGGGGTGTCCTTGCTGCCAATGGCTGAGATTGATAGCATCATATCAGGGACCCTCATTCATCTGCAGCTGGGATCCCTTGATGTAAGAATGTACTGACATGTTTTTATGGGTATAAATACTCACAGATGTCCCCATTCTCTCTGACTGGTTTGGATGCCATTTTTAGACTGGTTAGAACCCTTCCCCCCACTATTTGGTTAAGGGACAAAATTATGTTACATATAAGGCAACACCAGTGTAATCCAAAATTCATTTATACAGTTGGCATCAATTTTGGTACTTCAGTTTTCTGCTGTTGTTTGTATCATAGCAAGAGATTCTGTTTGAGAGTCATGGATGTTTGTGGATGTACCTTTCAAGAAGTGATGTGTGAATGGGCTGAGAAGAATTGCCTCCACTTAGGTGAAATTAGCGACCACGGTTGGACATTTTGTAGCCCTCAGAAATTTTGAGAAATTTTATTTCCCTATTTACTGATAGGCAAATTTGGGAAACTCACTTTTTTTGGTAAAATAAAGTGGATAGTCTCCCCCTTTCCAGCCCCAATATTTTTTCTACCTAGAGTGACTTCTTTAACTTGGTAAACACTAGCCTTTAAAAAATATTACCGAACCAAGCAGCACTGTAAGACCAGTGACTTTTTCATTTGACTGAATGAAATCCTACCTAAATTACTGGTTTAGACAGTGTTTGGCCCTATGATTTGTTGTTTAGTTGAGGAGAAATTGTATGCACCACTGCACAGCGACAGCTGGGATATACATACTTTCAACAGCTTTGCTAGGTGACGGAATGGGGTAGCAGAGTCATAATTTATAGTCACTAATATGAAGATGTTATATCAATTACCTAAGAAAAATACCCTACTGGATTTATATCCTTTAGTTATTAAAAAGTGGCAGCTATCTTAAATTAGTTATAGAAAATAAAGAATTTAGCGACAGAAATTAATCACTGTCACGATCCATACACGAACTCTGAGTTGCAGTGCTCTGCAGAACATTTGTTTGGAAAAAGGAAAATTGCTATTACGGTCACCTTAATAGAAACAGACAATCAAACAAATCTTAATTTAAAAGATTTCATGCAGTCATAAATCATAATGGCACTGAGATTTAAGGCACAAAAAGCAACTTCATAAAGAAATGAGGCATGCCAGGGAGGGCCAGTAACACAGCCTGGTGCCCTCCCATCCCCCCATCCTATTAGCTGTGTTGCAAATGTTAAGATATTTCAGCCCCAAGTTGGACTGTTCATTTTGCAGTAAAATGAAACCATCTCCTAATCTGTTTTCCTACTATTGGCTCTCTTAGTCTCCTCCCATCCATTCTCCACCCATCCAGTAGAAGGATAGGCCTTAAAATGTAAATGGAGTCATGATATCCGCCCCCAATCAAAACCCATTAGTGCCTTCCAGTTGCAGTTAGAATTATATCCAACCTCATAAAGTGACCTGACCTCAACTCCTGCAACCCTCCTCCTGCATGCTGCTGGCTGCCTTTCAGTTCCTTGAGTATTCCTTCCCTCCTCCTGGGGTACTCATAGAGAAGAGAGAGAAGAGAAGATAGAGATAGAAGAGAGAGAAGAGAGATAGAAGAGAGATAGAAGAGAGAGAAGCCATAGTGATGTTTGATCTGCATTTGGCTTTACCCATTACTTCTAATATCTTTAGTTCCACTAAAGCTAAGGCACATAGCAAAAATAAAACAAAAGAAACAACAACAAAAACCTCCTTATGAGAAAAAAGAGGTAGAGGCTAAGGCAACGTAATTGTAATAGCTTAATAATTGCTGTATCCAATCTGTATGCTAATTGTCATAGTAGCTGAATGTTGTTGTGTTCTGTTTACATTTTTTGAAATTTTTGACCAACTTAACTGATATTTTGTGACTGAGAACAAATATTTGCATGCCTGTGAGTGATAGATGTCCCATGATGGAGTGTTATTTGGTACTAACGACATCCTCTTGGAAGGCAAAAGAAGCATCAGCATAAGCTAGATTTTCTTCATTATTCTATTGCTTTACCATCTGTCTGCCTAGCTTTCTCGGGCTTCTTTAAATAGGCTTCAGGCTGGCCAGGGTCACCAAGCATCCAACTCTTACAGATGGGGCCTAGCATGGCCAACTGAATTGCAGCTGTGTCTCAGTGCAGGCCAGGGCGTACTCTTTTTGGCCACTAACTCTTTCTGGTTTTGACAATGGTCTGATGACATTAATATATCAAAAGCAGAAGCTGTTGTCTTTGTTGGTGAGGGGTGTGTGTGTGTGTGTGTGTGTATATGTGTGTGTATTTGGTTTTTACTTTTTTTTTACCAAAGATGCAGCTGCCAACTCTCAGAATAAACAACTCTTTCTCAAAGTCTAGGTTCCCAAGGCAGGAGTAATGGGGGAATTATCTGTAGTCAGTGAAGGGAAGTCAGCGTTTGGCAGTATATTTTCAAAATGGAGTAATCAGTGTATTCTATATGGATTATTTCCAAGACCTCAGTATGATCTTTCTTTAGAACCAAAGCACAAATGGAGTTTGGAAAAACAAACTCAAATATAATTTCATTTTTTCCCCACTACCATACAGGATATGTGGATTCTCAAAGCATCATTCTTCTTGACCAGAGTACAACCTCAAGGAAAATTCCATTTCTGTTCTTTCCCTATGAATGCATCAGGTAAAATATAGCTCAAAATTGGAGAAAAATAAACAGGACTATATCTAATGTTTCTAAATGGCTCAGGTACAAATGACTGTTCAGGTTTTCAGGTAAACATACAGAATTAGAAAAAGGAACTAGAATTGTAGCTACATAGATTAATGGATCATTTTTCACATCCGAGGCCAGAAAGTAATGACTCAGATGTAGCTTAGCTTTGCTTGGTAACCAATGAACATATTGATGAAAATGGTGACTCATTTAAATGACAGGTCTCCCTTCCACAGCCATCTGTCTAGCAGCAGTAGACAGTTAAGGTGTAAATTTGGATGTCTCTTAATAATATCTTTATATGAAAGCACACCATAGCTAAAACTGCCACAACAGTCCAAAAGCTTATGGGATTTATTTGGTTATGGTTTTTTTACTATCTTTGTTAAAGACATCATATCTGGTAATATAGTAACTTTTAAAAAGCACAAAAGGAATTAACAGATTCAGTAACCCTAGCGAGGCACAGCCATAGGCTTTGGCTTTCTGGAGCATGGAACTAACAAGCTGCCGTTTTAGTAGCTTAAAAGTTACTTAGTAAAGCTTCTCTCTTTTAAGGCATTGAACTGCCTTGTAGATAGGAACACACACAAAGTTGGGAGTTAGTTTTTACAGTATTGGAAACACTGACGTTGAATTTTAGTGATTGTTTCTCACAAAGTCGTGTGAATGTAGGTAAATGGGACAGTGTATGTCAATATCTAGAATGATTCGCGAATGTTTGGCTTTAGCTAAACTCCTGTACTTGCTTTGCCTAAACTTCCTCATTGATCTATATCCTTCACAATTGCTAGAGCCTTCTGTTGGCCTCTAGTCAGTCAAAATTAGTGGAAAAAAAAATTAATAGGCATATACATTTAACTTTCTGTGTGGGGGAAGGAAAGGAGATGATAAATTATTTTGAATTCAAATAAAGTACAAATAATATTTATCCTACCTACAGGAAAAATATGAAATACATTGCGAATCCCTGTAGCAGCTTACAGTAAACAATTCTAGTTATAATTTCTTAACAATTCTCTAAATAAAATCCTTTGGAACTTTTATTTTATACCTTTGTGGGGAAGTTCATTTATTTAAAACATAATCTTTGACTCAAACTTTTAATTTAATTTCAACCTTAGTATCTCACATTTCCACAAAATACTCAAGTGATAATATATACCCTAGAGGGTCTAAGGCATAGTATTGTGTTATGTTATGTTAACTATTTTATTAATTTCTTTAAATGTAATAACTTGCTTGTTAGAAATGACTGACAAGAGATAGATTATCATTTATTTTGTGACATTGTGAAATCCAGAAATGAGGATATTATGGCCCAAATATGGCATTATTAGAGAAGATTAGAGACCTGAGTGTATAAAACAAGATATGATTTTTGATGTGATAAAGAAGCACAATTTTTGTAACATTTTATAATACAGTGTAGAATTCTCTCTATAGCATAGAATAGTACATAGAATTCTTTACACAGTATAGAAATTCAGTATATAATATAGATCACTTATATTTAATTATAATATAGTTGTTATAAAACAATGGTTATATTATAAAACTTATATGGTAGTTTTAGAATTTTAAGTACTTTTTCCTAGAAAATAATTGTTATAAATGTGTTAGATTCTATAAGACTATTTATACCAGGTCAATCACAGGTTTAAAAGTAGAGTTTTGTGGACTACTTAGTAATAAAATAAGTAATGTTTTACATTTTTAATAGGAAATCCCATTTATAGTATGTATTTGGGATGCCAGGGGTGTATCTGTCCATTTCAACTGTCGGAGTTGGTGTTCTGATCTCTCAATATGTCCAATTTGTAGCCACAATACAATGTTCAGCTTTTTGTCCACTAAGAACTCATGGATTCTGTGATAATCTACACCCTTTAATTCTGTTTTTGATGATATCAAATGAATAACAGTGAGAAAGCCAATTCTTTCGTGTTGTAATATTTTGTTTAATAGGGCTTTCTTAATTAATTATTCCTAACTGGAAAAAAATAAACTAAAAAATCACAGATCTATATCTCTTAGAGTTACAGAGCTTTAGAGATAATGCAACTCAGTCAGTTGAACAAATGAGATCCTTGAGTCCCAGTGGGATTAAGTGCTTTGCCCTGGACAGTGGCAGAACCAGAACTAGAACTTGGGGCTCTTTACTTCTGGTTTACCGCTATACGCCTTACCCTACCCAGTCCTTTATCAGTCCAAATATTTATTTAGTAGTTCATGTAAAATATTGAAGTTTTAGGTAATATTATGGGTACAGTAAAATATATTTCCAGTGTTCAGGGAGTTTGGTCTGTAGCTAAGGAGTTTACAGACTATATTCATTGGTACAATTTATTAACTTTTAAATTGTACAGATATTAGTCATCATCTGACTACCTTTTTGTTTGTTTTTGAACACACAACAAAACAAAAAAGGCTTGATAAATAAATACACAAGCACACACCTGTGCTGTGCCAAGGTATGTTGGAGTTTGATGGAAAAGTGAAAATCAGTGATACAGCTGTCTTTATTTAAAAATTTGACATTTTGTTCACTGTGTATTTTTTTTATTAGCGAAAGTCTGTACTTTATTCACACTTCTTTGGTTTTTAATCTACTGTCCTTCCAGGATCCCATCTTGGACTCATTGCCTTTAGTTGTTGTACCATGTATATATTTCTGCATTTATATTGATTTTTAAAATGTTACATTAAAATATTATTTATTATGATTACTGAGATTTTGGGACATCCATTTAGATTTTCACCTGAAATGAGTGCTTTACTTGCCCCACCCTGGTCCTTGGTACACATATAACTTGGATACATATATGGACACAAACACACACTCACACACACACACAAAGAGTACTTTCTTTTGTTTTTGAGAGATGTCTATTTGACTACTTTTATCCACAAGAAGACCCTTAAGTTCCTACTGGGCAGAGAGCTTAAGTGTGAGAAAGTATGTTCTAGGATACAGTGCAAACTAGGAGCATATATCATAAACAACTCAGGTATATTAACTGGTGTTTATGGATGAGGCTACGAATTTCTGATTGTAAATATCCCAAGTTCCATAGTATACGTATTATCTGAGCTCTCAGATTCAGGCTTCATACCAGTGTAATAAAATGAAGACATAAACTTGACAAGTCAGAAGCCAGAGATGGGTCTACCCTTAATCATATCACATGTAGTAGCATTCCACTTTTACTTCGAAGATTATTCTTGAATTCTTATAATAAACAAATAAGAAGTTTGTATTTAATCTTCTCCAAAATATCTCATCATTTTGCAACTTAAATTCAGGATAATTATTTTCACCAGATGTTATTTACTGAAATAATTTCTGGACCAGACGATAACATTTAACACTCAGTGTAATGTTTTGATGTTCACTTATGCCCCAATGCATTTGGACTTGTTACCAAATCATTACTACAAAGCTGGAAGTTTCAATAATTTATAGGAGTCATTATGCCTGGCAGAGCAGTAACTCTACCAGAAATGACTTAAATGTCCCACACACATCCCATATTCTTTAGTCCATTCATCTGAATCTCTCTCACACCCATTTTTCTTATATACAAGATCACAGAGAAATTATTTTGAGCAGAATTTTAAAAGAAAGACTCTACTTTATCACATGGCCTAATTTCTTATATTCTGTTTACACATCTTGTACATGAAACAATTTAATCATGTAGCCATGTCCATTCGATTATTTGCTGATTGCCTTTGATGTTGAGATTGGTCTTGTGCCTTCTGTTTGGATGTGTAATAGTTTGATATCATCATTCTGATTGCTGCCACTGTTTGCACAGAAAGTTACCATTCCTGGTTTAGAGTCTGTCTCTCTCTGGAGAGGTTTGCATGATGGAAACAATGTATGTCAAGATTCCTTGTTTAAGCTTGACTGCTCTATGCAAAATGAAGAATGTATATCTTTGCCTAAGTATTTCACTATACAATATGGCTCTGTAAAGAAAGGTATTTAAGAACACTTTTTTTAAAAATTGTATTGAATTTTACAATGTAGCTATCACTATTCCTTTGAACACTTGGGTTTTTCCCCCCTTTTTTGTCTTTAAAGAGAAAACTCTCCTATGTTGGCTTTGCAGCTTGACTGAACTATTTTCTCAAAGTTTAAGAAAGAAGACTCTCATCAAGAGGATAAGTTCTTGTGTTAAAAATGACTCTTCATCATAAGGCATGTGAAATAATAAATACATATTTGGAAATAAAACATAGGGTTTCTACTTAAACATGACAACATGCCCACACATGCATTTTTCCCTCTCTAAAGCTGGCTAAAGTGCACCAAGAGAACCAAAAAGATATTAATTCACAAGGGCAAAGAAAACCAGAAAGAAGGCAATGGTGGAAAAATATTTTAACAAACATTACTGAAGCAAGATGGTAACTGGCTTATCAGAGCAGAAGAAATAACTACCTAACCTGAAGAAGACAAGATCACCAACAAATTAGACATCATGCTCCTTGGAACCCCATCTAGGGATGCCAGGTACTTCCACAGGCTGTGGTGAGGCATGGGGCTGAAAGAGCAGCCCCGGTGGAAGGGCTCTCACACAACAGGTGTACATCAGTTCTTCTCCCCAGTTCATCCTCCTTGGAGGACACTGAGGCTCTTTTCCCTGGAGAAACTCAGGGATACCAGTTAAAGACTGAAGGGAGTCCCAAGGATAAATAAAGACAGGCTTCAATTGTAAATATTGAAAAAGTCAAGAATCACCCAAAATTTTAGGAAAGCCTCAAATTGAGAGAAAGTAGAAACCTGGAGGAAACAGAATTTTGCAAGGAGCAGAAGAAAACTTCAAAACTTCCACAGATATTTGAGAACTGTATTTGTAAAATAAGAACAGAAAGCTCTGAAAAAGAAATGGAGATCAAGAAGGTGTTTGAAAATTTAAAATATGGTAGCCAAAAGAAAAAAAACAGCATGAAAGGGTGGGAACATAATGTAATGAATGAACTCTTCCAGAAAGTGGAAAAAAAGAGAGATGAGAAATAGAAAATAAAATTATAAAAGTCATCTAAGATGTCCATTATCCCCACTATAAGGAATTCCTGAGAGGTGGGAGGAAACAATGAGGAGAAAATTATCAAAGAAGTAATAAAGAAGAATTTTCTAGAACAGAAGAACAGAACAACCCAGATTAAACAAGTCCACACAGCACCCAGTCCAATGAATTCAAGAAGGCTAACCCAAAACACATCATCACAACATTGCAGAACCCTAGGGATAAAAAATGTTTTATTTTGCCTTGAGAGAAAACTAGTCATTCATACCAAAGGAGGGAGGATCAGAATGGCTTTGGACTTTTCACTAAAAACAGTGGGTAAGGGAAAACAGAAATTCAGAGAAAAAGTGATTTTCAATCAAGAATTGTATGCCCAACCAAACTATCAATCACGTGTGAGTGAAGAATAACAGATGTGGCAGTATCCCCAAAATATACGTCCCATGCATGCTTTCTAAGAGGAAGCTCCCGGAGAATAGACTCCAGCAAAACAAAGGAATAAACCAAGACAGACAAATATGTGGGATTTGTGAAATAGAAAGTCTGACACAGAAGAATGTGGAAAGGAATTGTCAGGAGGACATCGATACCGGGAAATAAGTACAAATTGGAGCAGGAAGGTGGAGGGCTGTAGGAGAGAAGTATTTGAGAACCAAACAGAGCTGCTAGAGTATTTATTATGTATAAGATTTGCAAAATGTATTGAGAAGCATTTGCCAGAGGCATTGACACATTGGGAGAAGGTAAAGTTCATAGAAGCTCAGCAGATGCACAAGCAATAGCTTTGTTAATTCCAAGACAAAATGCATATGAAGAAGGAATCGTAATCATAGGATGCTGTTTGGCTCAGCAGTGAACACTATTTCATTGTCATAGTGACATAAACAGTGGCTGTTGATTTAGCCAAAAGTTATGATATAACTATATTGAGAGGATTAGAGAAAAGGAAGTGTGTGCATGTGTTAGATTTACTGCCATGACAGAAAGTCTACAGTGTCTTAGGTTACCTGGGAAGCATATTCTGTGCAGGAAATTTGCTGAGGCAAGTCCTTGGGATCAACACTTGAGGACTGGAGGAAGCAGGGTTGGCCAGAGGGAGGAGCTGAGAAGCTGTGAACTTTTTCCCCCCTTATTTTCCTCCTTGCTACTCTGCTCATGTGTTAGAGATCAACAGTAGTTTAAAACAAAAAATCCTGTATCATGCATGCATAGGAATAGTCCATTTTGTCCCAAATGAATCAGCTGAGAAGTGACCATCATTGGAAGTGAATGAGAGGCTTTGGAGCCAGACTGGCTTCTAATCCTGGTCTCACAATTTCGTAGTGGGGGTTATTTGGGGCAAGTCATTTAGATGTACTGTGCTTCTGAGCTCACCTTTGTGAAGGAGGTATAATACTACTAGCTGCTCATTGAGTCCTTGGGAAAATGACATGAATTCAGACACATTATGCACGGAGACTGTGTCTGGCCCTTTGTAGGTGCTCACTGAGAGTTAGCCACTATTATATATCGGCCTGAAAAAAAAAATCAGGGTCACAATGGATCAAGTGCTCTCAGGTCACTTCTAGAGAGTGAAACTCCATTATTTTATTTAAATATCATTAATTTTACTACATCCAGTTCTGCATCATCTTATCTTTGTCTTCCTCTTCCTTCTTGAATATAGACATAAGTGTATAAAATTGAAGCTTTTGTAAAGCATTTCGTTCAATTATTTGTTTTCCCTGTACTTGGTTTCTCCCACCCTTCTCCTTTCCCAAACACACATGAAATCACCTTATTATTCAGTGATAGTAGAATCAGGTATAATATTACTGTCCTCTGCTGCCATACTTTTGGAAGGGAAAATAAGGTTAATAAATTATAATAATTTGTACATGTTTTTCCATTGGTAGAAGAAAGCTTCATCACAACCTTTTAAGGTTTATGCAAACAACGTATTCCCGAGGCCTAAAGGAAAACGTTTACACAGTTTGGTATGTTGAGAGGCTTTTCACTTACTGTTGCACAATCTCTATTTGCCATGCTTAGGAGGTTGTGGAGTTAGAATAGATTTGTGACATTTGGCCAGAAATTAGGATCCAGTTCTGCCATTAGCCAATAATGTGTCTTTTCTTGGTCTGTCTCACTATTTGGAAATGGAAATTATACTTTCTCTGCCTTTAGTCTACTTAAATGTCACAGAAGAGTAAACTGTACTGAGAGTTTGAAACAGCATAGAGCGTGGTGAATCTCGTGGCACTTGAGGCCCAGAAGTCCTTACAGTAACTAACACCTGGTGCCATTTATCAATGTCCTTCATTTTAGCCGTAGAATTATATGCTCCTTGGGAATAGGCTGAATGCTTGCGGGCTTTAGTTTCTTAGTTGGAACTAGGAGATGATTTTAAGAATAAAATAGAAATGCAGGGGTATGTAGCTGGGGATGATGATCAGATCAGCTCCCAGTTTATCCATTTTAAATCTCCATTTAGCCAAATCTAAACACATTTTGGATTAGCTGCCTTTTGAGGTTATCTTGGTCCCTTCCGCCTTCCGTTCGTATTGACTGTACTTTAATTTTTTTTTTAAAGACCTAGTCTCAGTTTAGGTTGAGGTCTGTGCAGTAAAAAGGAGGATCTCCTTTCTCACATAGGGAAACAGGTCATGGAGCTACTCAAAGGGACAATTTCTGCTTTAAGTCCACATGGATTTATGAGTATCAGCATGATTTAAGTGATGAGAGTGCTGACTCAGGAAATCTGAGTCTTTTCCCAGTAATTGACTAATTGGGTTAACCATAAAACTGAGATGATTTTATGCACTATTCTTTGGGCAATATTAATCCTCAATCTGATATGAAATGGGAAAAAAATCCAATTTACTGTATACTTTGAGGAGTTTTATTTTTTGTTCATTGTTTTTGCAAATGGAGCAGATTCAAATGGAGTAGATCATAAGAGAAGTTAAGAATGTCAATTCTAAGATTATTTGCTTTTTATTTTTTTAATAATGATTACTATAGTCCTTTGAATCTTTATTTTGCAATCCATCTTGAGAAGAAAACATCTTTTTTTTTTTTTTTGCGGTACGCGGGCCTCTCACCGCCGTGGCCCCTCCCGCCGTGGAGCACAGGCTCCGGACGCACAGGCTCAACGGCCACGGCCCACGGGCCCAGCCGCTCTGCGGCATGCGGGATTTGTCGGGACCGGGGCACGAACCCATGTCCCCTGCATTGGCAGGTGCACTCCCAACCACTGCGCCACCAGGGAAGCCCGAGAAGTAAACATCTCTTAAAACATAAATTTCAGACCTTGGACAACTGAAATGGCTGGGAGGAGCTGTTCACAGTTTAGGAGCTGGTGTGCAGCCTCACAAAAGGAAACAATGCCAACAATTTGTTAGTGATTGCCCCTGAAGTCAAGTTTGTTCCACAGAGATTACAAAACCATGGATCGTAAATCCTTAGGCATCCGAGAGTCATCATAGACTTGTAGAATGGGGAGAATGGCCTTTCTAAAATTTCAAAATTATTTAAAAGTAACGGCTCTTTCTTGGGCAGAAATGTTACTGACCCTTTGTTTCCTTGACATTTTGTCAGGTCAGTGCCTTGAGGATAAATCAAGCTTCTGAAAGGTGCTTACGGACCCCAAAAGGGGTGAAAAATGGTAGGTTGAGGCTTAAAGGCTGCTGTTTGTGGCAACTCGTCCAAAAACATTTCCCTAAACAGGTCTTTGTTGACTCTCAAGGATGCTTTTGGTAGTCCAAATGCTCTCTTTGCAATTTTCTTCCTTCAGGATAAGCAGTGGGTATGCCCAGGGTGACCCAGGCTACTATCGGATAAAGCCCCGGTGGTGTGACTGTGTTGCTTCTCTCTGTCCTTCCCCTCACTCCCTTCCCTTTCCCCAGAGTGGCAGAACTCTAACCTGGCTATAAAATGTGATGAAGGTTCTGGTAATCGTTGCGTGCAAAGTACCTTACTGTCTTCCTCTGCCTCTTCCTTTTTTCCTATTCTAATTTGAATGTATTTTTTCCCTATCAAGTGAGTGGATTCGTGTAGAGACAATATCTTTCAGATTCTAAGTGTCTTAGTAGGAGGGTCAATGTTATTCACTGTTGTATCTCCGGGGTGATGTGAGGCCAGGCCTCAGTGGAGCATCTGATTTGGTTTGTTTTGATAAGGCTCAGTCAAAGTGCAAAGTTTTTCATCAGCAAATAATAAGTGGAAAACTGAGTCTGATGTGAACCCTGATTCGCACCCCTTTACAAACATTGGTCCCACATCCAACTGCACCCCATCTCTGTGTTACTGGTGACCTCCTTCTCACCCTTATATTCATCAAAAAGGAAAGGGAAGAGATGGAGTCTCTACTGCAAACATTACTTGATTTTTTTAAAAACACAGTATTTTATTTCCAATTAAAGTGACTCCAACACAAATTTGTCTAATCCAAATGCCCCCAATGTCACAGTGTCTACATTAAATTATCGTATGTCTGCTCCCAGCACATACTACATGCTCGGTAAATGTTTTTGAAAGGAACTAAATTTGATTTAGATGCTTCAAAGTTTTGTTCTGAAAAGGTGAGTCTATATACTCTGTTATCACCATATGTATATATGGAGTTAATTCCAATCTTATTTCATAATGAGTCTCAGACATCATAGGTCTCCTTTCCTTCTCCTTCACGAGACAGTAATTGAGTTCCAGGATATGAGATCTGCTACTAAATATGCAATTGCAATTTGCACTGAAATGTCAAATACATTATTTGGGAATACTCCAGATAACTTAGGAAGGTATTTAATTTAAAAATTCTTCCTGAGGGGAAAAGTGAGTCTGCATCAAATGAAACAGGAGGTACCCCTGGAAGTTTTAGAAGTCAGGTGGACAGATGGGATTCTCAGAACTTCAGGAAAGGATGGGAAAGCATCTTCATCCTAGATGGTCACATATCAAAGAATCTAAAAATATCTCACACTTAAGTGCTTAAGTTCTGGATAAATATTAAAGGCAAATTTGGGCACTGTTAAATTTGGCGTCTGTATTAGTTTGCTAGTACTGTGAAAGCAAAATACCACAGACTGGATGGCTTAAACAACAGAAATGTATTTTCTCACAGTTCTGGAGGCTGGAAGCCCAAGATCAAGGTGTCATCCGCTTTGATTTCTTCTGAGGCCTCTCTCTTTGGCTTGTAGATGGCGGCCTTCTAGCTCTGTCTTCATATGGTCTTTCCTCTGTGCATGTACATCCCTGGTGTCTGTGTGTCCAAACGAGGGCTCACTCTAACAGCCTCATTGTGACTTAATCATCTCTTTAAAGGCCCTGCCTCCAAATAGAGTTGCATTCTGAGGTACTGGGGGTTAGGGCTTCAGCATATGAATTTGAAGAGGACAAAATTCAGCCCATAATGGTGTGTAAAGTTGTCTTGGAAACATATGACTCAGGCAGTGAGTAGAGTCCTCACTATGCTGTGTTTGGACTTGCTGGTATGGAAGGACACTTACACATAGTGTGGCTCTTACAAGGAGGTCCAGCAAGTCATGTGGTTGTTGTCTTGAAGTGAGATGGACTGGGATATTCACAAGCCAAGGACTCTCATCCACTGTCCATTTTCTACCATTAACCCAAGGGCTCTCTGCTCCAGTGGCTTTCCGGTATCCCTCCATAGCCGTGTTGCAGGCTCAGAAGTGCATTCTTGCCAGATGGATGTTGTATGTGGAAATATTGGGGTACACACTAGATAAACAGTGTGTATAAATTGATAAATTGTATTTATGATTCAGTTCTCAACAGACCATTACCTTTAAATTTCATGTTATACCAGTGCATCTAACTTTCCAGAAAGAAGGGCTCGGTTTAAGAACCAGTTCCATCAGCTATAGATGGTGCAGACTTGAGCAACTTTATGCCTCAGAATCACAGTTCTGTCATCTGGAAAGAGAAAGTAGAGCGGCCAATAGAATTGGGAGAACTGAATGAGATAACCTGTGTGAAATGCCAAGCTGACAAGAAGGACTTCCTACAATTTAAATTTTAACATCATTAACATTTAATGATATTTCTGGCAATTTTACCCCGGTGTTTGAACCAGACTCCCTTTACCCCCTCACACACACAATTAAAAATAAAATTGGTGCCTGTGTAGAAACGACCAACACGTATGATTCCTTTCACTTCCCTGACGCCTTGAGATTACAGGAGGAGAGCCCAAAGTGAAGTGCTTAGACAAAGCCAGGAAGGGACACCTCCTGGCGTATCTCGGAAGTGACTCTGCTGCTGTGTAGCTGTGGGACCTTGGCAAGTGAATTAACCTCTCTAAGCTTCAGTTTTCTCATCTGTGAAATGAGAATACGAATAGTATTGAATAGTCATGAAAATTCCCTGCAGTAAACTACATGAGTACAAAGTTTGCACAGTGCCAGGCTAAGTTTATGACTGAAGTGTCTGGAAATGTTTCTGCACTCTTTTCTTCCTTTTTTGGTGAGATATGTAAGGAATATCATGGGTCCATTGGGAAATGGGAGAAGGAAGACAGAGGATTATGATAGGAGGGCTGTGGGCTCAAGTGTTTGAAACTTTGGGAAAGAGAGACAGCGTACCTGCTCTGGAGCCAGACTGAATATAAATATCAGCTCCATGAAGCTTCCCAGCTGTGTGAGCTCAGTCACGTTACCTAACCTCTCTCTGCTTCAGTTTGAGCATCTGTAAATTGGGGATGGCGATAAGGACACTTTACAGGGTTATTACGAGGACTCAGTGAGTTAATATTTGGAGGACATAATAAGTATAATATAAGTGTTGGTTAACTGCTTTTAATGCCAGACTAGGTGTTGGAAAAAGAGTGTGCAGTTAAGGTCATTTCCTTCCTGATGAAAGGCATAGGCTGTTTCTACCCCAACTCTTTATCTCCTCAGAAAACCCCAGGTCCCAAGGGCTCTAGAGCAGATCCTCAGTTAATATCTGCCAATTCGTGTTTTTATTTTCCCATCAAATTTGGTTTATTGTGTTTTACAGCTTTGTGCAGAGGGGTCAGTAGTCTAAGTGGGGGATGTCTTTAGCCCTGGGAATGATGCGAACGCCTGACGAAGCCTAACCCAAAGTCTGAGGCCAAATGTGTGCCTGCAGAAGCCTGTGTTTGGCACAATTCTTTCAGAAACTTTAAGACCAGGGGAAACACTTCCTTGGTAACAGCCGTAGAGGAAACTCCCAGAGAGCTTGCTCTTTTGTTGAGATGATTTACTAAGTGGGTTAATCTTAACTGTCAGCTCCTTGACTGTAGGGACTGTTTCTCAAAGAGTTTGAAGCAACAGGGTTGGAGCCTGGGCTCCAACATGGGGCTCTGACATTATCAGCTTCGGGTGCAAGGCAGGTCACTTAACCACTTTGAGACTCTCTGCTCGCTTGCTACATGAGAATAATAAGATGTAAGTCAGCTTCACAAGGTTGTTGGGATCAAAGCTACATTGTGTGTGAAAGTATTTTATACTCTGATAGGCATCTTCCAAATGTGAGTTCTTGTTGTTATTCTTGTTAATAAAGTCCCAGCAAAAAGCAAAAAAAAAAAAAGGCATAGGCTGTGGAGCCCAGTTACCAAGGTTTTAGACATTGCTCTTCCATTTACCAGCTGGGTAACACTGGGGAAGTTGTTTAACGTTTCTGTACCTCAGTCTTCCTCATCTATGAAATGGGGGTAATAATAGCAGTACCCAGATCATAGTGTGATGGTGAAGATTAAATAAATCAATGTGTCTGAAGCTCTCAGAAGGATACTTGGCACACAATACGTACACATATATGGTTATTATTACTGTTATTATCAAATGGCATTGGCAAAGCTAAGGTGAAAGCAGCTCTAGAGTAGGCATTGAGGAGAGTCCAGTTCTCTCTGTCCTGAAGCAAGTGGTGTCACGGGTCCTGGCCTTGGGGATGACTCGGGTTCTGTCCAGCTTTCACGTCCTCTGGGCCGTTGTCTTGGTAATGATCAGGATTATGCCTTCCTAGTAAATACTGGTTGTTTATTGCTTTGGAAAACGTAAAGGGAGGCAGAATTTCAGTTTTATAAACATAACCCACTAAGAACTATTTTAGCACTTGGGCCAGTCTTCTGGCTGCTTACAGATTGTTCCTCATAATTGGGCCGGTATTTTAATCACATTAATTCTTTTTGTTAATGTTTCCTTTGTTTTTTTCCTTTGTACTCTTTCCAAGAGAAAGTACCAGAACTGTGAGTCCTTCACACTTTAAGCTCTGGTTTGGAGATATTTGGGAGTCTTCAAAGCCTGAAAATGCTTCAGATAAAATGTTTATTTTAAAACTAGGACTATTGAAACATTTGAAGTGAGTTTTAACTCACCCTCTTTTTTAAAAAAAATTCTGTTCTGTAGGTGGCTGTGTACAGTAGGGTAAACTCAGAAGGCCTTCAAGCGGTGGTCTTTGCAGTCCCCCTGCCCCATTATCTTAAAGAAACTATTGCTCTCAAAAGCGTAGACCTGTGAGTATAGTTCAATGACCTTACACTAAAGGAATATTTTAAAATACTGTTTTCAAATGTGGTGACAAGGGATGGAGAACAAATAGTTCTTCGAAGGGATTTTCCTGGAGAAACTGAACTGACTGAGGTTATGTCTGGAGGTAATGGACTCTCCCGGTGGGTCATTAATTCCTGGGAATTGGCCTGTGCTTCAATTGCTATTGCTTAAGTAAACAATAAATAACATCACACAGATATGTAATGAACTATAAAATGACCACTTCTCTACCTGCATTGTAGATACGCCTGCAGCACATTCAAGACTGCCTTCTATTAATCACTTCCCAACTTGATTGATTGGTTTCAATCAGTACCCTGTCCCCTATTTTTTTTTAAAATAGATTAATTTCATACTTTGGAGGTCAGGGACTAAAAGCGTTAATGTTAGGCCTGGTAAAAACGGTGTCTGTGCTGGAATATTTCAGACCTCTTCTCTCTCTCTCTCTCTTTTCTTCTCCCTTACACTTTCTGTTGCTCTGTAGCAGTGAGTTAGAACTCTTACCGTGCTTCAATAATGCCAAGATTTGTGCTGATAACATTGGTTAGTGGAAATTGAATGAAACTTCCAAGGACAAGGGCTCTTTTAATTCGGTTAATAATATAAGCTTTTGTGAGCTGCCCACCCACTTTCACCCTCATTCCACAGTCATCCTACCTAGCCCCCCAGTAGCCTGGAACCCTTAAGATTATTTTTCTTTATGAAGCACTTTGCTTGGTCTCCACTCTCTCCCACTTCTCTTCCTACCTCATTAGCTACCCCTTCTCAGTCTCTTCTGCCGGCTCTATCTTTCACTTTAGTTTTTCTGTGTGGTGAAATATATATAGCATGAAGTTAACCATGTTAACCATTTTTTCCCCCATTTTTAAGTGTGCAGTTCAGTGGCATTGAGTGTATTCGCAATGTCGTGTAACCATCACCACTACCTACTTCCAAACTTTTTCATCACCCAAAACAGAAACTCTGTAACCATTAAGGCATCGTCCTCCATTCTCCTTTCCTCCAGCCCCTGGTAACCTCTATTCTATTTTCCCTGTCTATGAATTTGCTTTCTCTAGATACCTCGTACAAGTGTAATAATATAATATTTGTCCTTCTAATTCTGGGTTTATTCACTTAGCATAAATATTTTCAAGGTTCGTCCATATAGTAACATGTATCAGGATGTAATTCCTCTTTATTACTGAGTAATAATCCTTTGTATGTATATAGCACATTTTGTTTATTCATCTGTTGATAGACATTTAGATTGTTTCCACCTTTTGGTGATTGTGAATAGTGCTGCTATAAACATGAGTGTACAAACATCCATTTGATTTGCTGTTATCAAATGTTTTTTGGATTATACCCCGAAGTGGAGCTGATGGATCGTATAGTATTCTATGTCAGCTTTTTGAGGAAACACCAAACTGTTTGCTGTAGCATCTGCTGCACCATTTTCCTTTCCTACCAGCACAAGGGTTCCAATTTCTTCAAATCCTAACACTTGTTATTTTCCTTTTTAAAAAGAAATAATAACCTAATGGGTGTGAAGTGGTATCTCGTTGTTGGTTCTGTCTTGTTTTCTAAACTTGTCATCATTGGAGCACTTGAGGACTTGATCTCTGTGTCTCTTCTCTTCCCACTTACTTCCACCCTTTTGGTGGAATCTCCTGTCTAAATACCATGGACATGCTGATGTATATTGCTAGCCCCAACTTCTAGACTTAAGTAAGCTATTACATTGTGGGTATTTTTACTTGGATATTCAATAGGCATCTCAACAATAAAATGTGCAAAATGATACTCACGTTCCAAGCTCCCCATCCCCTACCAACCGTGCACCTGCTCTTTCCACAGACTTCCGGTATCTGTCAATGGCATCTCCATTCTACCAGTTTCTCAGACTCCAGACCTTGGATTCATCCTTCACGTTTCTCTTTTCCTTGCCCCCTGTGTCCACCAGCAGATTCTGTTGGGTCTACTTTCAAAATACACCCAGAACTTCTGTTTGGTCTCTGTTCAAATCCTGTCTGCTCAGGGAGGACTTCATATAAAACAGCCCTTGCCCCAACACTCTCAACCCCCTTATCCTGCTCTATTCTTCATAGCAGTTGACATCATATATATTTGTGTCCCCTGCACCCCAGTGTGAGGACAGGACCTTGTCTGGCTTGTTTACTGCTGATCCTCCAGTGCCTAGAATAGTACTGATTCAATAAATACTTGTTGAATGGATGGATGGAGAATAAGTGGAAGATAGTGTATCTGCTCCTGAGGAAGTAACGAAATCAAGATTCTATATATGAAACAAATAAACACAGTAAACCTCCCTGCATTTTTTTCCAGTGAAAATGGATTTTTCAGATAACTCTTACCCTATCATGTGACCAAAATATGTCTAGTTGAGCCGAAAGTGTTTTTGCCATGTTAGACATTTTCCTTCTGAAAGAGAGGGTATTGAACACCTTCTGAAAGAGAGGATATTGAACAACCTGATCAGTTATATTTCTGTACCGAACATGCATTATTTGGCTGTAGCTACTTTTAGTTGTATAGAATCCTGCTTTGTTGAAGCTCTCCTCGTACACACTCATTTTCTCTTCCACTTCTGTTAGTTTGTTAAGAATTTTGTTTTGAGTGAGAGAGGAAAACGTTGCTATTATAATATGAAATGCACTAAATGATTTAGAAAACATTGATGGCATATGAATAATAAATTGACTGTATCATTATTACCACAGAATTTACAAAATGTGCTTGGGGTTACAGATTCCATTAAATTTTAAGCTCCTTGAAGGCAGAACAATGCCTTGGGCTCTGCCTTCTTTTCAAGGCCTAAAGTCACCTTTTTAATTTGATAGACATCCACAAAATAATTGCTGAATGACGGTGTTGAGTGTTTTCTGCAAAGGAGAATCATACTTTTTCTTGGTTCCTTGTGGAGGGAAAGCATGAGATAGTGGAGCGGATACTTGTAGGCCAGGGTTCTGGCGTTTTCTTCTTCTGTGGGCTTTGGGAAAATCATCTTTGAGACACTGGAGTTCATTTCTGTTAGTAGCAAAAGGAGTGTATGGGCCTCAGGTCTTCCTGTCTCCATGGAGGATCCCTACAATCATATGTAAGGAATGTGTAAATTGTAATATGGATATTGGTTGGTACGGTTATTACTTTTTATTCCTACCATGTTTTATTTTCATAAGATAAAAGAATAAAAGAAAATTTTAAAACATACTTTAAGCCTTATTCAAGTCAAACAGACTAAGCTTTGGAGTGCCTGCTGTTCCAGCCACTGGGCTGGACATCCTGTTAGGCATTTTTGCAGGCTTTGTTTCATTCAGTTTTATTTTTGTTGGGTCACACATACCCTCCTGTATAGATTATCTCAAAATCTCCATCAATTTATGACTTAATTCTTGAATTATTATTTTTTTAAGTTTAAAACCCCTTAAAGAAATATCCTCTGAGTCAAATATGGATTCGTTTTTCAAAAACAAAGCATTGTGAATCAGTAATTTTTGAGGAATTATTGATTCTGTAAATTTTTTTAAAATGGAAAATCTAATTCCGGGTTATTGTAAATCAACTATACTTCAATAAAAAAATGTTTAAAAATTAAAAAATAAAAAATTGAGTCAATCCAAGAAATGGAAAATCTTTTATTCAGATGGATTTTGATTTCTTTTTCCCTAGAGTGCAATATTTTCTAGTAACCTTTAAAAATAATTAACTTCTTCATATAATAATAAGTTCCTTTAAAAGAAGTAGAAAGTTATTCAGGGAAAAATATGATAATTTGTTTTTGGAAATTTTAAGAACATGATGACTTATTTTAATGGGACTTAAGACCATGCTCAGCCTGACTTGCTAATTCTTTTATTCATTCAAATACTCTTTGGAAACTTCATTGTTCTTCATAAGATACTTTTAGCTTTTATTAAATATAACAAAATAATTCAGTAATTTGAAAAAATATTCAAATTCAATGAAATAAAAAAATACAATTTAAGTGCTGCTGGGTAGCCAACAGAAAAGGAGAGACACTCCGTACAGAAACTCAGTGTGTTCATAGTTTTCTGATTTTGCAATTTTCCTAATTTTAGACAATGAAAATTAATTTTGTCATGTACCTTAAATCTGATGTGGCCTCTGAGCTCTTGAGAGCAAACTCCCTTGTTTTATTTAAATTTGTATACATTTTGACAATTCGAATCCATCTGAAACCTTCTGATGATGTATTTAGATTAACCTAAATAGGCTTAAGTAGATAAGGTCAATAATAGAAGCCCTGTCACAGAATTGTTGTTAGGATTTAATTTGTATATATGATATTAATTAACATAATATAGCTATATGTTATTATAATTTGTATATAATATATATATAATTTCTGTGTGTGTGTGTGTATATATATATATATAAAATTTGTGTGCGTACACACACGCACACACACACATATGGCTTGGAGCCAGTGCCTGACAATCAATATGTAATCCAAAGTTATTAGCTATGACATTGATGGTGGTGGTGACGATGATGATTGTGGTGATGTTCAGCTTCCCAGGATATCAAAAAGGAACAAAAAAGAATGTTTTGTCATTGTTTTTATCTTGCATGCTGGGTAAAGGGACAATATGAAATGGAAGACAATATGCCATGCAAGTGGGTTTTAATTTTATTGCTAAAGCATATGTATGTCTTTTTTAAAAAATGACTCTAAGAGCTGTTGATGCAGTGCATTCAAGTTTAATAATTCTGTTTTCTAAAATCCCACTGAGCTCTTTGAGATAAGAAAAAAAATCAACTAAAAGGAATAAATGGACAGAAGTCACACATTGGGGGAGGTCAAAGAAAATAAATATGTTCAGCACTAGGCCTAAAGGCTGAAAGAGATTAATTTAAATGGCTCCACTTAGAGAATGTGACAAAGTTCCAACACTTTATGGCAGACACAGTATTTCATACTTCAGAGTTGTGTCCAGCTACATTCTCTCTTCACTCTCATATAGCCCCGTATAAATGGACGCCAGCTAGCTGCACACAACTGCAGCTCGAGAGAAGGATATGAGTATATGAACATGCCATCCAAGTTAATGATGCCACGGATTATAATGCAATAAAATAATAATCCATCTCTGCTCCTCGCGCAGTGCTTTTTAATTCAGCCATGACATCCTATATGGAGATGTTTATCCTGCCCTTCTCCCTGCCCATGGAAGTGATTCTTCTGCAATCGGCAGGGGGCTATCTGATGTTTCACCAATAGGGTATATCAGCCCTGGTGATTAAAAGGATTACTTATTGGCTTACTCAGAAAGGATTAATGGCAGAGAGTAAAGGCTTTGTTGAAAAATCATGTGCCATTACTTTCTGGAGCTTAGGAAAGAGAGACTAAAAGGTATTAGATCATTTTACGAAGAAGCTTTTTATTCAAAAATTAAAATCTTGAACCAGCAAGTGGTCCCTTTCTGATGAATTCTGAACTAGCATTAAATAAACAATCATTTCCTGGTAACATGCTGCCATTGTGTTCTGGCATTCCTCTAAGCCAGGGTGTGCTGGAACTGTTTTACTCTAGCTGATTATTTGGGGAGATGATTTTTGGGTAGGGAGTCCTTTATACTTAATTGTATACTAAAACAACATGAACAAAGAGCATTTACTTCTTGCAACCTCTGGGAACTTTTCTTTTTACAGTGTATCTATGATATTCCAGTTTATATATAATACAAATCTTCATATTATTTTTGATTTTCTTTTTTGGGTCAGTAAACATAATAGCAATTATAATGTTTTCTTTGACCCAAACATTATTTGATAGCAGCTATTAAATCTTATATCTATATGTGTGATTCCCAAATTCAAAAAGGCTTACGATCTGACTGTGATATCTATTGTTATTAAAACTATCGACTTTAATAATGTACAAGAACATCAACAGAACAATAGCTGTGTTGAATCTTGAAATACATTAGACATTATCTATAAAATCTACTCCTTTGTGAAATTTTCAATTTTGAAAATAATGTTAGTATTTCCCTATTTCACTTTCTGGTTAGCTTATAATGAGATTTAGTTACGGGGAGTTTCTTTTTACTGAGATACGTTTTTACCAAAGTTCTTCCTAGAAAAAATTAGACATTAGGAATTGCCAAATTTTTTCTAGTGAGCCACTAAGTAAATGCTATTGATTATTAGATTAAGAGAGAGAATCTGAAATAAAATTTTGACTTGAATCTGCCTTGCCTGGGCCTGGCTGTGGAGTGAACAGAACAAGGAAGGGCCCTCGTGGAGGTCCACAGATTCAGGAGAAGGAAATTGCATGGGTCCAATGGCATGGATGAGAACACACTCATTTCTATCCTACTGCTCTCATTTCCCTTGCCTTGACCTTCTCTGAATACTTTCAGAGCCATTACCCACCCTTCCAAACAGTGGTACTAGAAGAGAAAATTTATTTTAAAGGTATTTCCATTGGAAGCAGAATTAACTTCCTTAGAGTATGGGGAGATTTTGTTTTTAAACTAAAGTTGTTTTTTTTTGTTTTTCCCATAGAAGGCACAGATGGCTGATATCTTCTTACATAATAATTAACTGAGACTAACAAAATGACACGAAGACAATTTAACATTCTGTAAATATTCTCTCTGCTTTCATGATCATTTTATACAACACATGTGAAAGGTTGTTTTGAAGCCCTTGTAGCTTTGCTAGCTTATCTGCCCAAACAACACAATCTTGTAATTTGTGTTCCATATAAACTGAAACTTTTCTTATTAACCCTAGTGACATCTAAATATAGGTTTGTTTACTGCCAGACTCTACTAACTTTATTGATATATTTTACATTAAGCTGCCTGGCAAATTTGCAAATGCAGCAATTATTGCAGTGAATTGAATTTCAGAGGTAATGCCCTGGATTTTTCCTTCGAGACAATACAAATGATGCTGTCTAATGCCAGTGATAACTAGCCACAAGCCAAGTTCTTTTCCAATAAATACAAAGTTTATAATGAGATGGTGGCTTTCCTTTTATAGAGCGAAGGAAATTGGTAATGAAAATCAAGACTGTTTTCCCCCCCTGAACTTTATTAAATCAAATGAATGACAGTTTGGTGTTTAAAGTCAATAGCTCTAGCTACAACAAACTGTATTATACGTGATTACATACCTCTTCTAAAATTAAGATAATAAAGATAGTGAAAGTTTCCTTTTTAACTAGTTAAGTTAATTCAAATGACACAAAGTTTTAATTCGGCATTATATTTTTTGCTATTTTCAGTGCATTGCTAAAGTGGATTATAATTGTTGCCCCAATTACTTGAAAATTAAGGATTCCTTGTTAGATCCATATGTTCTGATTATTTCTACCAATTTCTTAAAAAGAAGTATGAACATGTTGACTGTCATTCCTCCCACTAAAATATCTGAAAATAAAGCTCCCGCCATGCCTCTCACTCTCCACTTCTGGAACCGTGCTGGCTTCCTGTTAGAGAATTGAAACTACCTGTCAGACTACCCTATGCCAGAGTACCTTCCTTCCTTACCTGCTTCACTTACCCCCAGAGCTGGAATCCTGTCCTAGACCTCCTCACTGTCATGGGCTCCATGTCCCAGCTCTTGGTATACCAGAAACGGTGCTTCACCCACCTCTGGGACCTCCCCCCGACCCCCGCTGCTGCCCTCCAGCAGGTCCTCGGCATAGATCACCTTTAGTAGGGCCCACCTCTACTAGGTTGTTTACATGAACCTGATTTCCTTCCTAGACCCTCACAAGTCCTCACATCTCGGCCTTGATTTTGACATTCCCCAGGCATGAACCTCCTTGGTCAATACCTAAACCCAGACCTCCTTTTTTTTTTTTGAAATTAATTAAATAATTTATCTTTGGCTGCATTGGATCTTCGTTGCTGTGCACGGGCTTTCTCTAGTTGCGGCGAGCAGGGACTACTCTTCACTGCGGTACGCGGGCTTCTCATTGTGGTGGCCTCTCTCGTTGTGGAGCTTGGGCTCTAGGCACGTGGGCTTCACTAGTTGCGGCACATGGGCTCAGTAGTTGTGGCTCGCAGGCTGTAGAGCACAGGCTCAGTAGTTGTGGCGCGTGGGCTTAGCTGCTCCGTGGCATGTGGGATCTTCCCGGACCAGGGCTCAAACCCATGTCTCCCCCATTGGCAGGCGGATTCCCAGCCACTTCACCACCAGGGAATTCCCCCAGACCTCCTTTTGATATTGAGAATTTAATTTTAGAAGTGTGCACATACCTCTTACAGCTATATACATACTCATATAAAGTTGATATATAAACAGTGTGGTGACATCTGAGAGGATGCTTAATGAGTACACAGAATAAAAGGCATAAATGCTAGTGTTTAAAATACTTCTTGGGACCCTAAAGCAAAATGATGAGAAAAAAGGGCACTGGTTATTAACAGTGGTTTTACAGGAAGGTTTCAAGAGACTGTTAATTTTATTCCTACCAGATAATGACTTTTGATAAATTCCTAGTTTCTAAGTTAAGAATTTAAATATAAAAATTGCTTCTTGAATTAGCCACATAATTGTCATCTACACTATGCGGAATTCTCCTGGTGGTTCTTGCAGTGATGGTGACGTGAACGTGTGTTTTCTGGCTGATTTTCAACTTTGGTTCATCCCTCTCCAGCTGACTGAATTGCCTCTGTAATTTCGGCAGGAAAGCATGCTCACTTTTTCACATTTTCTGTTTACTTTGGAGTTTGAGCTTTAAGAAACTAAGACATTTGGTGTAAAACAGAGAGCTAGTGGGAAGCAGCCGCATAGTACAGGGAGATCCGCTCGGTGCTTTGTGACCACCTAGAGGTAGGATAGGGAGGGTGGGAGGGAGGGAGATGCAAGAGGGAGGGGATATGGGGATATATGTATATGTATAACTGATTCACTTTTTTATAAAGCAGAAACTAACACACCACTGCGAAGCAATTATACGCCAATAAAGATGTTAAAAAAACAAAACAAACAAACAAAAAAACCCCAAAAATTTGCATCTCAAAAAAAAAAAGAAACTAAGACATTTGGGTTCTGCAAAATGTTTCCTAAACCAATTCATCTCTAGCTCCCTTGCTCTTAACATATTCCCCAAGTGTCTGCCTATTGTTTTAGCAGATTTTGATAGCTTTATAACATTTCTATCAGCTAAAGTTTGAAGTACCTGGCTTTCATTTACTATTATTGCCTGTGCTTTTGTTTATTTAATTATGAACATTCCATAATAATCTACTGTCCTTGAAAAACACTAAATGCTTTTTAAAATTGGGCGTCTGTATGATAGTTATTTCCATATGGATGAATATAGTGATCTGCAGTCTAATTTATTCATCTGGAAAGTCAAAACTTCATTTTGTGAGGCGAATATAAGCTCATGGACTCCCCTGTGGTAAATCTAGATGATTATTCTCGTTGCTTCAGAATATATCATGCATACCTAGTTAAGAGACCTTGCAGCAAAATTGTCCTTTCTGAATTTCATCAGGCAAAGTGTATGTATTTGCCTTGGCTTTAAACTTGGTAAAGGAGAGAAGCTGATGTGGAAAATTTTCTCAGGTGCAGAGACTAGCAGACTGTTAGCATATGGTTGGCATGGTTTCATTTGCTTGTCCTAAATTACATGAATTGGACTCATTTTGATGCCTCCCATATTGCTGCCAATGTTTTCCTAATTTATTTTGAAGTCCTTCAGTCTTTTTCAAGCTCTTTTAAGCAGGAGGTGGGAGTGAGGGAATCTTGGCTTTGACATCACCTAGACTGGAATATTCTGCTAGTTTCACATGATAGTTTAAGTACAACAAAAGGCAAACCACATTCTACAGTCATATTGGTTTCTTAAACTTTTAAGTTCCCAACATATAGAATATTTGCAAGGATATTTGCCCTTAGTCTTGGTCAAATACCTTGAATGTAGAATTAAGTGATTTCATTAAAGTGCATTGGAGGAGAAAAGTAATATATGACAGAAAATGTACAAGTATAAGGAATTTAGCCAGAAGTTGTGACGTAATGTTAAGCAAATAACCTTCAAAAATTATCCTGATAGATTTATTTATATGTGCATAGAAAGTACCTAAAATGTGTGGTGGGGGCTCCAATCATAAAGAGTTTTGTTACAGAAAAGGCTCAGTGAAGTGGCTAATTTATTCTTGCCACTTGCCCATGGAAAGGGAATTAAGCCTTGTTAACTTGAAATAGAATAGATGTCCTCCATGATGGAGGAGGACAGTGCCTCTGAAATAGGCAGATGCAGAGTCCTCCAAGTTTGTCTCACCGGGGGTAGTCGAAGGGATTTCTAAAAATTACTTTATAAGTCTTACTTTTTGATAATTTCTGAAATTGAATTCAGTTGAGCTGAAGCCTTTATTGCATTGAATTTTCATGCAAGTCAAGGACCAGTGGACATGAATAAGAATTAAAGAGATCCACAAATAGAGCCCTAAAAAAATCCATTTACATTGCATTTGGATACTACCGTTGGACTGAGTCCTGAATCGTCATTGACGGGTTTCTCAGTCTTGTCAGTATTGATGGCATCTCAGGGTGCCAGCAAATAGAGAGCAATTTTCTGCAGTAGTGTTGTGACCAGTTTGTATTAAGATGAAATATTGTCATGACGCCAATATATGAAAGCCCTGCATTTGCTTCTGTCCAATGCAAGACATTTTTTTTTCTCTGTTTGGTCAAGCACAGGGTATCCTCTCCAAAAAGAGATTTGGAAAGGATACATTGGCATTTTGATTGTGCAGTATTCATTGTGTCTTTATTGAACACAACATTTTTATTGTAAAGGCAGAGTGAGTGAAGTGTACTATCACTAGTTACATAGTATTAAGACTCATTTACAGATATCTACTGTGCTTCTTTATCAGCTATCAAACAGCAAATTTGGTTTACATCAGGGGTTACAAAAGGACTAGATGAATGGCTAACAAGGCTTTTCTTGTGATTTGGGACAATAATTTGAAAAAATCTGCTTGGATGTCAACCCAAACAGCTGAGCTTGCTATTTGATTAAGGAATCTGAGTTGCATGGGTGGGTTTATTGGAAATGGCAGACTCTGCACTGACAGATGTCTGCCCTGAAGGTCTGCAGTGCTTCATCTTTTGTTTCCAAAATGTTTAGGGTGCAGTGTTTACATAGAAACAGAACCCTGGGATCTTTAAGTCCATTGCACTTATAATTAAGGCTACCTAAAGGACTTTGAAACCTGGTACAACTGCAGATAGCTTAGAGCACCAATAAAATGTAAACAGAAATGCTAAAAGAGGATGTTCATGCAGACTTTGGCATATTACTTTCTCTAATGAAACATCATATACATGCACCTCAAATAGGATATTGAGAGACAAATGGAAGTTGACTATACAATTAATCATGACGTGTTTGGAACTTTTTTCCCTTGAGGACTCTAGATGTTTTAATTGTGACTATAAAATACAAGGACTTAAAAAAAAAACATGCAAAAAGGAAAAAAAAAGAAAAGAAAATGAAACATGCCAGCATTTATCCCTACACAAGTCTAGCCTTGGTGGGATAATTGATGGGATAAGCGCCTGTGTAGATACTTTCACAGTAAGATTTTCCCATTCAATATAGTCACTTTCAAGAGATGACATAGCATAGTGGTTAAGAATGTGTATGAAGTTCTTAGGACAGTCGTAGCAGCTATTAAGTACTACATGAATGTTAGTCCTTGACTAGTGGAGGTATGATAGTGCTGCCACTGAGTTGCAAGAGTAATTTCTTTGATAAATTTTGATTTGGGACCAATTAAAAAATACCACCCTAGACACAGAGGAGAGGTATAACTTTATAACCATTCTTCCGTTTCCTGCTTTCCTCCCAGATATTGTATTTTTGTTCTTGAGAGTTGATTTTTAGGGGGATGATTTTTTAGAAAAACTTTTTATTTTAGAAGAGTTTCAGATTTACTCAAGAGAGCACTGTTCCACATGTGCCACACCCGGTTTCCCCTATTATTAACATCTTACACGTTTTGGTACATTTATTACAATTAATGAATAAATATTGATACTTATTATTAACATTAAAGTCCGTACTTTGTTCACATTTCCTGGATTTTGACCTAATGTCCTATTTCTGTTCCAGGATTCCATCCCAAATACCACATTACATTTAGTCACCATGTCTCCTTAGGCTCCTCTGGGCTATGACAGTTCTCAGACTTGCCTTGTTTTTGATGACCTTAACAGTTTTGAGGAGTACTCGTCAGGTGTTTTGTAAAATGTCTTTCATTTGGGATTTGTCTCGTGTCTTTCTCCTGAGTCAGCTGGGGTTATGGGTTTTTGGGAATAAGACCACAGAGGTGAGAGTTCATTTTATCAAATTCTGTCAAAACCACATGCTATCGGGCTTCCCTGGTGGCGCAGTGGTTGAGAGACCGCCTGCCGATGCAGGGGACGCGGGTTCGTGCCCCGGTCCGGGAAGATCCCACATGCCGCGGAGCGGCTGGGCCCGTGAGCCGCAACGGGAGAGGCCACAACAGTGAGTGAGCGGCCCGCGTACGGCAAAAAAAAAAAAAAAAAAGCACATGCTATCAACATGACTCATCATTGTTGATGTTGACCTTAATCACCCGGCTCAGCTAGTGTTTGTCAGGTTTCTCTTGTCACTGTCCAGTTACTCTTTTCCCCCTTCCTGTACTGCACTCTTTGAATGGGAGTCACCATGCACAGCCCACACTTAAGGAGTGGGAAGATAAGCTCCACCTCTTTGTGGATAGTTTATATACATAAGTTTTTGGAAACTTTTTCCATGGGAGATTTGTCTGTTCTTCCCCCATTTATTTATTTATTCAATTATTTGTTTATATCAGTATGAACTCATAGATATTTATTTTGAACTTTGAGTTATAATCCAATGCTACTTTCTTTTTTTTCCTTCTTTTTTCTTTTTTTAAAATTGAAGTATAGTTGTTTTACAATGTTGTGTTAGTTTCAGGTGTACAGCAAAGTGATTCATACACACACACACACACACACACACACACACACACATACACATACATACATATATATATATTTTTTTCCTTTTTTGGATTATTTTCCATTATAGGTTATTACAAGATACTGAGTATAGTTCCTTGTGCTATACATTAGGTCCTGGTTGCTTATCTGTTTTATATATAGTAGTGTATATATGTTAATCCCAAACTCCTAATTTATCCCTCCCTCCCTCCTTACCCCTTTGGTAACCATAAGTTTCTTTCCTATGTCTGTGAGTCTGTTTCTTTTTTGTAAATAAGTTCATTTGTATCATATTTTTAGATTCCACATATAAGCTATATGATATATTTGTCTTTCTCTGTCTGGCTTACTACTTTCTTCTCTTACTCAAATTATTCCAGCCTTGGCCACTGGGAATGCTTTTAGCTGGCTCCTGTGTCCCTCTGATGTGACCCCATGGTGGTTGTTTTCCAGCACTTCCTTACTGCCTGGCACTACAAGATGCTCTTGGCTCATCTTGTATATTTCCTATCCCAGACTTAGAATCGTCCGTTTCTCCAGGGAGCCCTGGTTCCTGGTTCCAGAGAACTGGGCACAAGGTACACTTGTTGCTATCAGGGTGTTGTTATTTCTAGGCCCTTTCAGCTGTATAGGAATCTGTACATATACGCATAGGTATAACTGTTTCTATATATATCCATATGTATCAATGTGAAGCTAAACATGGGTTCATAAGAGATGTCTGCAGCTCTAATCTGTTACCATATATGTAGATCATTCTAGCCTTTTCTCCTTCCTTCTGATTCATTACATTTACATTGGGATCCGGGAACAGAAAAGGACATTAGATCAAAATCAAGGAAATCCAAATAAAATGTGGACTTTAGTGAATTTAAATAATTGTATGTACACAACGATGTATATACATGTAAACCAATGTCCATACCAGTATTCATAGATCTCTTTTCTTAGTAGCTGGGTATTATTCCATTTTGTGGACGAAAAAAAGAAAATATGAGGATACAAATATTTAGGGGTGACTCTTTGGGTTGTTTCCATTTTATTCTTTACTCTTTTTAATGGTTTTGAATACTTATATTTTGTACCAAAAAATCCCACCAAAAACATTGAGTATATTTCTTTGGGTCTATTTTTGGACTCTCCATTATCTATTATTTCACCAATACTGCACTGTCTTGGTTACTGCAACTTTATGGTAACTCTTGAAACTGGATAGTGTGAATCCTCGAACTTTGTTCTTCTTAAGTGTTGTGTTGGTTATTCTAGTTCCTTTGCCCTCCCATGTAAATTTTAGAGTCTGTCGATAGCTACAAAGTAGCTTACAGGTCATGATCCCTTTCCTTAATTATTATACTTGGCTCTCAGTAATTGTTTACCATTTCACAAATTCAAATCCATTCTTAAAAATTTGCCTCTACTGTGAAGATATTGACCCTCAAAATATTTGAGCAGTTGCAACACTATTGGAAAAAATGTATTTGCCCTCCCAGGTATTTTATTTAATGGTAACACTTATTTGAATGCATAAATTTGAATACTGAAATATTTTAATCCTCTTCTTTTTTCTTTGATAAACATCTCACTAGACAACGGTTGTAATCTACTGCCAGGATTGTTAGGAGAGTTAAATTAGAGGGCTAGTAAGAGTTAAATATGCTTAGAGATTTAAAAATGTTCAATAAATGTTAATTATTCTTATACTTAACCCATTTTCTCATTAAAAAAAAAAACTTGAGCAGAGTTTAACGTCACATAATAGTCTGGTACAAGATTTATCATTTCTTTAAGTATTGTTTAACATCATACACCTTTAAAGGACAATACTGCATTATATAAAAAGCCCTGCTGCCGTATAAATGCATTTAATTTTACTCTAGGATACATTAAACATTTGTAATTTTAAAGTTAATGGTTTTTGACAAAGTATTAAATTTTTATTAAAAGCACAACTTTGCGACTGTATAAATGCATACTTTTGAATTTGGTAAAGGTATGAAGTGAATATTGAGAATTTTTATAGATTTCTCTATTGAATGTTTGACAGTTTGAGTTTATATGATATGTTCACGCAGGATAAAGTATAAGAAGCATAAAAATTGAATATCCATGAGCCACAGAATAATCTATAAAGAACAGATATGCAAAATTTCTTCCAGTGTCCTTGGGTATTAGAGCCTGCAAAGATCCACTCTTTCAACAGATCATTCTTGGGCTCGCTTGGTATTTGGCTTTTTTTTTCTTTTTCTTATTTTTAAACTTATTTTTTGTAATTGAACTATAGTTGATTCACAATATTGTGTTAGTTTCAGTTGTGCAGCAAAGTGATCTAGTTATATATATAGTTTTATATATAGTTACATATTCTTTTCCAGATTCTTTTCCCTTATAGTTTATTAAAAGATATTGAATATAGTTCCCTGTGCTATACAGTAGGCCCTTGTTGTTTATCTATTTTATATAACTTGGTATTTGGCTTTAATGCTGACACTACCAGCAGGAGCAGCCAGACCAGTGGAGTCGGGAAGATGAACTGTTGAGTTCCGTTCTGGAAAGTTAAGACCCTACTCAGAGTGGTACCACTAGGTAACTGATATGGTCTATGTAATAAAATAGTATTTACTATACACCAGAAACCTGTTGTAATGGGACTCATTATAAAATGAATTAATACCTACTATGTATCACATTCTTTCAGTTTTAAAAGACTGAAAAGATTTTTGTTAGAGTGACGGCTTGAAATAACATTATTAGTGGTTTAATGTTAAGCTTTAAAAGCCTAATGAGTTATTAGTGTGTTACAAATAGCATTAATAGTAACAATAGTCCTCACAATGTATCAAATGCATAAATAATGTTTGCAACCTATTAATGAGGGATTACAATTTACAAGTGAAATACATGCATTTTAGTAATAATTAGAAAGAGGCTTATTCCTCCACGTATGGTGCTCCTTGAGATATTATATAAAACTGAAGCTTGTTATAGTACAAGTGTTTATATCCCACCATCATTAAAAATTTTGACAAACTAGACAGTGGAGGTCAAAGAAATGTCTTTATTTTATGAAATCCTAATTTTATCACTATTAAATCATTTCAGTGACTTTATTCACTCATTTGACAGCTGTATTTTGAGTTACTTCTACCTGAGCCCGGGAGTCTGCTAGGCACTGTGTACACAAGGACAAATACTTCACGGAGTTCATGTTCAGTGGTGGCGACAAAAGTAAAAGCAGAGGTTGAAAACCTTACACGAGGATCGATGACAGAGGTGAGAACTGAAACCGGCTCAAGAACTATTGAACAGGAGCCCCGGCCCCGATGGGGTGTGTGTTGGGCAATGCTGGTGTGGACTGAGGGAAAAGTAAAGGAAAGCTTCCCAAAGTGGTGAGGCTAATCTTTGGGAGGAGTGGCCGTGGCCTGGTGTGGTCAGTGCCGGGCATTCCAGGTAGCACAGGGCTGTGATCCTTGAGAAAGTGAAAACTCCACGTTCACCCTGACTTTCCAAACTGCAGCACAGGGAGATGGGGCCCAAAGAGAGAAGAGCCTGCGGTAATAGCTTTAGAACAGATCAACAAATTGATAGAACAGAACAGAGAAACCAGAATTAGACCGTACACATATGGTCAATTAATTTCTAGGATGGTAGCAAGTAAATTTAGTGAAGAAAGGAAAGTCTCTTTAATAAATGGTGCTGGCATACCTACATATCCATGTGGAAAAATAAACCTTGACTCCTATCTCATATTATACATAAAAATTAATTTGAGATGAATCATACGCCTAAACATAAAAGTTATTACTATAAAGCTTCTAGAAGAAAACAAAGAAGAATATGTTTATGACCTTGAAAAATGTAGATATCCTAGGACAAAGAATTATTAATCACCACAGAAAAAAATTGATAAGTTGGATTTTATCAAAATCAAACACTTCGGGCTTCCCTGGTGGCGCAGTGGTTGAGAGTCCACCTGCCGATGCAGGGGACACGGGTTCGTGCCCCGGTCCGGTAAGATCCCACTTGCCGTGGAGCAGCTGGGCCCGTGATCCATGGCCACTGAGCCTGCGCGTCCAGAGCCTGTGCTCCGCAACGGGAGAGGCCACAACAGTGAGAGGCCCGCATACCGCAAAAAAAAAAAAAAAAAAAAAAAAAAAATCAAACACTTCTGTTCATTAGGAGACACAACTAAGAAATGAATAGCAAGCCACACAGAGAAAATGTTTCACACACAGGAGAATATGTTTATGATACATATAGTTGCCAAAGACTTGTATCTAGAATATTAAAATATTTCCTATAATCTAATTGTAGGAAGGCAAAGTGTCTGATTTTTTAATTACAAATTACAAAAATAAAATGGGCAAAAGACTTGAATAGCAACTTAAAAGGAAAATATGCAAGTGGCCAGTCATCACACAGAAAAGTACTCAACATTATCCATCATCAAAGAAATGCAAAATAAACCTCAAAAGAATACCATTGTTTAAACACAAGAATGGCTAAAAATTAAAAAGACTAATTGCACCAAATGTTGGCAAGGATGTGGAGCAACTGGAAAGCTCGTGAATTACGCAGAGGGTGTAACATGGTTTAGCCGATTTGGAAAACAGCTTGGCAGTTTCTTGTAAAATTAAACATGCCGTCGTCTACTCTGTGACTCACCAACTCCACACCTAGGTATTCACCCCCCCCAAAAAAAAGAGGAAAAGAGGAGAACATATGTCCACAAAAGATTTGTACAAGAGTCTTCATAGCAACATTATTCACAGTAGTCTAAAACTGAAAATAATTCAAATGTCCATCAAATAGCGAGTAGATAAACAAATTGTGATGTATTCATACAATGAAATACTTTTTCACAAGTATTTCTTTTAACTATATAACTATTCCTTTAACTAATAAGGAATTCAGTACTAACAGACATAACACAAAAAAAGAAGCTCGAAAACCTGCTAAGTACAAGAAACCAGACGCAGAAGTGTACATGCTATAGGGTACCATTTATAAAAAAAATACACACGTGTGCATGTGTCTTATATGTATGAGTAAGCTACTCATGTATATAAATTGTGTAGGTTGTAGATGTTTCTTACTTGATGCTTACACATATCTTTGACTTTTTGCTACCAAATTCAATCATTTAGAAAGTCATGATCATTCCACTTGCAAAACGTATCTCCAGTTCATCTCTCCACATCTGTACTTACCATGTACAGCCATCATCATTTCTCACCAGGACATTACATGAGTCTCCTACCCAATATCCCTGCATCTGGTCAGTTGTTTCATCTATCTTCCTTCATACTAAAGCCTTACCTTTCTAACATTCCAATACGTCTATACTTCTCACTTAACTAAAAACCTCCCACTGTCCACATGCCTGTGCCGCAAGGCATATCATAACATTTAAGATGAAGGTAACCTTAAAATGTGCTAGACTGAATGTTTTATGTTTATAATCCCGTGCAATCATAGGCGTAACCCCTCGAAGTGAGTGCCGTTACTCCCTTCCGCTGCCAGATGAGGCAGTTAACAGATTTGTTCAACAGCTTGCCCAAAGAAACGTAGCCAGCAGTAACAAAGTAAGGACTTGAACCTATGTTGTCTGACTGCAGAGCCCAAATACATGTCCACTAGACATACTGCCTCTCTTTATAATCTGCCTCTAGACTTTGTTACCCAAACTAGTCTTCTACCTCAGCCCTGGGCTCGCAGCGTCCATTCACACTGGCTTCCCTGTGTCCTTTTGCACATCCAACCTTCTGTTCCCATGCCTCCTTCTGGAGCTCCCATTCCTTCTGACTTGCAGGCTCTTCATTCAAGTTCCCACTCAAGAGTCACTCCCTTAAGAAAGCTTTACTTGAGTTCCTCCAGGTGAAGCGTCACCCATAGCTGTGTTCAGCCACAGGCATGATGGTCATGGGTCCTTTCCCACATTCATCATTTTTTATTTTGAAGACATGTTTATGTTTATGTGTCCCCTCGTTGGAGCTCCTCCAGAGCAGACTGTCTTCCTCATCATTGTTTTTCTATTCCTTAGCGTACAAAGAAGCAGGTCCATAATTATTTGTTGAGGAAACAAACCTTTTACTGCCAGACACTCTAGGATCAAAGTTGCATTTGCCTAATTTTGATCTCTCACTGTAAATTATTTGTTTGTCACAAAATGGTTTAAAGCTCAACTGAAAAACTCAAAAATCAAAAAGGAGGGAAAAAATGGAGATGAGGTATCTTGTTTCCTGGGCTGAGTAGCGTTATGAGGTTATTCTTTAGGGGCACTGGAGAATGTGGAATTTTTAGAGCTTAAAATGATTGGCTGAGATATTAAGCTGCTTTGCCAGCTGTTCAAAAAATGGATTGCTCCCAGCATATAAATAACTACTGTTATGTCTCTATAAAATTCTAGACCTTGAATGGCATATTTGATTAGAGTGAAATGAAAAAGAATTGTTATAAACAAGAAGGTGAGATTAAAAAGGTGTATTCAGTAACTACCTATGATGAGTTCAAATAGCCTTTCCAAGTATAGACATAGAAAATTAAATAAAATACTCGCAATCTTAAAGGAACTAAAACATAGACCTTACTGGAGTTTAATCGTACTCTTAGCAGTCTCTTCCTTTTATTCCTTTGGTGGGGCTTATTGCAAAGGAGAGTCAATTGCATGTCATTTTAGCAATTTCTACCTCAATTATAACAATGTAACATCTTTAATGTCTATTTGTGTGATATTTATTAAGAGGAATTTTCTTTCGTGTATGTGCTTCTAGTAATATGAATTACTGGTTGAATGCATTAAGTATGAATGGTAGCAGCTTGTAAATATCCATGGGCAGGCGTGGGATCTTCCATTTCCAGTATGGGTATCAATAACAGTGGGTGTCTTTTTCAGTGTCGCTCATTGCCCTACCTGATTTTAGCTATGTTTACATACAACTGATGTTACTAAGTTCCATTCATTATGTTAAGTTATAGGAGTGGAAATGTAACTGCCTTTACTGAGATGATAACAATTAACTGACTTGAATAGACCTAGTGTAGGGGAAGTTGGCTGATAAAAATGGGAATGGTGAAAGAGAAGAAGAGGAAAAAGTTTGAAATCAAAATATTATTTCAAGCCAACAAGCGTTTATTGAACATTGAACATGTATGCCCAGCCCTGTATTAGATCCTGAAAATACACAGCGGGAAATATAGGGGCCTCCTTTCAATATGCTTAGCAAGACAGTAAAAGATGCAATGCAGCAGAAACTTAAGAGTACTGACTGACATTTTAGGAATGTCTTACCAGGTATAGTGCAAATAGATCAAAATAAAGAAAAATACTCAGGCTTCCCTGGTGGCGCAGTGGTTGAGAGTCGGCCTGCCGATGCAGGGGACACGGGTTCGTGCCCCGGTCCGGGAGGATCCCATGTGCCGTGGAGCGGCTGGGCCCCTGAGCCATGGCCGCTGAGCCTGCGCGTCCGGAGCCTGTGCTCCGCAACGGGAGAGACCACAACAGTGAGAAGCCCACGTACCGCAAAAACAATAAATATAAAAATTTAAAAAAAAAGAAAAATACTGAAGGATTACTCACAATTTGCTGACCTAAGGAGGTACAAGATATCGGATAACAGATCCATCTAAAGTTCTCGAATTTGTGAGGAGAATGGGCTTACAGTACTGCTGGGGGCAAACCGCTTAGCCTTAGATTCATCCTCATGATTGGCTGCATCAAGGCAGCCTCAGGGTTCACCTGGGGACCACAGCAAACAGGAAGGCGTCTGTTTGGTAAGGCTGTGACAGCAACCAAGGGGAGGAACAAGGAAAGCCACAGGTAGTGCCTGCTGTGGAGCCCCATCCACGAGGAAGACAGTCGCAGGAATGGTGCCAACACATCGGTCCTTCCCAGGCCTCTTAGTCTGCTGGTAGGTGAATCAGTGGGGTATGTTTATGCCAGTGAGACATCCTTGGGCAAGATTATAAATGCAGCTAGATTGACAGGGACACTAGGAGAAAGCCACTCCAATGTAGGAGTAGACACCAGGGATGGGTAGACTGCTTCTTATTCATGAATAAGAAAACATTGAAAATGAGCCCCCGCCTCACACACACATCATGGTGATTCACTTGCTACCACGTATAGTTACATCTTTCAACACCCACCATGGGTACCTGTCAGAGTACAGAGTAGAGATACGAGTTGCCCGGTTGCAACCTCTTACTGATGGTGCCATGTGTTTGTTTGACTCGTTGCCCTGACTTCGGGAACCCACTCGCTGAGGCTCAGCTGTCCTGCTGCGCTCTGACTCTAGCACGTGCATGCTTCATCATTTCTGTTTGCCTGACTTGCACCTCTTCACTAGATCCTTCAAGTTGATTGTTGGCTTCCGGCCCAAATTTCCTTTTCCCTGTGTCTTTACTCCTAGTGTTCTTTGCACTGTCTACCTTGCCCAGTTTTTGAGATCCTTCCCTGCCAAGCACTGTGCAATCCATTCAGCAACTTTGAGCGTGCCACGGACTGAATTATTCCTGTGATGAAGTCTCTAACCCTCATGTGATGGTATTTAGGTTTAGATGAGGCCATGAGGGAGGAGAGAGAGGACACAGACGGTAGCCTTCTGAACTTCAGGAAGACAGTTCTCACCAAAAACGTGATCAGCTGACACCTTGATCTAGGACCTCCCAGCCTCCAGAACTGTGAGAAACAAATTTCTGTTGTTTAAACCACTCAGTCTGTGGTATTTTCTTTATAGCAACCTGAGATGACGAATATAGACAGAAATTTACAGATGAGGAAAACAAGACTCAGAGAACAAAGCACCTAAAGAATTTAGCTAATTAATCCTCTATTTGAGTAAAAAAAAAATCTTTGCTCTTTTCAGCACACAGTACTGCATTAAAGATTGAATAGTTTTCCCCACTCCCATGGTAAACATGCCTTTACTGAAATGGAGATAAGGTTTAAATTATCCATCTTGCTATGGGTAAGATATTGAGGATGACAACCTTAGACTTCCTATATTTAGACGCCTTTTTTGTATTTTACTTGCATCTCTATCGAGGGCTTATCTTTCCTTTCCATTACACACGGATTTACATAAAGGCACGGGTATCCAAGCTACTTCTAAATCATTAGGCTGTAGGACTTAGTCTGTTGACTTTCCATAACAGAGCACTTAGCTGAACATCAGATACATGTGGCTTCTTCTGGATAATACTTCATTGTGATAGTGCTTTGTCATATTTTGGTGAAATAGGAATATGCATCAGGAAAACAGAAATAAAAATTTGAGTCTCAGTTTCCCCTCAGCCACTTTGAGTGTTTTCTGAAGTAAGAGGCATTTCTCTTAAGAGGCCAAAATGAGAGGCCAGCCAGGCAGCAACCATGGACATTAATGTGGTCCTGTATTTTCTGTGCCCTCTAGGTAGCTGAATCTTAGCTTGTCCTGTCACTAAGAGGGTGAAACTCTTTCCAAGGAATTATCAGAATCAACTTTGTATCTCCAGGTGTAGACCTGTTGGGAAAACGGCTTGTTTAAAATTTAGTTTTAAGCAAAACTTCAACTCTTTTATTTTCCCAGTTCAAAACAAAAAAAATGAAACAAATGTCTAGTATATTGAATCACAGTAGTTCTTTTAATGTTATTTCATCAGCTGTATATGAAATCTAATTCATCTCTTGGTTTGAAGCAGCTCTGCTCAGGTCAGCAGTTTGGATCTAGAGCCACAGATTTACAGACATACAAATGGCAGTGGTGACAGAATGATCCCGTTCCTATGTATGTGGCCTGAACCAACACTGCATTGCCTCATATTAAGCAGGCCTTTTGAAAGAAGATGAGAATTCCATCCAATAATTTTGTTATATATTTATAAATGACAGAAGCAGAGTTTACGATGCTAAGATTTAATTTAATGGATCTTGGATTGCATGTACAGTGAGTTATGGCAAAAAATAGAATTTAACGTTTTGCAATAAAACAGGCATTTATTATGAGAATCACTGATCTGTCCTGGAGACCTGTGCTTATCTTTTTTTGCCATTTGTCAAAATGGGTTTCTCTTTCTATTTCTTCTATTTACATTATTTCCTTGTTGTTCCGTTCTCTATAGCAGATGGTGTTTGCAGAATCTAAAAGTCTCAGTGCTTTTCTTTAATATGGAAATTTAGATCTCATCCAGAAAGTCAGGTCTGGGACAGATTACAGATACTCAGGTGCTGTAGCCTAGGTGTCGTGACCCCATCCCCTGACCAGCTGACATGAGGAGACCTCATCAGAGGAGCCACTTTGTGGAGAGCGTGCCACACGGCTCTGCCCTTGAGTCATGGGAATCAGTGAAACAGGGTTTCTGAAGCTGATGTCTCTTGGGATGGCGCCTTAGGGAAAACAAAGTTTCGGGTCATTTTCTTTTTAAAGAACAAATGCAATTAATAAAGTATGGAGGCACCAGAGAATTTATCAACTGGGCAAAATAACAGAAAATTCAATGTGGAACAATGTCCTTCATTTCTTCTATTGCATATGGCTATGTAGATGTTGAGTTTACTTCCAGTCTCAGATTCAGTTATCAGGAATAAGGTTTTAACACCCTAAGTCTGTATCAGGGTTTCTTAACCTTGACACCGTTGACTTGTGGGGACAGGTCATCCTTTGTCTTGGAGGCTGTCCTGTGCATTGTAGTATGTTTAGCAGCATCTCTGGCCTCTACTAACTAGATGCCAGTAACACTGACTGCCCCCCTACCACCCCGCCACCTCCCCATGCAGCCAGGAACTGCCAAGCGTCCTCTGGAGGCAAAGTCACCCCCTCCCCCACTGAGAACCACTGGATATATTTCTTGAATACAGAAACTTAACTATTCATCTTTGCATCCCTGGTTCATAGCAGTGTCTAGCTCTAGCATTTACCCAGCAAATGTCAATCGAATGACTAAACAGAAAGTTGAAACTAGTGTCTTCATGTATGTAACCATTTTTTGTGCCTAAATATATTAATATATGTGTTTTCTTAAGAGAGGTCTTTCGATATATTTTTTTCTAGAAAGCTTTTGTTATTACGAGGATAACAATTTTCATGTAATTATTTATTCCTGTTTCTTCACTAGTTATAATTATATCATAAATTCATATTATACTGGCATATTCTATGCATCTCATAGACATTAATGTCAGTATATTTATCATTCCTTTTGAAGATGCCGTGAATCTGGTCTTATTAAAGGGGTATCTTCTGGAAAGGCTGGTGAAAGGATACTGACCCTTTTGATTCTACCTGGCCCTCAGGAGTCCATGACCCAGGAGTACCCGGCATGTGGTGCTGACTTAGTCCCATTCCACTGGGCAGCACGATAGAGTGATGGTTCTGAGTACCTCCTGGAGAATGCGGTGATTCTGAGTCACCTGCCAAAGAAATTAAGGCAGTAAATAAAGATGGAAGAAAATCTGTACAAGCCCAGCACAATGCTCAAATGTTTCTCCTCTTAGGGTTAGCACTTTCATCTGGGACATTTAAGAGGCACAAATTGGCAGCGATCAACATGGCAGCTCCTGGTGTAACTAACATTCAGGTAGCACATGCCGTATAGTGTTCTGAGGACTCGACTCGATTTACTCACTGAATGCTAACAACAAGGGCACAAGGAAGGTGCTTTTATTATCTCCATTTTACAGGAAAGAAAACTGTGTCACAGAGAAGTTAAGTAATATAATTCGTTAATTCCATAAATATCATTGAAGTGCGTCCCATGTGCTAAGTGCTGTGGATGTGCCACAATGTATTCATGCATGGCATTCACCTTGACCTCAAGTAGCGTCTATCTCTCTGGTGGAGTTGATGATCAAATATACAAAGTCCCAAGTCAGACATGTTAACTGCCATAAATGAGGATTTAATCATGTGCTCTGTTGATTGCCTTGCACCCCTGGGAAGTTATATACCTTCTCCAAACCTGTTTTCTGATCTTTAAAACTGGTACCGTGATAATACCTTATGAGGTTGTTGAAAGTACAATGTCTGCATTTATTAATTACTTAATAAATGTTATATAGTAGAAGAGTAACAATCGAATGATTTTTTTTTTTTCCACTTGGTGTACCAGGGATTTCATGGAGGGGACATTTTAACTAAAGCTGGAAGGATTCACCAACATTTAATCATCTAGTAACAGAGGGGGGAAAAAATCTATTCTTAATGGAGGAAATAATACCATAAAAGTATAGTGCAGGAAAGCTCAGAAAACAGGAAGAGCCTAGAGTTTAGTCTCTTTGTGGCATGAAAGAGTAGGTACTCCTCCTTTTCTAGAAGAAGAAAAGGTAAAAAGAGTAGGTTGAGGCCACATCATTACATTAGCCTCAGGTTAAGGAATTTGGAACTTTTCCTTAGGCAACGTGGAACCACGGATAGCTTTTGAACAGAAGAGTGACAGTGCTTTGGGAAGATTTGTCTGCTGTTGACATGCAGGATGGGTCTGAGTGGAGGAGCGTAGTGTCCAGGGGCGTAATCAGAAGCCCGTTGCACTGGAGACCATGGAAGGGGCTCGTGAGGCCTCATCAGGAGGGAGACAGAAGGGTCCTTTAGATGACAGAGCTGATTGGGTCTGGCAGAGATGGAGGAGGGAGTTGTCACAAGTCAAAAGGATCAAGCAAAGTTTTTAGATACTGGGAGTGAGTACTTGGAAGGATTGGGCAGTGATCAGGAAGACCCAGAAAACTCCAACATGAGCTGTAGGGGTCGCTCACGAGTTTACCTTTCGACCTCTTGAGTTCAAGGTGCCATCTGTTTGGGGATGTGCAAGAAACAGATCTCCTTTCCAGGACCGAAACCTGAGCTGGAGATAGAAATGTAGAGGTTGTCTAGGCTGCTGTAGTCATAAGAACTGGCGAAAGGATAAAAGCTGTATTTTCCATGGAAAGGGTGGCGTGAAGCAACCAGTGACCATGCCTGAGGAGAAGGAAGAGGTCGGGGGAAAATCGGATGAAAACCAAGGGAGAGACCCCAAGAAGCCCAGGTGGAGGGGGAATCCAGAAAACATGGTTGGTCAATGGATTCAGATATTATAGTCTGGGGAGGGGGAGGAGAAGGACCAAGTGGGCTGGTCATGCGTTTGATAAGGAGGATGAAATTGACTTTGAGATCAAATGGTAGAAATGCGTGGCAAGTGAGGAAGGAGTGTTGGGGTGCAGAGGCTGAGTGGTTACATGGAACAGGGTGCAATTCAAACACCCACCTTGGACTTCCAGCGTCAGGGGGTCAGTCCTTGAAAGGAGCACGTGCATGTGAGCGAGTGAGTGCACACACGTGTGTGTGTAGGAGAAGCATATGGTGAGTGGAAGTGCCCATGCCCAACTTCAGCCCTAGTCAGTTATTTCCATGTGGAAATGTGAGCCCCGTGTTGCCAGTGGCTTTGATTTTTCAAAAGAAACAGACAATCCAGGGGTTTTTTGATGTGAAATTTGCACCTTTTAAAATGTTGGCTCAAATTTTTAAAAACTCTGTCCAAACTGAACAAGGCAAGTCTGCGGATGGGACATAGCCCTTGAGGCTGCAATTTGCTCTTCTGGTATAGATCATGGGTTCCTGATGGTTCTTCATGGAGAGGAAGAGAAGGAGAGTCTGGCTTATCAAAAGCACTAGATAAATATTTGTTGAATGAGAAACAAGGTTGTGGGGAGATTATTTTTAGATAGGAGGAAATGTAGGGCTCTAATTTAATGTAGCTGTGACAGAGTGGCTGTCATGGACATGTACGGCAGCTAAGAGAATGCTGGTAGATTAAACCATGAGACATTTCTATTCGAAAAATGTTTTATTCCCCTGTCAATATTGGCCACTCGTTACCTATTAATACGATTGTCTTCACACCACTGGTAATTGACAGTGGCAGTAGAGCAAAGATAAATTTGCGATATGATTATCACTATATTAGCACCATTGGTGATTAGTAATTATTAGAACAAGAGTAACACCACTAAATCATTAGGTAAGCATGCCTTATCTGTCTTTTGTAATATATGAAAAAGTAGTCAAATTTTTCTGCTTGAGTTAAAGTCAGAGTGTGGACATTACATGAGAAACATACACAGGGCAGTAGAGATGTATAAGAGCAGATGCATAGGAAGTGTTTCCATTCATGGTAGTTTTTTTACACCTTCTGCAAGCTGTTCACTTATCAATCTCAGTCTTCTCCTAGGTATATTTTTCTGCTCAAACTCAAATAGAATTGAAATCACAAATAGTGTGCAGTGCCGACATACGGACTGGTCGATTACTAACAGTACTTTGTGACTCTACCAATTTGGGAAATTGTAGGAAGGCCTGTGTAAGGACTTGCCTGTTTGTCTTTCCCCCGTAAGATGCAACAACTATATCAGGATATCTCACTTCAAGGTGAGTATTGTTGCCCTTTGACAGGTGAGAAAACTGAGTCTCAGAAAGGTCAGGTAACTTGCTTAAGGTCACACCCTTAGTAAGTTATACAGCTGGAATCAAAGACAGGCTGACTCCAATGCCTGTGTCCTAAAGGCAGCTTTAGCCAAATTAAGTTCTGAGTGACTTGTTCCATTGAGTTTCATGAATAGAATTCCTATTTTCTATTGTTCTAGAGACAACAGTCCTTCTTTTGCTCTGGTCTTTGGAGACAGCTACAGTTTTCCATTTTCCTAAAAGAAATTGCAGAAGTAACACTTTGAACTCAAGACCAGTGATTTCCAAGGGGAAGCTGATGGTTGCAGAAACAGGCCTACATTGTAATCTGGAGGCTATGGGACTTTTCATTTCTTATCTCTCTGTCTTTTTTATTCTGAAAGCATTTTGTTAAATTACCATTTCCTTGTTGGGCTTGGCCATGTGTGAAATCCCAGAAGGAGAAGTCAAGCGTCTTTGCCCCATCCTTTTTCTCTTTATAGGCAAAGTTCTTACACAGTTCATTTTTTTTCAAAATATATGCAACTAGGAAGGGGATTTTTAAGACTTTAAATAATTAGCCTATCCTTTTATGAAGGCTTCAAAAAGATGCCTATAGTTGTGACAGGCATGGGGCCCCATGGAAAGCATTAGTATGCTACACACTTTTCTCCAGAAGCTCAAATGTATCTCTGCTCTTTGTCATAGTTGAAAAGAAGCGTCTAGGGTTTTGTCTTTTTTTTATACAGCAGGTTCTTATTAGTCATCAATTTTATACACATCAGTGTATACATGTCAATCCCAATCGCCCAATTTAGCACACCACCATCCCCACACACACACCCCCCCCCAGGGTTTCCCCCCACTTGGTGTCCATATGTTTATTCTCTACATCTGTGTCTCAACTTCTGCCCTGCAAACCGGTTCATCAGTACCATTTTCCTAGGTTCCACATACATGCATTAATATACGATATTTGTTTTTCTCTTTCTGACTTACTTCACTCTGTATGACAGTCTCTAGATCCATCCACGTCTCAACAAATGACCCAATTTCATTCCTTTTTATGGCTGAGTAATATTCCATTGTATATATGTACCACATCTTCTTTATCCCTTCGTCTGTCGATGGGCATTTACGTTGCTTCCATGACCTGGTTATTGTAAATAGTGCTGCAATGAATATTAGGGTGCATGTGTCCTTTTGAATTATGGTTTTCTCTGGGTATATGCCCAGTAGTGGGATTGCTGGATCATATGGTAATTCTATTTTTAGTTTTTTAAGAAACCTCCATACTGTTCTCCATAGTGGCTGTATCAATTTACATTCCCACCAACAGTGCAAGAGGGTTCCCTTTTCTCCCAGCATTTGCTGCTTGTAGATTTTCTGATGATGCCCATGCTAACTGGTGTGAGGTGATACCTCACTGTAGTTTTGATTTGCATTTCTCTAATTATTAGTGATGTTGAGAAGCTTTTCATGTGCTTCTTGGTCATCTGTATGTCTTCTTTGGAGAAATGTGTATTTAGGTCTTCTGCCCATTTTTGGATTGGGTTGTTTGTTTCTATAATATTGAGCTGCATGAGCTGTTTATATATTTTGGAGATTAATCCTTTGTCCGTTGATTAGTTTGCAAATATTTTCTCCCATTCTGAGGGTTGTCTTTTCATCTTGTTTAGGGTTTCCTTTGCTGTGCAAAAGCTTTTAAGTTTCATTAGGTCCCATTTGCTTATTTTTGTTTTTATTTCCAGTACTCTAGGAGGTGGATCAAAAAAGATCTTGCTGTGATTTATGTCAAAGAGTGTTCTTCCTATGTTTTCCTCTACGAGTTTTAGCGTGTCTGGTCTTACGTTTAGGTCTCAAATCCATTTTGAGTTTATTTTTGTGTATGGTGTTAGGGAGTGTTCTAATTTCATTCTTTTACATATAGCTGTCCAGTTTTCCCAGCACCACTTATTGAAGAGACTGTCTTTTCTCCATTGTATATCCTTGCCTCCTTTGTCATAGATTAATTGACGATAGGTGTGTGGGTGTATCTCTGGGCTTTCTATCTTGTTCCATTGATCTATTTTTCTGTTTTTGTGCCAGTACCATAGTGTCTTGATTACTGTAGCTTTGTAGTATAGTCTGAAGTCAGGGAGTCTGATTCCTCCAGCTCCGTTTTTTCCCCTCAAGACTGCTTTGGCTATTCGGGGTCTTTTGGGTCTCCATACAAATTTTAAGTTTATGTGTTCTAGTTCCGTAAAAAATGCCATTGGTAATTTGATAGGGATTGCATTGAATCTGTAGATTGCTTTGGGTAGTATAGTCATTTTCACAATATTGATTCTTCCAATCCAAGAACCTGGTATATCTCTCCATCTGTTGGTATCATCTTTAATTTCTTTCATCAGTGTCTGATAGTTTTCTGCCTACAGGTCTTTTGTCTCCCTAGGTAGGTTTATTCCTAGGTATTTCATTCTTTTTGTTGCAGTCATAAATGGGAGTGTTTCCTTAATTTCTCTTTCAGATTTTTCATCATTAGTGTATAGGTATGCAACAGATTTCTGTGCATTAATTTTGTATCCTGCTACTTTACCAAATTCGTTGATTAGTTCTAGTAGTTTTCTGGTGGCATTTTTAGGATTCTGTATGTATAGTATCCTGTCATCTGCAAACAGCGACAGTTTTACTTCTTCTTTTCCAATTTGGATTCCTTTCATTTCTTTTTCTTCTCTGAGTGCCATGGCTAGGACTTCTAAAACTATGTTGAATAATAGTGGTGACAGTGAACATCCTTGTCTTGTTCCCGACCTTAGAGGAAATGCTTTCAGTTTTTCGCCACTGAGAATGATGTTTGCTGTGGGTCTGTCATATATGGCCTTTATTATCTTGAGGTAGGTTCCCTCTATGCCCACTTTCTGGAGAGTTTTTATCATAAATTGGTGTTGAATTTTGTCAAAAGCTTTTTCTGCATCTATTGAGATGATCATATGGTTTTTATTCTTCAATTTGTTAATATGGTCTATCACGTTGATTGATTTGCGTATATTGAAGAATCCTTGCATCCCTCAGATAAATCCCACTTGACCATGGTATATGATCCTCTTAATGTGTTGTTGGATTCTGTTTGCTAGTAGTTTGTTGAGGATTTTTGCATCTATATTCATCAGTGATATTGGTCTGTAATTTTTGTTTTTTGTAGTATCTTTGTCTGCTTTTGGTATCAGGGTGATGGTGGCCTCATAGAATGATTTTGGGAGTGTTCCTTCCTCTGCAATTTTTTGGAAGAGTTTGAGAAGGATGGGTGTCAGCTCTTCTCTAAGTGTTTGATAGAATTCACCTGTGAAGCCATCTGGTCCTGGACTTTTGTTTGTTGGAAGATGTTTAATCACAGTTTCAATTTCATGACTTGTGATTGGTCTGTTGATATTATCTATTTGTTCCTGGTTCAGTCTTGGAAGTTTATACCTTTCTAAGAATTTGTCTATTTCTTCCAGGTTCTCCATTTTATTGGCATAGAGTTGCTTGTAGTAGTCTCTTAGGATGCTTTGTATTTCTGTGGTGTCTGTTGTAACTTCTCCTTTTTCATTTCTAATTTTATTGATTTGAGTCCTCTCCCTCTTTTTCTTGATAAGTCTGGCTAATGGTTTATCAATTTTGTTTATCTTCTCAAAGAATCAGCTTTTAGTTTTATTGATCTTTGCTATTGTTTTCTGTGTTTCTATTTCATTTATTTCTGCTATGATATTTATGATTTCTTTCCTTCTGCTAACTTTGGGTTTTGTTTGTTCTTCTTTCTCTAGTTCCTTTAGGTGTAAAGTTAGATTGTTTATTTGAGATGTTTCTTGTTTCTTGAGGTAGGCTTGTATAGCTTCTCTCTTAGAACTGCTTTTGCTGCATCCTATAGGTTTTGGATCATCGTGTTTTTATTGTCATTTGTCTCTAGGTATTTTTTGATTTCCTCTTTGATTTATTCAGTGATCTCTTGGTTATTTGGTAATGTATTGTTTAGCCTCCGTGTGTTTGTGTTTTTTACGTTTTTTGCCCTGTAATTCATTTCTAATCTCATAGCTTTGTGGTCAGAAAAGATGCTTGATATGACTTCAATTTTCTTAAATTTACTGAGGCTTGATTTGTGACTCATGATGTGATCTATCCTGGAGAATGTTCTTTGCACACTTGAGAAGAAAGTGTAATCTGCTCTTTTTGGATGGTATGTCCTATAAATATCAATTAAATCTATCTGGTCTGTTGTGTCATTGAAAGCTTCTGTTTCCTTATTAATTTTCTGTTTGGGTGATGTGTCCATTGGTGTAAGTAAGGTGTTAAAATCCCCCACTTATTGTGTTACTGTTGATTTCCTCTTTTATAGCTGTTAGCAGTTGCCTTATGTATTGAGGTACCCCTATGTTGGGTGCGTATATATTTATAATTGTTATATCTTTTACTTGGATTGATCCCTTGATCATTATGTAGTGTCCTTCCTTGTCTCTTGTAACATTCTTTATTTTAAAGTCTATTTTATCTGATATGAGTATTGCTACTCCAGCTTTCTTTTGATTTCCATTTGCATGGAATATCTTTCTCCATCCCCTCACTTTCAGTCTGTATGTGTCCCTAGGTCCGAAGTGGGTCTCTTGTAGACAGCATATATATTGGTCTTGTTTTTGTATCCATTCAGCAAGCCTGTGTCTTTTGGTTGAAGCATTTAATCCATTCACGTTTAAGGTAATTATCGATATGTATGTTCCCATGACCATTTTCTTAATTGTTTTGAGTTTGTTTTTGTAGGTCCTTTCTTCTCTTGTGTTTCCCACTTAAGAGAAGTTCCTTTAGCATTTGCTGTAGAGCTGGTTCAGCTGTGGTGCTGAATTCTCTTAGCTTTTGCTTGTCTGTAAAGCTTTTGATTTCTCCATCAAATCTGAATGAAATCCTTGCCGGGTGGAGTAATCTTGGTTGTAGGTTCTTCCCTTTTATCACTTAAAGTGTATCATGCCACTCCCTTCTGGCTTGTAGAGTTTCTGCTGAGAAATCACTGTTAACCTTGTGGGAGTTCCCTTGTATGTTATTTTTTGTTTTTCCCTTGCTGCTTTCAATAATTTTTCTTCATCTTTAATTGTTGCCAGTTTGATTACAATGTGTCTCGGCATGTTTCTCCTTGGGTTTATCCTGTATGGGACTCACTGCGCTTCCTGGACTTGGATGGCTATTTCCTTTCCCATGTTAGGGAGGTTTTCGACTATAATCTCTTCGAATATTTTTTCGGGTCCTTTCTCTCTCTCTTCTCCTTTTGGGACCCCTATAATGCGCATGTTGTTACGTTTAATGTTGTCCCAGAGGTCTCTTAGGCTGTCTTCATTTCTTCTCATTCTTTTTCCTTTATTATGTTCTGCAGCTGTGAATTCCACCATTCTATCTTCTAGGTCACTTGTCCATTCTTCTGCATCAGTTATTCTGCTATTGATTCATTCTTGTGTAGTATTTCACTTATTGTATTGTTCATCTCTGTTTGTTTATTCTTTAATTCTTCTATGTCTTTGTTAAACATTTCTTGCATTTTCTCGATCTTTGCCTCCGTTTTTTTTCCGAGGTCCTGGGTCATTTTCACTATCATTTTTCTGAATTCTTTTTCTGGAAGGTTGCCTATCTCCATTTCATTTAGTTGTTTTTCTGTGGTTTTATCTTGTTCCTTCATCTGGTACATAGCTCTCTGCCTTTTCATCTCTTCTATCTTTCTGTGAATGTGGTTTTTGTTCCACAGGCTGCAGGATTGTAGCTCTTCTTGCTTCTGCTGTGTACCCTCTGGTGGATGAGGCTCTCTAAGAGCTTGTGTAATGTTCCTGATGGGAGGGACTGGTGGTGGGTAGAGCTGATTGTTGCTCTGGTGGGCAGAGTTCAGGAAAACTTTAAGCCGCTTGACTGCTGATGGGTGGGGCTGGGTTCCCTCCATGTTGGTTATTTGGCCTGAGGCAACCCTACACTGGAGCCTACCTGGGCTCTTTGGTGGGGCTAATCACAGATCCTGGAAGGGCTCACACCATGGAGTACTTCCCAGAACTTCTGCTACCAGTGTTCTTGTCCACACGGTGAGCCACAGTCACTCTTCCCCCGCCTCTACAGTAGACCCTCTAACACTAGCACGTAGGTCTGGTTCAGTCTCCCCTGGGGTCACTGCTCCTTCCCCTGGGTCCCAATGCGCACACCACTGTGTGTGTGCCCTCCAAGAGTGGAGTCTCTGTTTCCCCCAGTCCTGTCGAAGTCCTGCAATCAATTCCCAGTAGGCTTCAATTCTGATTCTCTAGGAATTCCTTCTCCCATTGCCAGACCCCCAGGTTGGGAAGCCTGACATGGGGCTCAGAACCTTCACTCCAGTGGGTGGACTTCTGTGGTATAAGTGTTCTCCAGTCTGTGAGTCACCCACCCAGCAGTTATGGGATTTGATTTTACTGTGATTGCACCCCTCCTACCATCTCATTGTGGCTTCTCCTTTGTCTTTGGATGTAGGGTATCTTTTTTGGTGAGTTCCAGTGGCTTCCTGTCGATGATTGTCCAGCAGCTAGTTGTGATTCTGGTGTTCTCGCAAGAGGGAGTGAGTGCACGTCCTTCTACTCTGCCATCTTGGTTCCTCTCCCTAGGGTTTTGTCTTTTAACTAAATGCATGTGTGTTTTTGAATGCAAAGATATACATATTTAAATATGTAACATATGAGTATATTCACATATATCCAAAAGTAAAGCTGTGTATGTATCCCTTCAGACAGATGTTAATGAGATAATAAATATTAATACACTTTATAGGTATACAACTTCATAGGACTCTATTTTTTAGGCAAAAATATGCTCCTCTGTAACCACACCACATAGACTAAGCATCTGGTTTAAAGTGTGTTAAAATCCAGCAACTCAATGTCAATTGGATCTGGCTTTATAGTATTGCTTGCTTGAATATGGCTCTCACTGGGGGAGGAGAGCTTTCTGATATCATCCAAACCTCCAGAGTACCATTCAAAGCAGCTGGTATTCTATATATTACATAATTATGAAGCACACAGTGTAGTTTAGAATACTTAAGAGGCACTAGGGGCCCACTTCTCAAAATATTTACAGCCTTTTATTCTTCTAAAAACAATAATTTGCATGCCTAAAATGATATGTGTATCTTTGGCATGCAAATTTCATTTGGCTTCTTTTTTCTGGTGAAACTTGCTCTGAAAATATCAGTGTTTAGCAGTGAATAGTCCAGAGGGAGCTGTAGTTGGCAAGAAGGGAGGTCTTATATGTTTTCCTCAAATTTTGAGTATTCAGGGGGAAACAGGGTAGGTCTGAGTGAAGGATCCCCTGCTGAGGATCAGGCAATGGCATTTGAGGAGAGGCTGGAAAAATGATGTCAGCCTTTGCATTGAAAGGAATGATCAGGCCTAAGTACCTACGCAACAGGCCATCTCTGGAGACTCTTACTTAGAAAAATATTGGGAAATTGTTTCTTTTGTGTAGATTCCACAGCATGGTATTAACGGAAGGCTTCATGCCAAAGATTGGTAAAGTGACCCTTCCTAGAGCGCAGTGAATCTGATCATTCAGTGGGCTCCCCATGTCCACTTCTGCCTTTCCAACTGTTGTGCGCCCTTTAGGACCTCATGCAGTTAGCTACTCACTCGGCAAACATGAGGTGCACCTCTGTGTGACAAGTGCTGTGCTGAACAGTAGGAATACAAAAATGAACGTCACAATATTGTCCCTTCAAGACTCAGTTGTTGAAGAGTGAGACAAAGACATACAATCTAATCGGTGTGTCCAGGTGTCCATGGCATGGTAGGAAAAGCAAAGATGGGAATAATGAGGGCGCCAAGGAGGGAGTGTTCAACTCTAACTTAGGTGGCAGTAGCCACCAGGAAGAGCATTGCAATGGGGATGATGCCTGAGGCAGACGGTGCAGGGAAATGATTCCAGAAAGAGGCTGGGAGCAGGAAAGGTGTGGGAGGGCTTTGAGACGTGGCAGGGGAAGGACATGCTCTAACATTTTGTTTGTTTGTTTAATAACTCTTTTAGTAAAGCACTTTGGAGCCTTCCTAAACAACTTTATTTCTTCTGAAAGGTCTGTGCCTATAAGAGATCTGGGGCTTGGCCTTTGCTTTTTACTGAAAATGTCCCAGATGGTAGTCCTGCCATCTTGGTTGAACGGTACCCCTCCCAGGGGTCAAGTGGGGGCTGAATATCTTGAATGAGTGTCACATGATTTATACCCAAAATAGAACTGGTAGCAGAGTATGTAATCTGGCTTCAATTCCATTCTGAACGAGATGATTAAAAAAAAAAAAAAAAAAAAACACACTCTGATAGCAGATTAAGAGTGAACAGGAGCTTCCCTGGTGGCGCAGCGGTTGAGAGTCTGTCTGCCGATACAGGAGACATGGGTTCGTGCCCCGGTCCGGGAAGATCCCACATGCCGCGGAGCGGCTGGGTCCGTGAGCCGTGGCCGCTGAGCCTGCGCGTCCGGAGCCTGTGCTCCGCAACGGGAGAGGCCACAACAGTGAGAGGCCCGCATACCGCAAAAAAAAAAAAAAAGAGTGAACAGGCTCCTTTTAGAGCTCAAGCTTAATATGCCCCTTTTGTTTATGGGACTGTACTACGAAAAACATATTAGAAAGATGAATAAATTACTAGATCAAAGTATTAATTAATTATACATATATTCAAGTGGTATTAAAATATTAAATGTGTACAGAGTATATATTTAATATAAAATATTAAATATGTACAGAGTACTTATGTAATATTATTACATAAAAAGATAAGAGGGCTTCCCTGGTGGCGCAGTGGTTGAGAGTCCGCCTGCTGATGCAGGGGACGTGGGTTCGTGCCCCGGTCCGGGAAGATCCCACATGCCGCGGAGCGGCTGGGCCCGTGAGCCATGGCCGCTGAGCCTGCACGTCCCGAGCCTGTGCTCTGCAACGGGAGAGGCGACAACAGTAAGAGGCCCGCGTATCGCAAAAAAAAAAAAAAAAAAAAAAAAAAAGATAAGAAAATGGGCCATAATCTTAGTGAGCAGAGTACAAAGGACAATTTTTTTATGGTTTTCTGTATGTATGCAAAACTGTATATAATGAAGCTACATTTATTTTATAAACAGAAAAAATGCTTTTTCCTATTGGGACTACATCGTGGAAGTAGCAAATTACACAAGGTTCTCCCTCATGAAAGGACAGTAGGGATGCTTCTAAACCATCCCTAGAAAGCAGTCTACTATGATGAGGCTGGCCTGAAAGTCATGTACTGAAGATGATGTATTTTCCACTGTATTCTGTTCATTGAGCAACACAAGATCACCTACTGTATGCTGATACAAGGACATAAAAGATAAATGTGTCCATGGCCTCAAAGGGGCTCTAGTCTAGTTCAGGAAAGAGACACAGAGACCAAAAAAGCAAAGACACCTAACACCTCTAATAATGGAAGTCAGATCAGGTTACAAAGAGAAAGTTGTTAATTAAAATGGAAACCTTGCCTCGCTTATCCCTAACTGCCTTAGGTTTGAAAGGCGTTGCTTCAGACTTCCTGCCAGATTTCTGTTCTTCCATCACCACCATAGTTAAATGCTCTCTTGAGTGCCATATGCATTTCTGCCATGATGTAAACTCCCTGAGAGCCACATTATGTCATACTTATATTTATATGCCCCATAGTGCCTTGAACATAGTAGAAATTCAATACGTATTTATGGAACAAGTGAAGGGTCCAGTATTCTGTGAGGTACATACGCAGTAGTAATAGAAACTATTTCATTTCAGGCTCAAGCAAACTGTTTATTTCATAAATCTGACAACTGCAGTAGTGAAGGAAAGTGGCTACATCGGATCTCAGCAAGTATTGATTGACTGATTGATGCACCTTCCAGTTGCCACGTGGCAAGGGAAGAGGTTTCTTCATAAAGCTAGTGGCCTCTGACATGAACCACAGTGGTTTTTTCTCTTACTAAATAGTCTTTTCTTTCAGCTAAGGTCATGCTACCTGGTATGCAGGAAACAAGTCACTCTTAGAAATATGAAAATACAGAAACTTCTCTTTTTTTAAACCATAGTTGTATGGTTTGTAGAAAGACGCTACCCAGAAAACAATGATTTGTGAAGGGATTGGTTGGATCATTTTAACCTCCGGGGAGCCTGGTTTCTGTGTGGTGTCCAGGAACTGCCTGGTTAGCAGCATCCATGCTACCAGTTCACAGAGCCTGACACCCCTGTTGTGAGTGTTACCATTCAATTTTCACACAGCAAGAGTGACAAGAGCTAATTGTTTGGCCCCCATTTGTGTCCTTCCAATCCCACGAAGTTGACTGTTTTGCATAATAATCTGAATGGCTAATTGAAGCTCAAATAATCGTGTTTCTAAATCTGTAACTAAGTTGTGCCAGAAAGGGTGGTTCCATATGGTGAAAAGAAAAGACATCTCAGTGAGAAGAAATCTTTCCAAAATTTTGCTTTAGTTAAAAAAAAATGTAACTTGTATTTTGGAAGAACCACTATTTCGACTGCATATTCCATTAAGATGTAAGGGTGTGTACCTAATTATGTGAACACTCACGGACACGCATGAACACATCTCTTTAATGCAATAAGCCAAACCATTTTGAGCTTTGGACAGTTAGAAACTTGAGTTCTAGATACTTCAATGGAAGGTAATGTCATATGGAATTGAACTGAGACTGTGGTACATTTTGGAGAATAAATCAGGTGGTTTCTTCCATTGAAATAATGCTGGAAATATGAGTGTGCTGGGCAAAGGGGCATGAAGAAACTTTAGGAGTTGATACATATGCTCACTATTTTGAATGGGAAGATGGTTTCATGGGGGCACGCATATGTCAAAACTTAGCAAATCGTGTTCTTTAAACAGGTGCAGTTATTGTGTGTTAGTTGTACTTCCATAATTAAAAGTCAATTTTAGCGTGCTGGATTAGAGAGTCCCCATACAGGTCTCTCAGGAAGAGTCATGTAAGACAACTGAGACAAACGCCAATGTGCTTCACTTGGCAAATCCCTACATGTATCATTCCTCCAACCATCCATCACTCCTTCTAAGATACAGGAAGATAAAAAATAGCAGATGGGTTTTGTGATAAACATGGGTATGCCCCTTCAGTATCCTGGACCAATCACCGCTTGCCTGGACCTGTCTCTGGCCTGGAGGGAAGCAGCAGCATGTCCCATCACTGATGACATTAGGAACTTGGTTATAATCCAGAATCTGGATTTAGGACTGTGACACCAGCAAGTTACAGTTACCCCTTGGGACCCTTTCATCCTACATGGTCAATTTGATGTCTTAATACATTGAAATGTCAGATTCACCTACATTTATCTGACTCCTCCGTACATTCTTTTTTTGCTACTCACTGCAAGCAATGCAGACAAAACTGTAGGAATAGTGCCAAAAAGAAAGAGTTTACAAATTCCAAGTGAATCTTATACAAGGGCAACTGCTTTTGTGTGAAGGAGCCCTTCTAACAGTAAAAGACAACCTTATGTTTATGAATCTCAGTCCTACTGTTCCCAACACGAGGAGCTGGAACACATCTCCATCTTCTGTCTGGAGCTTGGAGAGGGGCTTCCCAGATGTGTGGCCGTTGGGCCCAGGAGCTGAGGCTGGGATTAGAGTTTAAGAGGATTGGAATATACGTTGCTGGACTCGAGGGCATCGTGGGTGAGAAGAGGTCGTAAGAAAGGGAGACAGGGCTTCCCTGGTGGCGCAATGGTTGAGAGTCCGCCGGCCGATGCAGGGGACACGAGTTCGTGCCCCGGTCCGGGAAGATCCCACATGCCGCGGAGCAGCTGGGTTCGTGAGCCATGGCCGCTGAGCCTGCGCGTCCGGAGCCTGTGCTCTGCAACGGGAGAGGCCACAACAGTGAGAGGACCGCGTACCACAAAAAAAAAAAAAAAAAAAAAGAAGAAGAAGAAAGGGAGGAGGAGGTAGGATGTCAATTGGTGTGTCCTTCCCAGTAATTCCCAGAGTCATGGTGGAGACTTTCCCTCTTTCCCACTTACTCCCACACATCCAGAGGAAGGTATACTCTCACACGTGGGTAAGGAGAAAGAGGGAAACCAGAAAAGTTGAGGAGACCAGGAGCATGGGGCTTGTACGGGGAGAACAGAAGGGATGTGGAAGCGGCAGCATCTCCAAGTCCATGGGAGGTGGGGTATGGGGGTTAGGGTGGCCTCTGGACCCACTGAGGGTGAGTAAGAATTTCAGTGCTTTCAGGTGGAGAAATTAAGTACACATATGGTTTTTCTATATCCCTTCCTTTACCTTCATTATTTCTTATTCTCTTGCCTGAAAACTATTTGTTTCATTTCTAATTAGAATCAACATTTCAAGTTCAGACTTATTTTTTAGAAATGAATGTTTGACAAACTAGCATCCCAATGTCCAGATGTTAAAATGAACTTTAAAATTAAACCAGGAGCCTATCTACATTTCTGAACATCTAGAAACAAAGCACAGTTTTTCTTTATAGGTTGGGCTATCCTGTTATAATTAACGTTAATCCATACTAAATGAGCTTTAAGAAAACAGGCTTTCGGGCTTCCCTGGTGGCGCAGTGGTTGAGAGTCCGCCTGCCGATGCGGGGGACATAGGTTCGTGCCCCGGTCCGGGAAGACCCCACATGTCAAGAAGCGGCTGGGCCCGTGAGCCATGGCCGCTGAGCCTGCGCGTCCGGAGCCTGTGCGCCGCAACGAGAGAGGCCACAACAGTGAGAGGCCCGCGTACCGAAAATAAATAAAAAAAAAAGAAAACAGGCTTTCCTTACCTCGGTTCCATTTCGTTTTTCGGCTTTAATGATTTGCGGTAGCCCCTGCTCGTTTTAGTTAGCCAGGCACGAATGTAAATGGTAATGAGCCTTTTGTGCATATGTGGGAAATTCAAAATCCATCTCTAGTCTATTAACTGTGTAAAGAAAGTTACACCATAGGAGGCCACAGTAGTCTGAACAAAAAGGCTTCTATTGTACAAAACCAATTTCCACGGAATCAAGTTGGGCGATAGTGTTTTCTCTTGAAGGATATTTGTGCAGCGGTAGAGGTGTCTGACCTATCCACTGGACAGAGGAGTTCTATCACTTAGTGCGGGTAAAGATCAAAGGAAAGATATTTCCTGCGTGGCTCGGGTGAAACGGCAGTGCTTCATAATAGTGTTGTTTGCCTGGCCACCTTGATTACTATATTTGTCAGAGTAGAACCTGGTGAAGCTTGTGCATCGTTTAATTTATTTAGGAAGCAGCAAGTGATTTCTGTAAATTAAAAAGTGCCTCATTTTGGTTTTAGGATTTTCCTTTTTTTAAAATGTACTCATAGTAATGATCAGCTAATGCCATGTCACATGGCTAACTACAGTGCCTGACACATAGTAGGAATTCAGTGACTATGTATTCATGAATGAATGAACAAAATTTCTCTTAAGCAACGGTTCCCAAGAGTATGACTTACTCATACCATCCTACTCTGGAAAGCTTTTTTCATTTTGGTCTAAAATGTGTATTTCCTCTCCTTTTCTGGTAATGCAAACATTAATGCGTGATCTCATAGAATTACTTTTCGTCTCAGTAGATGCCTTTGTAAGATTAGGAATACGGTTTTTAACATAGGCTGTTGTTCAGTGATCTTTATATCCCTGACAGCATTTTAGCTCAGTGAAGAAACTCAGGATCCTACAAGTACCCTCCTCCACCGCCACCCCTAAAATGGTTCTGCAGAAACCTCTGAAGGGTCCAAACAGCAACCTGATTGTAATAAAAGTGATGCTCAAAAGCTCACATGGGTTTGTCCCAGGATCCAGTTCAAGAGCCTGAGCGCTGCATTTAAGAAGTGGCACCACACTGATACGCCGCAGGGCCCTGTGCTAGAAATCGATGCTGATACAATTCGACAAGTCTGTAATCAGTTTGAGATCCTGCTCCAGTATGTTCTACAGCAGACAGATTGCAATTTTCACTTTACTTCTCTAGTAAAACAGACGATGATTGGGAAAGTTATCCTGCAGTATGCTTGTTAATAGCTTGGGGGAAAAAAGGTAATATATTTTGTTCATTTAGTTGCTCCAAAATAGAAAAAAGTAGATTTTTAGTCTCTCTCTTTTCTTGATGCCCACTTGTTTTCACACACCCTCATACTTTACATGGATGTGTTTATATGTGTTTTCCTCCTCCACCACGGATGACACATGCCTCCAGAGAAGGGTCTTTCCAGATGTTTTACATCTTTGTATCCCTGGAGCCAGGCACAACATCTAGTATTTTTCAGAATGAAGTAATAGAAGTACACTTTTTAAAGGTTAAAAAAATGAGTCTCCAGTGTTGACTCAAAAACACATGTTCTAATATCATCTATTTGTATGTAGATCTACACCCGCAAACTTGAAAGTAAATATGAACTCCTTTATACAAAGCTATTATACAGAAGACCAAACGAAATGTATAGTAAATGCCACCAATTTATGTAATCAATTCAAGTGGTCCTAACAACTTTAACATGACGGGTGATGTTGTTTTGCTGAAACTGGCTTCATGCTTAAGAATTTTAAAAAAGTCTCTGCTTGAGCAGTTTTTTTTCAGTTGTCAATTTGAGTCTTACAGTTTTGAGTATGATGGACCATGATTTGATTTGTTATTATTGTTTTGGTTATTTTTCCTTTTAACAGTGAACATGAATTTAAATCACCATTTGTTTTGAAAAGCTGATTAATGTAATAGAGCACCTCAAAATACAATGTTCATTTTTTCAAAATACTGTATGTGGAAATTCTTCAGTGCTTATTTACTTCCATACCTACTGTAGATGCCATATATAAAGTCAGTCTATCTGGTCACAACATGAATACGGTCCTCATGGCCACAGCCAGGTTTCTGCATTCCTCATGGCTACACCCCCTTTGTGAGGTTTCAATTATCCCACTCGTTTTCTCTGGGAAAACTTGGAATAATTTTATTTATATGTTAACTCTTGGTTATAAGGAGTCATCCAGGTGAAGCAGACTTTTAATTTTCATAGGATTTGCAAAACCAGAAATCATACCTTCCGCCCTCCCTACCCCAAAGTTTAAGAAACACTGCATTAAATGTACTTTATGTGGGTGAATAAATGAAAAACCACCAATGTGGCCTGATTTAGATTCTTTAAGTAATTGTTTGCATATTTCCTTATATGTTTGATTTGCTTATATTTTTGCTATTTCTCCTCTAATGTGATGGAAATAGTTACTGGATTTTTAAAAATACGTTCATATTTCTTTGGCAGATTTCTGAAAAATAGTAGAAGTATTTACCTATCTTAAACTTCGGGAGACTTTCAAACCTCCTAACTGTTTCTCCAAGAGTATCACATTGTCCCCAACCCAAACTTTCCCAGGAGTTAAGAAATTCCTAAAATTGAGAACTATTAGATTACCTTAACTCTTTGGTATTATTGGAGTTTAAATCCAGTGACTTTAAAAAAACAAAACAAAACTGCTTGAAATAAAATCCTAACTCCTTAGGGTTTAAATACTAGTGATAGAACGTGTAGTCTCACTCCAGGATACCAACCTTTTAGAAAATAATTAGGCACTAGCAGACTTGAGTTTGATGCAACAGAGAAATGGATGTATGCTGTTAAATGCTATTTAAAAAAAAATCATCCCACTGTGATTATTCCTCAGTTTATTTAATAGTTAGGGAGTTTGAATAAAATAATAATAATGGCAACAAAACTTACATTTATATACGTAGAGGTAAGAAGTATAACTCCATGGTGTGCTTTAATACACATTGTCTCATTCAGTGTTCACAAAATGCTCTGCATTGAGAGTTATTTCCATTTTAAATTATAAGAGAGTTTAGGCTTAGTGAGGACTGTGGCTTATCCAAGGGCTCTCAGCTGAGCAGGGACACCTGGATGGAGCTGCAGCCCATTTTCAGAGCCAGATGAGTTTCCACAGTGCTCAGGGCCTGCCCTTCTTCCACATTTAGGCTCCTTAATGTCCTTGGCACTTCAGAGATATCTTCTAGTTTTGGGATTGTTTGTCTTTAAGCTGTAGCTGACGTATTGCTTTGGGAAATTATGATACACTTATCTCTTTTAAGAATGTAATTCTAACACATGAACTTTTGGAAATGAATTTGTTAACTGGTCATATTCTGAGACTAAAATTTCAGCATCTCTGGGGAACTATGAGAAATTCTATGAAATTTGGTTTAAAAATTTTTTAAAAATAAGACCAGAGTTCACTATATATGTATATATATACATATGTATATATATGTATATATATACATATGTATATATATGTATATATATACATATGTGTGTGTATATATATATATATAACAGATGTGCCACACTAAAATAAAAACCAAAACCTAATATAGAAAAAAATAACTCACAGAACAGATAAACTAGAAATTGGTTAATTGCATTTTTTAAAAAAATGAATTCTTTATAAAAAGGTCCCCAGGGTTTTTTTATGTTTTCAGCTTTCCTGGTGCATTTATATGTTTGATTGTAGATCATTAACCACTTAATGAAACGGCTGGGGGAAAATAGAGAAGGAAACATTGCTAAAGGTTTGGGAGTCAATACTAATTACAAAACAATTTAGAAATGATAAAGCATTTCTAAATTTAAACTGTGAACTAATGGGAATATTTCACTTGAATCACCCAAATTTTAATTATATAATTTTGTGAAAGACACCATTAGTAACCTCAGATTCTTTGCTACCCAAACTGATAAGGTGTTGATTCATCCGTTCAATACATGTTTACTGAATGTTTAATGTGTTCCAGACACTGTGGGGATCAAAGACGAGCAAAACCAAACACAGTTTCTAACCTCATAGAGTGTTCACTATAGTGCTCATCAATTTTATTTTGAAGTTCTATGGAAAATGTCAAATGATAATGAAGGATAAATTCTCCTTTTTGTTTTTGATAGGCAAGAAGTAGATTTATTAATATAGGACACTTGTAAGAGATGCAAGCGGGCAGGTGAAAGAGCTCTGCCCTGAGGATTAAGTGGGCTACAATTTTATAGTCAAAGGAAAGGGGGAGGGGAAAATATCACCTTCTTCGAGTAGACATGAGGCTTACATCACTAGTTCCTCCTTCATATCAGGCTGGAGAGTGTCTGACCCTATGAGGTCAAACTAGGATTATCAGTAGAAAGGTGGTGACATTTTTCTTCCACCTAATGGCCCGGGGCATATGTTGTGCTTTTATTTATGGCTTTATAGTTAAGCAAGACTGCTTCGTTCCACAACGTTCCAGTAGCTTTCTTGAGTGATCATTAACTTACAGTGGTCTCCCAAAGTTTCCTAGGTTTCCCTCTCTATGTATAGTCCCCTATTGGGACTTCTACAACTACCTGTATAACTATCCTATTCTATCCCTATCAGGAAAGGCATTATGTCTCACTAGGGAATGCTTCCCCTGCCTGGTATTATAAGACAGGGCACATAAATCTGCTGCTCAGGCAGTATTAATTAAACATACTAAAGGAAACTAATAAGGTTGCCTGAGCCCACACAGTATAAAGTTAAAAATGGGGGCTAATATTCAGGGGCTAATAAAAGCAATAATGGAGGGTATTTTTTTTTCTTTTTTTGCCGCTAGGGTAAATTGCTAGGCCCACTCGGAAACAGGGCCTTTGTTGTATGCCTTGCACAAACTTTTGAAAGCATGATAAACTGAACCCTAAAGTTCTAAAACATAGAACTCTTGATATCCAGTTTAGTTGGAAATCTTCTCTCTCTCTCTCTTTTTCTAATATAAAAAAAAGCAAATTAAAGAAAATGTAGTTGGGACTTACCTGGTGGCGCAGTGGTTAAGAATCCGCCTGCCGATGCAGGGGACACAGGTTCGATTCCTGGTCCAGGAAGATCCCACATGCCACGAAGCAACTAAGCCCATGTGCCACAACTACTGAGCCTGTGCTCTAGAGCCCATGTGCCACAACTACTGAAGCCTGTGAGCCTAGAGCCCATGCAAAAGAAGCCACTGCAATGAGAAGCCTGCGGACCACAAAGAAGAGTAGCCCCTGCTCACCACAACTAGAGAAAGCCCGCCTGCAGCAATGAAGACCCAACACAGCCAAAAAAAAAAAAAAAAAGAATGATACTATCCCATCTGATTCTTACTAGAATAAAAAGAAGATGAGAGCTGGAATAAGAAATGTCTTCTTTAGGGAGTTCCCTGGTAGCCTAGTGGTTGGGATTTGGTGCTTTCAGTGCAGAGGCCCGGGTTCAATCCCTGGTTGGGGAACCATCCTACATGCCACGCCGGACGGCCAAAATACAAAAACAAATAAATTAATACAAATTAAAAGAAAACAAGAAAAAAATAGAAATTAAGGAAAAAACGGTTTAAAAAAGCTTTAAAAAGAAAAATGTTTCCTTTAGTATGGCAGGTCACCATATGCATGGGGAAGAAGCTCTTTTTGCCTTTCAGCTGGGGAACAGCTCCTAGAGAATGCAAAAAGAGTTGCTTTTCCAGACCAAGCGAGTTTATTCCTATTTTTCAAAAGGTTTAACGTTAGAAAATCCTTGAGTAGTATTTAATACGTTTATAGGTTAGAGGAGAAAAATGTGCATCTCAAAAAAAATAATAAACCCAGTGAAGACGTACATATTATCCAATATCCTTTTCAAAGAGCAGATTGAAAGATAAATACTGGACTTCTCAACTGCAATCAGTTGGACTTACTGCCTCCATTCCCTTATTTATTTATTCACGAATTTTTCTTGCAGTTTTGTTGAAATATCATTTACATACAGCGCTGAAAAAGTTTAAGGTGTACAGCATAATGATTTAACTTACATATATCATGAAGTGATTATCACAGTAAGTTTAGTGAACGTATATCATCTCATATAGATACAAAATTAAATAGAAAAAAATTTTTTCTTGTGATGAGAACTTTTAGGATTTACTCTCTTAGAAACTAACATGTAGGGGCGGAGTCAAGATGGCGGACTAGGAGGACGTGGAATTCGCGTCTCCTCACAACTAGGGCACCTGCCAGGCCCCGGTGGGGGACCACGGACACCTAAGGACACGGGAGGAACCCCCAGCGACCGGGTAGGACGTGGGGCGTGGGGGGAGTGAAGGGGGAGGAGAAGTGGAGGCAGGACGGGACTGGCGTCCCTGAGGGGCGGTTGGGGGAGGGGAAGGGATCCCACGCCCGAAGGGGGAAACTGGGGAACCATTGGGAGGGCAGAGGATCAAAAGGGAGCGTGGCCAGCTTTCCCCTGCCCACTTGGGCCCCCAGGAAGCTGCTGAGATCCCGGGCCTGATCCTCTGCCCACCAAGGCCCCTCCAGCCATGCGGGTCCTGAGGGAGCGGGAGGGAGGGAAGGGCAAGCAAAAGCAAAGGCCGGGCCTACAGGACCGGCACCCCTGAGGGGTGGCTGGGGGAGGGGAGGAGTTCTGACACCCAGCGGCGCCCACACACGGTTAGGGGTCCAAAGGGGATGGGGGAGACCCTGGGGGAGATGGTGGGGGAGGGGCGCGAAGGGAACGGGGCCAGTGCTTTTCCTGTCCACTTAGGCACCAGGGAGTCTGTTGGGCTCCCGGGGCCTAATCCTCTGCCCTCGGAGCCTCCCTCCTGCCGAGCAGAGCCCGATCCCCGCCCCTACACCCCCCCCCAGGGCCCCACCTCTACACTCGGAGACCCCGAGCTGGGCCTAAACCACACCCACACAGCCTCACCCAGGCCTTACCTCCAAACTCCGGAACTCCACACTCCAGAGGCCCCGAAGGATAAATTCTTTAAAAACATACTCGAGCATCTCCATGTGATAACTTCTTTGCCTTCTGTAGTGTATCTTCTTTATATATTTTCTGAAATATATTATTGTAATAAATGATTATTACTTTCTGGGTTATTTGTAAATGATAAAGGGATAAGTTTTTCTTAATTTGGTTCTTGGCATATTTATATGGATGTTTTGAGGCTCTAGAAATGGCAATTATCATAAATATTCCAACTGGCACATTTTATTAGCATGAGTTCACATAACATAGATGAATCATCCTGACGTTTTTCCCTTAGCTGTTTGGTTACCATAATAATTGGTTCTGTGGCAGGTGGGTAGTGTGATCTTAATTTCCTTTGGTAAATTTGAGTGATTTAATCTCATGGATGAATGATGAGTTGAAGATATATTTGAAATTTTTAAATCCCATCATTTTGGTGAAGATTTCTCTGCCTGCTGAATTTAATGAAAGAAAGTAATCTATTAATATTTCACATCTACTTACTTATTCGTGTGGAAGTAGTATAACAACTCCAAACTCTGTTTATATAAATGAACCATAGGAACTGGTTCTAATTCCTTTACTTCTACCATGATTACAACTTTTAGTTGAGCAAATATTGAACTTTATTAATCCCACCTGTGTATCCTGCTGGGTAATAATATGTATTGGCACATGTATTTAAGATTCTTCAGGCTTTGAACAAAAATGTTGCCATGGGAACCTGATTTCATAGCCCATAGTCCTTTGCAGAACTACACCTGCCTTATGGTAGAGGTTTCCATAGCAACAGTTTTGTTCAGGGAACGTAGAACTTGAACAGAATATGCCATGAGCCTTTTTTAAATGTGTGCGTTGATAGTCGTGATATTACTATAGTTAATGTGTGTATTAGAAATACAGGTGGCACCGTGGTGGGCAGCAGTGTTGTTCTTGCTTTCAGTCAATAGATTCCTATTGAGTTTAGTAGCCACAACGCATTGGATTAGGAAATTAGAGCAATTTCTACTCCCTTTTCCCTGTCTCTCCATCCTCCACTCATTTGACCCTCCTGCTAGAATGTGGTGAGGTAATCCTCCATGGCTGGCATGACCAGAATGATCATTTGTGATAATGCAGAGCCGTAAGGAAAAGATGTGTAACTAATGTCTGGCCAAGCTCAGCAGGCTCTATTTTAAAGGGCAGCATCAATCTTGGGAGCCTCTAATGCTACAGAATATTCTACTGATGGTTTTTCAACTTCCTCACATATACTCTTCTTCAAAGAAGGTCATGGGCTCTAATAAGAAAGCATCGTGAGGATGGGGTAAGAATTAGTTTTCATATTTCTGATCTACTGTCTGGTCTCTTTATCTCTTTTTTTTTTTTTAAGTCTTCTTTAAATAGACCTTTATTGGAGTCTAATTGCTTCACAGTATTGTGTTTGTTTCTGTTGTACAACAAAGAGAATCAGCCATATGCATACGCATGTCCCCACATCCCCTCCCTCCTGAGCCTCCCTCCCATCCTCCCTATATTTACTTTTTTCTTCTTTTTTTTCCTATATTTACTTTTGACATTAAAAATGTTGACAGCTTCTAAATTAAAATAGCCCAAGTTCTTTCTTTGCTCGTCATTCATTTGTGCCATATTACATTTATAACTCAGGCCATGTGGGAAGAGTATGCTAGGGCCCTGCAACAGATAATCCAGGGTTATCACTGTTGTGTGATTATGGTTCCGTCAGCTGTTAGATGCATCCTCATCCTTCAGGACTGTGCTCCTGTTGCTGCCAGGTATGCTGGCATATTGCTGTTTCTCGTCAGGTCTCAAAACATGCGGCACCGGATTTTGCAGCAGCCTCAGCTGCTGCTTACAGTCTACAAAAGAGCTGACAGGGGCCTATTACTAATGCCAATCATCCTTCACCGGCAAGGGTATCAAAGAGACTTTTAGAGACCATGGGGCTGTTTTCAGCAGAAACCCTAATCAGATCATCTTCCTTGATCAGGGAGAGGAATGTAGGAAAATGAGGTGGGTTAAAGGATTTAGAACAAGTAAATGCATTCTGAATGCATTCAGGACAAATTAGCTCAGAGTGCAAATAGAGATTGATTTGTCTGATTGAGTGGAAGCATGACTTAAGAAGCCTGAGGTCAGGCTTCTGCCAACTTAAGGCCTTGGAAAGTTAAACAAATACAGGGGAGTGTGAGAAACACATTTATTTATAAAGAAGGAAGGGGGGAAGAAAGGGAGGGGGGGTGGAGGGGGAAGGAAGAGAAAGGAGGGAAGAAGGGAAGGAGAGAGGGAACAGACTTAGTAAATGATAAACCCAGGAAGTCGATCTAGAGGAATGTCATTACAAAAATTGTAGGTGAGTTTGTTTTTTTTTTGCCTCACCACGTGGCTCTTGGGATCTTAGTTCCCCGACCAGGGACTGAGCCCCGGCCCTCAGCAGCAAAAGCATAGAGCCCTAACCACTGGACCGCCAGGGAATTCCTTAGGTGAGTTTCTATACGAGGAAAATACAAGGATTAAAGTACAATGTAGGCGAGTATGTACTAGATCAGGAATCAGACAGTCTTGGTCTTCTGACTCACCTGTAACCTTGGATTCATCACCTCAGTCGCCTTTCTGTAAATTAAATGATGAGGCCAGAGCCACCTCTGTGTTCTGTGAATGCGTGTGTAAATCCAGTGGAGAAGGGTCGTCGGAAGCGTTTTTGTCTCCTGAACAACTGCTCGGAGTAGAACAGCTCAGCTTTTATTTGCTGAGCATTATCATGAGCTTTCTTTTGAAGAATATCCTTCCTGGATTATAAAAAGTTGTAAAGCCTATTGGAACTGCTGATTTCCTAAATCCTGCCCAGCGCTAATATTGCGTTCTATGCCCCAGTCTTTACTAAGCTCATAAAATGATGGCTTTTAACCATTGGTTAATATAGTTATGAGAGTGTTGAGCTCATGGTCATCGCTTACTCAGTATTTCTTGAGTTGAACTGAATTGAATTTCATCAGTTCTGGAAATGGACTGTACAGATTCTTTTCCTAAAATGCCAAAGAAATTATTTAAATCAGTGAGAAGGCTGGTAACCCCAAACAAATCATAGCCCTGCCCTTGCAAAAATAAAAGCAAGGTTTGGGCACTTTGGGAGGTTTTGTGCAGTTTAGATCACTGGACCTTAAATTCAAAGGAAACTGAAGACCATAAAAGTCCAGGGAAGCTAAAGAACGATATTGTAACCACAGCAAGTATACACAAAGGAATAGGGGCCTGGCCAGGTAGGCCAGAGGAGGACAGATTAAACCATCACGTCTTTAGCCCTTTAAATATGAAGATTGAGGGAACTACAATCAAAGTCTAAAACCTCTGAGGAATATGAATATGATGAACACAAATTTGTTCATCCAATTTTGGACTGTTATTACAAGGGTACCAACTTTCCTTGCAACTTTAGAGAGATGAATTTAGGCCAAAAGGAGGTACTGCTTCACATATAAAGTTATTTACTAATGGGGTTTATTACTCTCAGAGTTTGAATAAACTGGACATGTAAGACTTGGATCCAGTGGGATGCATGTAGTAGGTTGGTTATTTGGGCCCCTGCCTCCTGCAGGTTTCTGTGTGTGACCTGGCTCCTGTTCCTGGTGACTCTCAGATTTTGCCCTCCAGATGGAGTGGTATTCTACTAAGATAGACTGGTGGTCTTCTCCTAATTCACAAGGAGTGGACTTAATGCACAGCGTGGTCTTAGTTTCTGTGCCTGATCTCACAGTTATACCGAAGAAGGGAGAGGCAAGTTCTCCCATCCTTTTTTTCCTGAAATTTTAGCTTATTTTTGCTAAACTCTAATAGGTGATGATTTACCTCCAGAGTATATGGGTGTACACATACACGGGTATACATAGATACATGTACATGAATGTATATGTTTATGTAATGTGTGTGTACATATAGATCACTAGGGCAACATTTTCTAGTGGTCCACCAAGAACCCCATGATTTCGGAATGTTCTCCAGGTGGATGAGGATGGAGATGAGGACACTCCAGGTAAAGGCAGCCTTTATGTGTTAAAGCGCAGCCATGGAGGTTCTCATTCTAAGGAGTAGCAGATGTTTCTATCTGGGCAGCCAGAACTTTGGGTGAGGTGAGCTGTGCCAGGAAGGACAGATGAAGTATAATAAGGTTGGTGATCTCTGTAGATGCCAGATCGCGGGGTGGGGGTGGGGGAGAGGGCCTTGGTCCCTCTGTTATAAGTGGGTTTATTATTTCATAAGTAATGGGACACCATTTAAGCATGAGATGAACGAAATGAAATTTACATTTGAGGATGCTCTTTCTGGAAGTAGATGGAAAGTGGACTGCTTACAACAGTGAAGTCAAAGAGATCAGTGGGTTTTGAGGTGATTTGTTAACAGAGGAGGGAATAAAAGGGCCTGCAAATACAAGTCACAACGGGCATGGAGGGAAAGGATGCGAAGGAGTCTGCAGAGTCCCGTTTTACTCTAGTCCCACTCAGTAAGCTCTTTCCACTTAACACTTCTGTCTCATTAAGTGGAGGATGATGTCCTGGGAGACGGGCAGATTGGTGAACTTTGGGGATTTGTTTCCCCCTCCCGCCCTGTGCTTTCCTTTTCTCCTTTTCTACTTGTTACATTTCATTCAAGTCTTCTAGAGAAAGGAAAAGAAAGACAAGAGAAAAAAAAATCATTCTAGTTCCTTAAAAGCAGAATAACTAATAGTTTATGAATGAGCTGGGTTCCTTATATTTTCACTAAGCCAGAATTTTCTGTAATGAATTCTGTTACGGAGATCTAATTAAGCCCTAATAGCAGTGGCTGAGAATAGTAACAGGAAATGTGTTAAGTGGGTAGGTGGTTTATTGGTAGGTGGTTTATTTTCTCCTATTGTTACCTCTTCTGACCTTTACAATGCACTTTTCTCAAAGAAATCTAGTCTCGGGTACCAGAGAATTGTTGAAGTGCAAAGTTCTATACATCTTCCAAACACAGAAGCTTTACCCTCTGGCAAACGTTAAGAGGGATAGAGGTTCCTGTCGAAATGTAGAAAATCTGCTCTTTTGTTCTCATGTGAGGATGAAGTGAAAATGTCTAGATCTGACTAAAACACCTTGTCTTTAAGTAACAGCCAAAGTTGAATACAAATTCTTTTCATCTTAAAAATAAAATCAGATATTTAATATGGAATAAATATATCAAAGAATCCAAATCCTATGAAAAGGCAGGTCAGGACTTCCCTGGTGGCGCAGTGGTTGAGAGTCCGCCTGCCGATGCAGGGGACACGGGTTCGTGCCCTGGTCCGGGAAGATCCCACATGCTGCGGAGTGGCTGGGCCCGTGAGCCATGGCCGCTGAGCCTGCGCGTCTGGAGCCTGTGCTCCACAGCCGGAGAGGCCACAGCAGTGAGAGGCCTGCGTACTGCAAAAAAAAAAAAAAAAAAAAAAAAAAAAAGGCAGGTCAAATTGTCAAGCTTTAACTTCTCTCTCCATTTGTGCAACTATCACACTTATAAAAATTTTTATTTTTTCTTTTCTATTATGGTTTATTACAGGATATTGAATATAGTTCCCTGTGGTATACAGTAGGACCTTGTTGTTTATCCGTCTTATATATAATAGTTTGCATCTGCTAGTCCTTGACTCCCAATCCATCCCTCCCCAGCCCCCTGATCACACTTATTAATTTTAAAGTTTTTATGGTAAATTTAAGCATATGTGAATGGTGAGGAGCAAAACAAAAAAAATCTGCTCCAGCTATTAGCATTCCCTTTGCCTTGCTGTTCCTCTTTTCCTCCCAACACAACATCGCGGGCTGAAGATGGAAAGACTTATTGGATTCTCTATCGTCAATTGGACAGGCCCTCTCTGGGGTCCTTTCTGTCAAGATCCTCAGATTCCATTTGAATTTAAAACAGACCTGTAGGCTTAGGGAACGTGGCAGCCGTGTGTTCAGGGAAACAGAGAAAGAGTTATTTTTAAAATATCTTACAAGATCTTTATCCCCAAGACTGATTGAGGGAAACTTGGCGGATGGTTCAGTGTTTGTAAGCAGCCAAGTACGCAAGAGTGATCTGGAAAGAAATAGTGGTCACTTATGACAGCCATTAGTGGATGCACACATTGAAATTTTCCAGCCAAATCTTTTTTTAAAAAATTTATTCAATCAAGACAGTTAAGGAATCAGTGACATTTGGACTGTTCAAGCAAGACCCTGTTCCTTTAGTAGAACCTCAGGCTGCTGCTTCCTTGATTTCAAAGAACTAAGATTTTAATCTCTTACTAAAATCTAGAAGAAATGATCTTATACTGCATTTTCCAAGAAGCTGTAGTCTGTTTCTTTCTTATTTTAGTAGAATCTCAACTGTCTAATCAGTGTTCTAACACTAGAATATGTTAAGTTGGATTGTGTGATATGGTAGAAAAGGCAAGGAAAAGAGAAAATAAATAACACTGTCATATCAAGAAGAGAAGGGAAAGGTAATGCCTGGGATGAAAGCTGTTATTGCTGACAAATGCCTGTGGGACTTATAAAAATAGTTTAAATTTAAAAGTAAATTTAATCTTATCGAAACATTTTTCTCCCTTTCTTAAGAGTGTTATATTTTTTTTAATGTAATGCTTACCAAATTCTCTTTTAAAATATAAGGGATGGGAATGAATGTTCATATTTAATTTCACTTGTATTATTATCCAAACTGATATGTGTCTCCTTCATTGACAGAACCATAAAAAGATATGAATTTCCTCATCTCTTTATGTGTACTTAACTCCCATTGATTTTACTGACGGGTGCATTTAGGAGAATTCCCCCAATATTCCACAACATAAAATTGTTCCTGCAATCTGTCTAGTCTCCTGATCACCAACCTCATTTATTTTTATTCTTTCCATCCTACCATCAACTGCAAATCTCCCTTTTACTTAAAATTAAAATGTCCCTTCCCCTCCTCCTCTCAAGCTAAGTCACACCCCATCCCAGACCAAGATCACTCAGCTCTCTGATCACCTCAGTTACTTTTGTATCTAGTCTACTGCACAATGAATATTTTTCACTACCTAATTACTTTATCACATCAGTATATGTTGCTTCTTTCTCTGGACTATAAGCTCCTGTGGCTTAAATAAATAAATAAATAAATAAATCACTTCTGTAGGAAAGCATACACTTAGCACTTAGAATTAACCAAAGGCTTCCAAATCCTAGTTTGTAAAAAAAATTCCCCAAAATTAAAAAAAAATGATAATAACATAGTGAGTTAGTCACTAAACTCCATTTATTTCATAGTTTTTGTTCAGTGTTCTCTTGAAAGTTTAGTGTTAAATGTCCTTTTTAGAAGTAAAGCAATAATGATTTTAAATAGCAAGATTGTTATTTTCAATTTAAAAAAAAAATAGAAACTCAATTCCAGTCCCTCAGACCCTTTGGAACTGAAATCCTAATGTTGGAGAACCAGTGGTTGACGGTCTATTCCCATCAGGCCTTGGCAGTTGTTTCCTCCTCGGAGCTCCTATAACTTTAATTGCATGATTCATTGGCCACTCAGCCCAGGCTGTGCTGCTTTTCATCTTTTTACACATATTCCTATATCTGCAGCTAATTTAAAAGAAAGCCTCACTTAATAGTTCTCTTTTCATTTTCATGGCGCCTATTAAGATTATTGACAGCAAATCTTGAAAATATACTTGTTGAATAATTTAGTGTTCAGAATTATTCAAAATTTAGAGAGCTAAAAGAAGTCATGGATTTTGGTGTATTCATTTTTATCAAGTGAATTAAGCGTACATATTTCAGACAGTAAAAATAGCAAAAGCCATGATAAATAAAGTAATATATTCAGTAGTTGCAATTTATGGAAAGTTATTGAAAACCACATTGATTTTACAAGTCCTATGTAGAATTCTACTGAATGCTTAAGAAAAGAAAGAAGAATAATTTAACAAGACTGCACTGTTTTGCTAGTGAGCTCGGTGACTGTAAACTTTGTTGTGGTTCCACTGCAGTTTCTTCTTCTGCATTAGGCATATAAAATCATACTTTTTTTCTGTGTAGGTATATATAGTTTTAACATCACTTTTTAAAATCAAGAAATACTTTTCTATTTTCTTTAAGTTGTGTCTAGCTATCACTTCCATTCTTACAAATACTCTTCGTCTGTGGAACGTATTTTCTGCTGAGCACTGTGAAATTTAATTCAGAAGTAGTGCTTTATTGATGCTTCGTTTTTGTGACCTTTCCAGTCCTGTGTTGGTGACATATTGGTCCTCTGTCTCCAGTGCTTTGAGAATCTAATAGATAGGATGGAATGGGTCAGATAATGAAAGTCCCTGGTACATTAACTTTCAATTTCATGAATGTCTGAATATCGCAGAGAAGATGAATGGCAGGACTTCCTTTGCTTTTACATTTTAACATTTATAAGCTAGTTAAATTTTCCTTGTATTATCAGCAGCAGAGTCCAAGCCTACAATATTATTAACACATACATTTATATTTTGGAACAGCAGTGTAAGAGTTTAAAATAATTTATAAACCACAGTGCAGGCAACTGACAAATGCATGCTACTAAAAGAGATGAATAAATAGGGGTTTCATTTCCTATGAGTTATAGCATATGAAGTATACATTGAGAAGGCTCCTTCTTTATTTCTCTCTGTTTTACTGACCTGAGAAGAGAATTGGGGCATGTAGTTAGTCATTTGACTGATCTGTTATTGGGTAGTTACAATTATCTCCCAAAGGAGTCTTATTATTTTGAAGCCACATTAATTTCTGAAGATGTTATAGCAAGTGTGGGTGTTTGAAAGAATCTGCTGAAACAGACTAATTTTGGAGATGAGACTCAATCACCAGAATGATAAGAAATAAAGAAGGGGCCTGAGTGATTAGTTGAGGACAAGTATGAGAAGGCACACAGCTGTTAGATTGTCGGGGTTTGGACACTGATATGTGAACTCATTTGTATTCCCTTGGGTAATTTTATAGACAGTGTATCATCTGCTGTTGCCCTATTCCATTCTCACCACTGTATTTACAGTATCTATTTTTATGAAATATGGCCAAAATTAGGAGATACAATTTGGTCTTTTGGATTATCCTTGGTCATCCAGCTGTATTTAAAAACTTGTGACGGATGCTTCAGTGCCATTTAGTTTATCATTACAATTTTATTGTATTTGCTGTTCTCTGTAAAAGTTCTAGATCACTAAATTGGGGTGGACCTGTGCAAAATAGTTGAAGAAATGTAATAAAATGATGGGGTTAACAGACATCAGACTTTTTCTTATGTAGAGAAATATGTATACGCGGAAGTTTGTTATGAAACAAACTGGGATCCTAATTTTTCAGAAATACGTTCATTACTGTCATCATAACCATGAATGGACACAGAGAATATCAAGAAATACAATTTTGGAGACATCAAAAAACAACCAACAAAGAAAACTTGTGCTCTCTTGTCATGCTAGAAAAGCTGTTTGGGGGAATCTGAGATTCTGCTCTGAGAAATGTCATCATTGGTTTGACCCAATGGGAAACTCTGATGTGGAAAGTTTACCTAACCTGACTCTTTAAATACATAATTAAATATATGTAGTATATGCTTTTATATTTTGACAAAGAAATGAAAAGTCGGCCTACATTAAGATAGGAAGTATATGGAAGTGTGTAATGACTGTGCTGCTTGGACCACTGTTTTATTGTCTGATTTCTTTGAGAAGACATCAGGCTTCTGCCTCTGGTTCCATGCTCTCCCATGGTGGCATCGTTCTCTCAGAGGGGTCATCTGTTTTCTCAGTTGCTATTTCATTTAAATAACTACTGAGGAACCTTTTCTTTGCCTCATCTCAACTTCAACCCAGTTCACATATGTAATATTCACACATGATGGACCACCTATGCCTTCAATTTACTCTGTTTAGATCTGCCAGGTGGCCTCACCTATTAGGCCATCATTGGCAAAGACTTTGTGGCACTCCTTGCATTTTCCTACTGTGCCATTCCTGGGCCTGTTTACTCTGAGGTCCATTCCTTGACTTTCCAACTTTTCCCAGCTCTGTTCCATGTCACATGTGGTTGACTGACTCCAGCAGCTCCCATATCAGCTAGATTCTGGCAGGGTTGGGCCAGTGGGAGAGTGGGCACTGGCATGAGATTGGGGAGGGGGAGGAAGAAGCTGGGATATTTCTCCACCTCCCACTGCCTCAGGTAGGTCTCCAGAAGGAGCTGCATCTTCTCCTTGGCTCCAGTCCCTTCTGTATAGGTCCTCTATGATTCCAGATTTTGCTGGGTGATGCAGGCCTCTGGTCTTGGTTACTTCACATCTGCCTTCTTTCCCTCTCTGCTAAAGGTAACAGTGGCCTCCCACCATGTTTATCTGCAGGTTACATTACTGTCCACGTTCGGCTTCTCAGCTCTTCCATTCCCTGTGTAAACAAGTGTTTGCACCAAATATACTCTTTTTAAATACACAGATTTGTTTCTGTTTTCCTAGTTGGAGACTGACTAATATACACTGTAACTACTTCATATATATTCTGCTCTACACACTACTCTCAGAGAAGGCTAAGTTCAAAATTTCTCATCCAGCTGATCCTTTCAGCCATATTGGACTAAATATCGCACTTCCCGATGAGTGTTTTAATTGGTTAGTGTGCAGATTCGAGAAGATTACCATCCCAAATTCTTCTTGCCTAGTGTACATGGCTATAAATTATCTGTCTACCTCTGGACTTTTCAGGTTCTTTGTCCTTACATTAAGCATGTACCAATACTGCTTTACATCCATTATTTAAAAGCATGTTTTCTCAACCCTGTTAGATGTAAGCCCTTTAAACTCAGTCACTGTATCTTTTATGTGTATCCCTCATGGCCCTAGTGCAATATCATGTACTTAGTAGGTGCTCAAAAATATTTTTCAAATGAGTAAATGACAATTGCTTTCTAACAAAAAATGCAGTTGATATTAAAAGACTCCTTTGAGAATAATGACGTTGGTTGCCAGTTGCTAGAAAGAGTCCAAAAGAAAAACAGAGAACTTGTTCTTCTGAAGCACCTGAGACGATTGGACAACATTTCTGAAAAGGCTGTGCCATGATATACTGATAGACAGATTGGGAGGGTTAATATTCTCCTCCTAGAGATAGAATCACCCTTCCGTGTTACCAAGAGCATTAGTCCAGGAAGTATTTTCTTACATTCTGGTGATTACTTTGTTTTCTTTTATATAAATGGATACTGTTTGTTGTTGGTTGTCTACCCAGTGTTCACTCCTCTCTTACTCCTTTCTGTGGACTTGTACCTCATGGCTTCTAGGAAAAGATGGCACTTTCCTCAGCTAAGGAGTGGACACAATATTAGTCTAAACCAGTCAGGACAGTCAGATTCTCCTCACTGTGGTGACTGGCTGAGATAACCTACACAATCAGCTCATGGAATTCCTCTGGCCAATCTGGACAGAGATTGGTTTAAGAAAGGATTTATGACCCAATTTAGGTCAGTGAGACATAGAAGAGAAATCTAGAAACTTCTGAGGAAGTTGCTGGAAGAAATGTTCTGTCCCGTTCTGGACTACACAGTATGTAGGTGTGATGCTTAGAATTGCTACAACTGTCTTTGCTTCCATGATGGAAACCAGCATTAGGATGAAGCTGACCCTGTGGAAAACAGAGTGGAGAGATGTAAATAAACTGGGTCCTTGGTAACATCACTGAGTAACTGACTCAGAATTACGCCTACCTCTATCTAGACTCACCTGTTTGACTAACCCTTTGAGTAGGGTTTGCTTTTGAATGCATTTGGAAATATCTCAAGTGATAGACCATGCTGCGAACTAAAATATTCGTCTCAAATATTGAGTCAATGAAGTCGCTAAACACAGGGGGAAAAATCAGACTATCAAAGGAGGAACCAAAGGGGCAGAGCTCGGGTGCCTCCTCCTTCCTTCTTTCTTGTTTTCCTTTCTTTCAGCCGTTGCCCTCGAGATGCTCACAGTACAGAGGCCCACTTTCAATATGGGATATTTAATTGTGAAAATATGTGTAGTGTTAAGGGAGCATATATAGGAAGTGCTTGCTTCACTCAGCAGACTAAAAAGGAATTTAGGATTCTCAAGTACAGAGGACCTTTGAGAAATTTGTGTAACTAGAAGCCCTGTGTCAATAAATTTTGACAAATGTGGAACAATAAAGCTTCAAAGCTACAGAACTGTTGAGAAAAACATATGAATTGGCCCTTGAAATGTTATGACAAATACCAGAAAATAAGAATACGGAATGAAGGGTTGGCAGTTGCGTAAGAACCTAGAGTCAAAACGCAGCATGATTTAGACCTAAGCACATGGGTCTTGGAGTAATCAGACAGACTTTTGTGTTCAGTTCTTGGCCCTGTCTTTAGACCAAGCTTTCTTACATGTAAACTGGGGGTAATAGTACTTGTCTCATGGTGTTGTAAAAATTTAATGGGAAGTGTGTATTTAAATGCCCGTAGGATATTGTCTAGGACAATCGTAGGCACTAAGAATAGTTTTCTCCTCCTTTGATTGTTATTGTTTCTAGCATCATCATTAAGCAAAGGCTGTCAGCTCTCAGCTTCCTGTCCCTCGATGCTATTTTCCTGAGTTACTTCAGTCAACCTGACTCGGGAGGAGTGAGACCTCCCCGGCCTTGGATTTGTGCTAATATCTCTGAGTTGACATATCCCAGAGATAGATGACAGGTGAGTGAGATTTATGTAGGGTCAGGTTTGAACAGTAAACTTTATTAAACTAGGACGTATTTGTAAGCCATACTCACTTGGTGTCAGTAAGGAAAGCAAACAGCAGCCCTTCACTATCAGTAGGGACTGTGTCAAAGTAGAGTCACAGATGGGGCTACAGGAAAAGGCCAAAAGCACACGCCAGAAGTCAACAGCCACTGACATTTCAAGGTCAAAGGCAAGGACATCCTGGGGCCTGGAATAAACCACACTGTTTGATATTCACCTCCAACACTGTTATGCAGGTAGAAAAAAGTCTAAATGAATTTCTGGAGTAGCTTGAATGTTATAACCTCTGAGACATCATCTACAATTATCCCAAGCTCAGTGGCTTCTACCTTTGAACTCTTTGCTACTGTGCCCACACTTCTATATGACCACTTACCTACTCAGTTGTATTTCACTGCTCATATGTGTGCCCCTTACCCCTCTAAACTGAACTCCTGATAAAAGGGACCACACCATACTTTTTTTTTTTCATTGTCTCAAGAGCCTAGCTTACGATATAGATGAAGGAATATATGTCACAAGATTCCAACAGGGCAGAGTCCTGTTTCTGCCCAGATCAGAGTTTGAGGCATCTGTGTCCCCCCCAAAGTCTTTAAAATAACACTTTTTGAAGTCTCCATATTTGTAACATGCTTATAGAGAATTTGATATCTGGATAATTCAGTAGTTTATCACTTCTTAAAAAGTCACACTTGAATGTCACCCTCATGATTTATGAGAAAAATAATAGAAGTGACATTTATAAAGTACCTGTTATGTGTCAAAAGGCACAATTCAAACATTATCCCATCTGATCCTCCTGATAATCATGTGAGGGAGGTGTTATCGAGGCTGTTTTAAAATGAAGAAACTGGAGCTCAGAAGTATTCAGTAACTTGTCTGAGGAAAGTAGCCAAGCTGAGACTGGGAGTCAAGCCTTTGATCCAGAGCCCATGCTTTTTCACTGTATATTTAATTTTTCTAAATAGATGTTCCTTTTCATTATGAGGTTTAGTATTCATCAAAGGAAATGTCTGTATATGTAAATTCCCTGCACTGATAAACCAAGTGATTATTTATAGCCTTTTGACATTTGCTGAGTTTTCTGCTCATATTTACATTAGCCTGACACCCCCTAGAGAAGGCCTGGGAATGTTTTGATGGCATGTTAGAGATTTCTAAGGTATACTCACAGATTCATTCTACAGACATTTATTGAATGTTTTCTGTGTGCAAGGCGCTGTGCTCAGGTAAAACATAACATCTTCAAGGTGCGGGTTACATAGAACATCAATGGCAATCGCTATTAAGGAATTGTTCTGGGCAGGGGTTCAAAAATGCACGTCCATGTGTCGTATGGGGACTTATCTGTGAGAACCAGGTGTATTCCTGGCAACCCAAACATAGGCATTTAGACTTGGGAAGTCAGGCACGGGACATAGGCAGAAGAAGAAGACAAACTCAATGGGAAAGGGCAAAAGAGTTGAAACTTGGAAAACATTTATAATCAAAGAACCTTGCTTGACCTGCAGTAGTAGAAGAGTGAAAGACATGATATAGAAAACAAGAATTCGAGTATTATCTCTTCTGCTTAGGAAATGTGTGATCTTGGACACATAAATTAATTCCTTGAAGCTCAGTTTTCTCATTGGTAAAATACAGATGATACCTCTCTCAAATGAGGTTATAACAGTTTAATAAAATACAGAGTGGTATACAAATGCCAAAATGGTATCATTATCTATATTTATTATAAATTTTTTTGATGCTCTGAAAACCTTGGAGATGAGCAGAAGCAAATGCCAGGTGAAGCAGAGAGAATGCATGGTTTATGACCTGGGACTGGGGTGTAGAGCTATGAAGAAGGGAAGCTTCTTTTATACTATATGTATCAACAGAGGCAAAATAATGGAAAAATGAAAAAATGGAAAGGAGTCTGGATTTTGAACTAGAAAAGTCAAAAACGTTTATTCAAAATACATAGCACGGGCTTCCCTGGTGGCGCAGTGGTTGAGAGTCCACCTGCCGATGCAGGGGACGTGGGTTCGTGCCCCGGTCCGGGAGGACCCCACGTGCCGCGGAGCGGCTGGGCCCCTGAGCCATGGCCGCTGAGCCAGCGCGTCTGGAGCCTGTGCACCGCAACAGGAGAGGCCACAACAGTGAGAGGCCCGCGTACCGCAAAAAAAAAAAAAACCAAAAAAAAAAAAAACATAGCACAATTAAAGAGGAATGGGAACAGTTATGTTTCTAGGACCTGCATACAGCTAGTCCTCAAAATTTAAGCGACAACTAAATGAGATGGAGATTTGTGGTTCTGCAAATGTAGAAGCTTCGGTTTATGTGCTCTGCTTCATTATCTGCTTTTTGTTATCACCCAAAGGAGCATTTCTTGGTATGAAACAAAAACTATTTAATCTGAGTTTATTTCAGGTTAGATTATCTGGATTCAGTGCCCTACTGTTCGAAGTTACCTGACTCACCTTTACTAAACTTGAAAAATCAAAGATTTCCTATCTGAGCCAGCCAGCAAAAAATATAAATAAAACCAAAGAAGTTGTTTTATTTTGGTTTAAAGGTCAAGTTCAAAGTCATCTCCAACAATATTAAATCAGGCTAGATTTCGAGTTTGGATTTAATAGAATGAGAACTCAGGTCTCTTTCTCCTATTCACATTAGTTTGGACCCAGAGGATATTTATTAAACAAAGAACAGCAGAACAAACTAATATTAAAGGAGGAAATTGGTTTTCCTGCAGTCCAACCTATTTTTAAATTAGCAGAAACTAGTGCTAATATAAAACCCTGTGACCAGTAATCACATTTTCCTTTTGCTTTGTTGGAAAATCACAGCAATGTGTATTAGCATTTCATGCTAGTTAAGAGAGTGCAGTAAAATGGTCCAAGGAAACTGTTCTGGGTGAGAGCCGGACAGGCAGAGGTGATTCGGGCAGTGAGATTTCCTGGGGAAAGCAGCTCAGTAAGCAATTTCGTGCAGAGGCTAAAGCCTTTTTTGGATAGCAGTTCAAAAATAAGGCTCAAAAGACAATGAACATGGCTGCAGGCCCAGGCAGGGTTATGGTTTACTCAGGTGCTGACACAAAATCAATATTGCCACCACCCATTGATGATTTATTTCAGTAATTACTCTTGAACCCATAACTAAAATGCTGTCAAAATAGAACAACCTTGTCCTATTAAATGCTTGTGCATTCTTCTTTCACTAGATTAATTTACATGTTGTGATCAAAATGGCACAATTCCCTGATACTGGCCAGTCGGCAATCTATTGAATGCTTTAGGAAACAAGGAGGGAAAATTAAGAACCACTTTCAAACACCTTTGGCTGGGTCACTCAGGATTAGACCCCTCGGGCGATTATTTTCCCCTTGGTCTGATTGAGGTTGTTGGTCTCTAGAACTCAACCTGGAAGGAGACATTAACACCCTTTCTCTTCTGTCTCATGGGAGGGTCTTAGCCAGTGGCCATTAACAACCCTCCGTTGTGTTCCTGAGAGTACTCTCCCAAGCTGCTGGGAAATTTTCCAGAAACGAAATACGTTTCTTTACCAGACAACAGGGGAACATTTATACACAAATAATTGTTCTAAGGCTCCTCTATGATTTCAGCTGAAAGATATCTTTGTCATGACTACCAGTTGATCCTGGCTTTACCAGCTCTAGAACTGTACAGAGTAAATCCATTTTTTCCCCTAAATCAGAGGTTCTTAACCTGGGGTTCCTAAAGGTAGATGGGGGAAATTGCATCTTTTTTTTCAATAACATTAGACAGAAATTTAGAATTTATTTTGATGATAAATGTAGGCAACTAAGCACAGTACTGTTAGCAGTACCTATGCCTTTGAGGCCAGTAGAACTCACACACATTTCTTCAGAATTCTGAAGCCTGTGATAATTCAGAGCCCCAGCCTTGCATCTTGGCTCTCCCAGAGCTTTGAGCTGAGAAGACACTGTTAGCTACTGTTTACTGTGCATGTGTCACATGCCAGACACTGTTTTAAGCACTTCACACCCCCTCATTTATTTAATCCTTGAAGCAACCCAGTGAGGTAAGTTCTATTATTTTTAATATCCTCATTTTAGACATGGAGAAACGAAGGTTCAGAAGGTCAATAGACTCACCTAACATATATGGCTGGTTAATGGTGGAGGTGGAACTTGGTCCATCTAGCTCTAGAACCCAGGTTCTTAACCACTCAGCCCTGTTTACCTATCTAGTTAACACAGACATTGCTGGGTGGTGTCACGATAAGGCACCACTGTCCACTTAAGTTGCTGAAGGTACAGTGTTCCAAACAGAGCTCCACACATTGCGGTGACATAGCGCAGACCTCAGCCAAATAATGTGGTCCACAGTTAGATCAGCTACAGCACTTTAGTATGGCCAAACCGCATTTTCTGTTTTTTGGTATTACATTGCTGTGCAAAACACATAAATCCCCTTGGGTATTCAGGCTTGAATCATTTTCTCACACACAGTCAGAAATCTTGCCTAGCTCTGAATCCTTTAGGTCAGGGCTTGGCAAACTTTTTCTGCAAAGGGCCTGACAGTAAATATTTAGGTTTTGCAGGCCATGGAGTCTCTGTCACAGCTACTCAACTCTGCTGTTGTAGCTCAGAAACTGACCATAGTTTGCTGATGTTAGGTAAGATAACTTGGAATTCTCTGTGATGGTTGCTCTGGATAAATCAAAGGTATAATAGTTGAAGATAAATTTCTTGTTCTATCTGGTGTAGTTTTTCATAATTCTGCATTTGAGTGATCTACCCCAAGCAGATGATTCCTTAAAAAACAAAACAAAACCCAAAAAACCCAAAACTTTTCATTTATATCAAAAGATCATTTCTAAATTTTGAGGAAAAAATCCACAGGTGCAGTTGATGTGTCAGAATCAGAAGAAGGCGAAGTGTCATCTAATTTCCAGGGCATCGTTTTTCCAATGATGTCCCTTATTAACTTGGGGTATTTCAGAATATTAGTAAATATTCCAAATTTATCAACTGAGTCACTTTGCTGTACAGCAGTAATTAACACAACATTGTAATTCAACTATATTTCAATAAAAAATAAATTAAAAGATCTTCACTTTAAATATTATGTGTTGGTGCTATGTCATCAGGATGTTATGATTATTGTAAAAAAAAGGCTCATTTTGTTAACTGATTGTGCAATGTTTTCTTTTTTTTATCTGCTTCTAAAAGAAATATATACTTTTTTCTCCTAAGGATGGCTCATATCCAAGGGTTTTGATTTACTTAGAGCAGCACTCAAGGCCATATTTTAGCACTATTAGGATTGTGTTATGTTGGTACTCGAGCACTTAATGGACCTTCAGTGTTATGTTTTGTGTCCTGATTTAGTACTAATTTTGGATATTTGCTGATCTAAGCAGTTGGTCTAAATTAGTTCAAGGCAGGCTTCAGTGTGTGAAAGAAAGTTTCAAAACTGTGTACGTTAACCACAGTACTGAAAGCATGTGTCCTGTCACCAGCTTGCAGAGTTCTATAAAAGGACATTGCTTGTCCCCTAAGGCATTTTTTCAGGCTGGGACAGGACTTGGCTGGTGGTGGGAGGTCAACCTAGACAAAGAGCTAAATATTTGGTGTGCTGTGTAGCATTTGAAGACAATGTTTGCATGCAGCTGTATTCAATTTGTAGTTGGGTTCTGGCACGCAGTGACAAAGGCATTTATTTGAAGATTAGAGTAACATACTTTCGGTAAACGAAGATGTGACGAAAATGAGAGAAAGCAAATAGTATGACTTAAGAGCTGGCCAATATGTTTGGCTTTTTTACTATGTATGCTTTAATAAGTTTGTTTAAACTTGACTTTGCATTCTTTTATTTTTATGTAAAAACTCAAAATGGCTAACAGGGTCATGAATGCTATTTAAATGATTATGGAATCTTCAGAAAACATATGTATACAAATCCAGCAAGCTTTATGGTTTTTTGGCTTTGAAAGGACAACATGATACAGAGTATACTTAGGAGTTAATTAAATGATAACATACCAAGGCAATTTAATATGGACATCATAAAGCCTAGGTAAAAAAAAAAGTTGTATGACAAATTTAGAAAATCTAGGACTTGCTAGAGATGAAAATTCACTGGTTTCTAAATTAACCAGCAGAGGCCTATATCTAAAATTAAATTTCTGTTATTTTTAGTAGAGGAAATAAAATGCTATGTTAGAGCTTTTTTAAAAGGAGTCTTTAATTATAGGAGGTTACTATTTCAATAATGGCATCAGAAATACTGCAGTAATATATTCTGAGCAAGTAGGCACTTTCTTCCTTAAGAAAAATAAAAATAACATGTCAGTTATTTAGTCCTAAGTTGTGTGCTCTGTTGGTTTTAATTATTATATGGTTGTGATGTATTCTGAATCTTAAACTATGCCACTGAATGATCTCTAAAAGATAAGTATTATTTAGACAGTAAACTTCAAGGTGAAGACTTGTAAATGGAATCATGTAGTAAACCTCAGAGAATTAGAAAGTATAATGTTCTGCATCCGTAGCTCAACTCCTGCCAGCTCTTAATTTTTTCATAACCAAGCTCCAGGTAATTATTTCCCACTTGCTCTTGTTTCAGCACTTCTGGGTATTGTTCCAGATATTTCCAGCCACAATCAAGGAATTTAATTTCTTAATTAAATTAGAAAAGATAATTTCTAAAATTTTGAGAAAAAACTCACAGGTGCAGTTTATGTGTCAGATTTAATCAGAAGGGGACAAAGTGCTATCTAATTTTGAGGGCATTGTTTTAAAAATGATTTATTTCCTTTGGATATTTCAGAATATTAGTAAATATTCTGCGTTTATCAAGGAGGCTCATTTTGTTCACTCCCGGTGTTATGACTTTTTTTTTCTGCTTCTAAAATAAATACATACTTTTTTCTCCTAAGGATGGTTCATGTACAAGGGTTTAGATTCACTTAGAAGTAACACTCTAGGCCATACTTTGGTACTATTAGGATTGTGTTATGGTGATACTAAAGTGCTAAATGGACATTCATACTTAACATTTTTAAAATTTTGAGTATATATTCACTATCCAGAGAGTACTGACAATTAAATAAAATCAACTGTCTCTTCCAGCCCGCCCCAAATCTGGGAGCAGATGGTCATCCAATAGACCACACTGGTTTAGATATCCCAATAAAATGTTAATTAAAGGGCTTCCCTGGTGGCGCAGTGGTTGGGGGGGACGCCGGTTCGTGCCCCGGTCCGGGAGGATCCCACGTGCCGTGGAGCGGCTGGGCCCGTGAGCCATGGCCGCTGGGCCTGCGCGTCTGGAGCCTGTGCTCCGCGACAGGAGAGGCCGCGGCAGTGAGAGGCCCGCGTACCGCAAAAGAAAAAAAAAAAGTTAATTAAAAAGAAAATTCTTATTTTTATGTCCCCCAAATTTCACTTAAGCTGTATTAGGAAATAAAAGTGTCGCCTGTCAATATTTAGGTGTTTTTCTGAATCACAGTGTAGTTTTACTCAAATACATTTTACTTTTCAAGACAAAAAACAAAAATTGCTTATGTCCAAAATATAGTTACTGGTCAAAATATATTTTTGTAGTATTGTAAATCTTCTAAAATAGATCTACAGGTACTTTTATATTTACTAGCATTTGTTTTGCAAAGGCCTGAAATTTACAGAAAAAGATAATACTGGTTTTAGAGTTCACAAATATCCTCAACATTACTTTATCTATAAATATATAAATATTTGTTAATTTGGCATATAGAATATTCTGGTAAATAGAGCACCCTGCTACAGTTACATGTACACCATATCCATATGCTCTCTACACCATATCCATATACACTATATGTTGCGGTTGAGGTAACATATAGTAGGTATGGAGCTTTATATTTAAAGTCAGCACAATGAATATCAGTAAATGTTAATAATCTTTTAAAGTGTGGTCAATTTATAGTATTGGTATTTTTCTATTTAGACAGGTCAAAAAATATTTGAAGACCTGGGAATAATTACGTGATACTTCTTAAATATCTATGTATTGTATTACTAACACATTTAATTTCTTCATAAATTCTTGATAGCCGTATTTCCAATAATGTGATTTCCTATCTAAAGATTAAAGCTGGGAGTGTTTCCATTCAGACTGAATTGGTTGTATGCAAACTGATGCATAATGCAGTAGCACTTTTTTAAAATAATAGTTTAGTCCTGCATTTTAATTCATACTCTGTGTTAATTCTCCCAGTGATTTTTACCCATGTGATACATAACACAAGAGCAGTACTCTCCATGGGCAATGAAGATAACCAATTTCTTAAATTAAAAATGCTGATAAAGAGACAAGCAAAGAACTACCCATCTCCTCTTGAACCAATATACTGCTCTTTTCTGTTGCCCACCCCACTGACCTGTCATTCATTCATTTGCATTAAATTACAGCCAAACTCCTAAGTAATTTGTTAGAAACATTTAAAAACAATAGAGTCGTATGCAGCATTCACATTTATTTCTCATAGGCCCTTAAACAATCTCTCCATCTTTCTCATCTTTCTACCAGAAGTAGCTTGCTTCTGGTTCACTGGTCTAGAATCAGTAAGGAGGGAAACAGGACCTATATCCTAAAGTTTATTTCAAGGTTTGTTAGATCATACAGATTCTGATATCTCCTTCAGTTTCCTTCTAAAGAATGGACAAATTTGAAGCAGTGCTCTCTGACAGGTCATATGTGTTCAAACCAGCCAGGTATATTGATGCCCTGGTTGCAGCAAATTCCTCTTATGGCCTCTTTTGTCTAAGCCTCCGTAACAGGACTGTCACTTGGGTCCCTGCCACGGGAACTCTAAGGAAAAACTGTTTCTCAAGGAAGAGAAAGGAAAGCTCTGTGGATGATATAGGGTGATAACATATCCTTTGTCAGCACTCTGGCTCCTTTGAAAGTGAAATCCCAGTATATGAACCTGTGAGCAAAGCCTAAATAAATATCAAAATTGAGGTACCTTTGGGACAATTCTCATACATCACCAGATAAGTAAACCTGTCAACTTATATCCCTGATCTGATTGGGCATAAAAGGATAGTTAATACCACATTTTCAAAGGATTATTAAAGTAATAGAGTTAGCAAAGATCTAAAATATATCAATCTTATGCAAGTAATACTTTTTTTTCTCTTTAGGTAAATTACCTTTTGAAGAGCATGAGAAAAAAGATTTTTTTATATAGCAATTAACATCTCCTTCCAAAAGCTTCATTTATTAATTTCCTACAAATGAAAACATTGCTTTCTAAGATATCTATCCCAATGACTCTGATCCTTTAGTTAGCACGGCATGTGGATGAAATGCTTTATCATGATTAATTAATTTCTCCATGTAATAGTACCTTTAAGTTGAATAAATAATATTATCTTATTACCAGTAACAGCCCTTACTGTCAGAAATGAACAGTATAGTACATATCAAAACTATTCTCAATGTTCTGAAGATACATTTTATTATTGCCATTTATTTATTTATTCTTATTTTATTGAATAGGTTACTTGCTTTAAAATATTCATTAAGTATCTGCTGTGCACTAGGCATTACTCTGACTTAATTAGTCTAGACACTGGTATATTTAAAAACCTCTCCAGGTGATTCTAATATGTGGTTCCAGTTGAAAATCAGTTTTCAGGAGGCCTCAGACAGGGAAAAGGCGGGTTTCAGAGGAGGGTTTCAGAGGATAGGTGACATTTGAGAGAGATCTAAAGAGAGAGGAGGAGGGCTTCCCTGGTGGCGCAGTGGTTGAGAGTCCGCCTGCTGATGCAGGGAACATGAGTTCGTGCCCCGGTCCGGGAAGATCCCACATGCCGCGGAGCGGCTAGGCCCGTGAGCCATGGCCGCTGAGCCTGCGCGTCTGGAGCCTGTGCTCCACAATGGGAGAGGCCACAACAGAGAGAGGCCCGCATACCGCAAAAAAAAAAAAAAAAAAAAAAAAAAAAAGAGAGAGGAGGAGTTTCCCAGGTGTGGAGAAGTGGATAGAAATATATGAGAATAAACAAGGAGATCTGATAGGCAAACAGCCTTGATAGGAATAGATCATCTGCTCTTGGGAAAGGAAGTGACCAGAGAAGACAAGAAGGTGTAGTCAGGACCATACAGAAAAGAGCCTTCAAAGCCATATTGAGGAAGTGGATTTTGCTCAGCTGGAACCACTATATCTTAACCGATATGGACCACTACATATTAACATTTTAAAGTAGTAAATACGATACAAGCTGACCTGTGTTTAAGCATGGAGGATGCCTTTGAGTGTGAGAACTTGGAAACTGGCAGAGGTTTACATTCAGGTGAGAGAAAATGAGAGACTATGATTGCTCCAAACTGACTTCAGTTATAACTTGGATCATCATAACTCCTTCGGTTATAACTTGGATCATCATAACTCCTTATATACATTTTAAAATGTTACCAACAATGACTACAAATATCCTGTTAATTCTGTGCTCAGAAGATAAAAATAATATCCATAATTCATAAGAATTATAACAACTAATTTCTTGGTACTAAAGATGCAGAGAAGAATGAAAACACAGCAAAGACAGTATTTAGTATCAGATATCATTTTTTAAAAATTCAGTGTTTACTCAATAGCTTTGACTCAATCAACTAATCAGTAAATGCACCCGCTGTCAGAATAATTGAAGAAGTGTTTTACTTAGAGAACGCAAGATTTAGGGCAAGAACATGTCTTCAAATATCTTATTAAAGGGTTTTCTTAGAAAATCTGTGACTTCCCAGAATGCAGAATTAGACCCAAAGAGCACATGCCAAAGGAAATATACTTTTGTGTAAACTGAAATAATATCCCTTTCCAGTAAATTTTTCATCATTTTTGATTTTTATTCAGAGGATAAACTTGGTGAGGATGTTACAGCGGAGATTCAGGCATCAAATTGATAAACTTCTAGCCAAATAGATCGGGGGGAAAAACAGAAGGCAAAATTACCAGCATCAGGAATGAGAGAAATAGCATGAAAGATCCTAAAGATGTTAACAAGATAATGAGGGAATACTGTCATTAGCAACTTTATGCCAATAAATTCAGAAATGTAGATCAAGGTTACTCAACCTCAAAAAAAGTGACATTTTGGACCAGATAATTCTTTGTTGTGAGGGTTGTCCTGGAGATCATAGAATATTTAGCAGCATCCCTAGCCTCTACCCCCTAGATGTTAGTACCATATCCTGCGTCCCAATTGTAACAAACCAAAAGTGTATCTAGACATTGCCAAATGCCCCATGGGTGAAGAGCGTGTAATAATACCCCTTGTTGAGAACCACTGACTTAGATGAACGGACAAATTTCTTGAAAGGCACAAACTAACAAAGTTCACTCAAAAAGAAATAACTTGGATAGCCCTATATCTAATAAAGAAATTAATTTGTGGTTAAAAACATTCCCACAGACAAAAGTCCAGTCCCCACTGGCTTCTCTAGTGAATTCTACCAAACACTTAAGGAAGAAATAATACTGATTTTATATAAAGTTTCCAGAAAATTGATGACTGGGGATTTCTTTGCCATGAGGCCAGAATGACCCTGATACCAAAACCAAAGATAGTACAAGAAAACTATAGACCAATATTCTTCATGAACATAGATTCAAAAATCCTAAACAAAAAATTTGGAAATGGATTCCAATAATATGAAATAATAATACATTGTGATCAAGTAGTGTTTATCTCTGGAATGCAAGGTTGGTTTAACATTCAACAACTAATCAATGTAATTCACCATATTAGCAATCTAAAGCAGAAAACCCACGTGATCATCTCAGAGAGATGCAGAAAAAGCATTTGATGAAATATAACATCAATTCCTGATTTTAAAAACTGTGGGAAAACTAGAAATAGAAAAAAGCATCCTCAAATTGATGAAGGGTGTCTACGAAATACCTGTGACTAAAACTGTGCTTAATAGTAAAAACCTAAACGCTTTCCTCCTAAGATTGGTAACAAGGCAAGGATGCCTGCTTTTACTACTTCTGTTTGATCTTTTACTGAAGGTTCTAGCCAGTGCAATAAAAACAGCAATCAGGGCTTCCCTGGTGGCGCAGTGGTTGAGAGTCCGCCTGCCAATGCAGGGGACACGGGTTCATGCCCCGGTCTGGGAAGATCCCACATGCCGCGGAGCGGCTAGGCCCGTGAGCCATGGCCGCTGAGCCTGCGCATCCCGAGCCTGTGCACTGCAACGGGAGAGGCCACAACAGTTAGAGGCCCGCATACCGCAAAAAAAAAAAACAAAACAGTAATCAGTCAGTGAAACAAAATAGCATCCAGTTTGGAAAAGAAGAAGAAAAACTGTCTTTATTCACAAGCAGCATAATCATCTATATAGAAAATTTGATGAAATCTACAAAATAACTACTAGAAATATTAAATGAGGTTACTAAGGTTTCAGGATTCAAGACCAGTATAAAATACTCCATTATGTATCTACATACTAGCAGTAACAACTGAAAATTGAAATTATAAAACAATACCATGTAAAATTACATAAAACTATGAAATACTTAGTGATAAATCTTAAAGAAATATGTGCAAGACCTGTATACTAAAAACTACAAAACATTGCTGAAAGGCTGAAACAAATGAAGAAATATATGGTTTATGGGTCAGAAGTTTCAATATTGTTAAAATGTCAGTTCTCCCCCAGATTATAGATTAAATGAAGTACAATCACTTTTGAAAAGAGCCTAGCAATTTCTTTAAAAGGTCAAAAATACACTCATTATATGATCCAGGCATTCCACTAAAAGGTATTTACCCAAGAGAAATTGAAAGCATATGTCCATGCGAGACTTGTATATGAATGTTCACAGAAATTTTATTTGTAATAACAAAACCCTGGGAACAACCCCAATATCCATCAATCGACGAATGGATATGTAAACTGTGGAATAGTTATAAAATGGCATACTACTCAATAATAAAAAGGAATGAGTTGTTATCTGCAATAATATAAATGAGTGTCAAAATAATTATTGTGTGTATAAGAAGACTATAAGACAAAGGAGTGACCATATTCACGATTTCATTGATACAAAATTCTAGAAAATGCAAACTTAACTTTAGTGAAAGTATCCAAATCTGTAGCTGCCCGGGGAGGGGTGTGGTACAGTAGAGACAAATGGGAAGGGGCAGGAGGGAGAAATTACAAAGGGACATGGTAGAACCTTTGGGTGAGGAGTCTGTTCATTATTTTCATTGTGTTGGTGCTTCCATGGGTAGCATATGTGCAGCTGAAAGTGCCATTATGAGGAAGAAAAGCCCAAAAGTTACAAAGCAGTCAGATAAGTAGAATATAATTTCAGAATTTAAATACAATTTTTTTCTTTCATGAGATGTAATATAGGACAGGACATTTAGAGAAGAAGAGTAACTTTGCACTTGATAGTCGACTCTCAAAAATGATTCTTGGAATAGGCTAAGAGGACTGCCACCAGAAATCATCTGTACGATCATCAGGTCTTATGCCATGTATGGTTATTAGACCAAATAATGCAAACATATTTTGTATTATTCACCTAAACTCCTAAAGCTTAATAGAGAAAAACCGTCCTCCACTTGCTTTCTTTTAATGACCAGATAGACCAAGAATATGGATGTGATGCTTTTCATTAACACTTTCAAAAACCCACTCATCATATTGATCAATGAATTCATATTTTTAAAGAAAAGACTCAGTGTCTGCATGTTGTTATGTTTTAAGCTTTCTGGAATTCTGTAAGGATTTTTTTCGGTAGCAAAAAATTCTACAATAATGTATCCTGTGATAATGTGAATTAATTAGTTGCTGATTAGCTTCTCTTTCCCACTTGGTCCTGTTCTTGAACTTCTACAGGATAGGGAGAGGTAACATGAAAGGAGCTAAACACATGCGTGCCATCTAATCAGTAGATTCCTGCCCTGGAAGTTCATAGGACCTGGAATCATCCCCATTGATATTTAAGGCAGAGTAGAAAACTACTGCCAGATACTACCAACCACTACAGACAAAAAAACAGAGTTGGACCATGAAGCCAGACCCCAGAATTCCCAGCCACCAGCCACTCAGGGTCATCGCACTCACTTTGTTTTCCTCATACTAATGCCACTGTGCACTTTATGCATTAAATTTTTCTCGGGCCCCATTTCTGCCATTATAGGTGGAGTTGTATCATGTATGTGTGCATGTAAAGGAGCTTAAAACCTCATTTTAAATTATTTTAGCATATGAAAAAAATTTCAGCATTTGAAATATTATGAATCAACACTATGGGGGGGACTCCTTATACATTGCTTATATTTTGATAGTTATCAAAATAGGAACAAAGGGCTGATTAATTAGCATAAAATATGTAAGAAATATTTTTCATTGGTGGTTCACAACAAAGAACTTTATGAACACCACTGTCCCTCCATGCCAGGCAAGCCCAAAACCTGTAATGTAGCCTTTGAAGTCTAGAGATCTCTTGGATCGCCTGAGTCCCTTCTTTTAAGTTCTGTCCCTTAATTGGTTAAAGGTGGACTCATCGCCTGTCAGAATATGATCATATATGCCTTAGGGTGACCCCTTCATGAAGCGTGCTCTCAGAGAGCTTTTTGTGCCTGCAGGCTAATAACAAAATGGTACTTTGGGCAGAATTTGGAGGTAGGCTTGCTTTGGTTGTAACATTCAAACTGTGATCAAGTTATGGTGAAGGACATGTGTAGCCCTCCACCTGCCTCAGATTGTGGTAGTTTACCTCACCAATATTTCTTAAATGGACCTGATCAGTGTTGCCTGGCCAAATTGCTGTTGATCAGTTAGCAACACTCAGATAATAGACCAGATTAGAATTCGCTACTCAATCCCTTAGGCGTTAGTAGAGCTCTTGGGCCTTCTTCAAACATTTACTTCTGCTGCTATGCATCTTCTTAGGTTGCTATGTTTGAAGCTTATAGTGAGAATTATTTAATTTGGGCTTTATTATTCTGTCCTCGTTGAGCAATTTCTTGTGTTAGTTTAGGGGTGCTGGAGGCACCTAATCCACCCCCTGGTTGACTTATGAAGCCCTTAGATATTGTACACTGGTAAATGCTTCGAAAGTAATTAAGCATACTGGCTTTGGCAGTGGGAGATAATCAATTCTCAAAAATGATAAAATGCTTATAGTGTGACAGATGCTTCACTGGGTAGCCTAGAGAAGCAGTCACCCATCTGCGGAGATCTACTCATGAAACTCCCCCATCAGGCCTTGGAAATATATAAGCATAAGCTAGAACACTCCTCGTTCGGTCTTGTAATTTGGACACAAACTGTGGTTAGTTAAATCCACTAAAAGCTGCTCACACTTAACAATAAAGCAAGTACAGAGGTCTTTCCCTCCATAGTTCATTTATTCTAGAAGTATATATTGAGTGCCTACCAAGGGCCAGCCACTGTTCTTTGAGAAGAGAGCCGTGATCCAAGGAGTAAAAGGCCCTCTTGGAATTCACATTCTAGTGGGGAAAAGACAATAAACAACCTAAATAAGTAAAATATTTAGTACCTAGATACATGTAAAGAAGAACCTAAATAAATAAATAAGTACAAAAGGGAATTCCCTGGTGGTCCAGTGGTTAAGACTCTGTGCTTCCAATGCAGGGGGCACAGGTTCAATCCCTGGTCAGGGAACTAAGATCCCAATGCTGCGCAGCCAAAAAATTAAAAAAATAAAATAAAAAAAGATCTATGTAAAGAAGGAGAAAAGAGGCAGAGGAAGGGGATTGAAACCTCGAGCAGGGAGTTTTTTTCTGCTGGGGACCAGGAAGGACTTCATGTGAAGGTGACTTATAAGGAATAATCTATGTGTTTGTGGGAATTGTCCAGTATAGGGGATGCTCGTGAACTATGGAGATGGGCATTCCACTGTGCTTCCAAGTCTCCATGTGGAACCTCCCTGTGCTCTAATCTGCTGCCCAAGCTGAAGGCGTAGGTGGAGGGGTCATAGATGGAAGGGCCCCATCACACATGGGGCTCCTTCAGCCCAGAACACCGTCCAATTGAAAGTGAGAATCCAGCTACCCTTTACTATTTCTCCAGGTTACTCTTTCTACCAGCTCTCTAAATAATTCATACATGAACATGATTTATCACATAGCCACATGACTCTTGTCATGGTAAAGTCTGAATTTTCTGGCTCGCTTTCTTTCCACCTTCATTTGAAGCATTTGGCCATGCCTACAGTGAGAAAACAACCTAAAGAAGAGAGGCCCACAACCATTTTTTTAAATAATATCAAGTTCCTTAAGGAGAGACAATAGGTAAAAATATCGCTTGCATAGCTCTGTTAAATACTAACGTCTGTGGATTTGGAGAAGGCTACTTCTAAGGAAAGATGACATAGAGATGTTGAAACTTTTTTGGCTTTCCTTCGTACGTTGACACAGGCTTGGGCAACATGGCCAAAATACAAATTAGTTATGCAGTTTTGAGATAAACTTTATCAATATTCATTACTTCTTGTTTGTTTGTTTTCATCCCATCATCAAAATGCTGAAACTTTGGCATTCACTTTTTGAAGTTTAAGATAATTATAATACATAAGCATAGGCCAGAAAATAACTTGTGTTTGTCCATATTAAATACCATGGCTATTACTTATATCAGTCACTAAATAAGACAGTAAGTTCCTTGTAATTAACTATCATTTATTTAAAGAAAACTTAAACTTGTGTTTTAGTTTCATGAGGCTGCCATCACAAGCATCACAAACTGGTTGCCTTAAAACAACAGAAATGTATTGCTTCACAGTTCTGGAGGCTGTGAAAGAAGTTTGAAATCCAGGTGTCAGCAGGGCCATGTTCGTTCTGAAGGCTTTAGGGAAGGATCCTTCCTTGTGTTCTCTTAGCTTCTGGTGGTTACCAGAACTCCTTGACATTCCTTGGCTTGTTGATACTTCATCAGTCTAACTTCTGCCTCTGCTGTCACATGGGCTTCTCCCTGTGTGTTCTATTTGTCTTCTCTTTTTATAAGGATACCAGTAGTATTGGATTAGGGCCACCCTCATCTAGTATGACCTCATCTTAACTAGATTACATCTGCAAAGACCCTATTTCACCCTAGGTAACATTTACAGGTACAGGGATTAGGACTTCAGCACACCTTTGCGGAATACAGTTCAACCCATGACGATTAGTACCTTAATTAATGACTTATGTAATACAAGACAATTGCAAGTTTTTAAACAGGTCAAATGTATTAAGACACTCATTCATAGATACTTAATAAAGATTATTCTTTACTTCAGAATCCCTGGAATATGAATGAAGCCCATGCATCTTTGAATAATAAAGGTTTTCTAACTTCCAGCAATAGATTTAGTATCCATAATTCCTCCATATCCCTACAGGTACTTGGGACCAACTAGGAAAGAAACTGGCTGTTTAGATACTAGGAGCTGAGAGTGGTATCTGCTTCTAATAGCAACACAGAAACTAAGAGGACTGTAAAATTGTTTACTTCAACAGAGCATACCCTGTGTTTTATTAGCTTGTTTTGTCAAAACCTTAAGTAGACTCCTTTTGATATGAATAACTTAACATGTGAATGTGTAATTTCAAAATAGAAAATAAATTATTGGAATGAAGTGATTCATATTTTTTTCTTCTCAACATGTAATAAAAATGAAGAGACAGCAGTAATGTATGGGTAACAGTTGAACTACTGAAAACACCTGTATAATGATCTAAAAGTTAAGATTTCTCTTTCCACCATGGGGTCAACAATTACAAAAGTAAAGCAGAAATTGGGCGACTGGCCTTTCCAGCTGACAGTATTAATTATGTCTCTAGTCATTTCGGCTCCAATGGTAGGTAGTAGGTGGTAGACATAGAAAGCTCCTTCTGCATTTCTGCTGGCTTGATTATTTCTAAAGGTTGTCTGGCTAGTCAGAACTTCAGCTTTCCCAGACATCACAGCCCAGGACATCCCACACTCACAGACTAGGTTTCTATCCAGTTTTTGAATCCAGTGCTCAGGGCCTGTGCATACTTGTTATATTTCCAGACTTCTTAAAAAATGATCACTAGAAAATGTGGATTTTTGTAGGGCCAAGAAGAATTTCTGCAGAAGTTATCAGAGTTTGTGTTTCCAGCCCGACCTCCCTCCCTCAGGCTCACTTCCGTACCCTTGAAGCCCCAAGGGAAAATATGCCAAAATAAATCCCGGGAAGTGTAGTCTCTGAAGGCCTGCCCCTTGTGTGAACTTGGGGCAGATATTCCTCCCTGGCTCTGTGACAGCAGCTGTTCTTCAGTGACACTGAGCTGAGGGCAGCCCACTGAGCATATAGCCTTGCACAAAGGTAGATACATTTCCATGCTTTGTGATGGAGATGACAGCTTAGAAAGGGAGAGGTCCGGTTTCGGGCCAGAAAGCATCCTCGCTAAGAATTCTCTGAGGGTGTCCTTCTCCCTCCTGAGTTTTTACCTTCCTTTGTGCAAAAAATGGTGTGGAAAAGTTCATTCAAAGCCACCGTACATGACTGACAAATCAGATAAGACATGGAATTTCTTGTTGTTTAATTTAGCTTTTTTTTTTTTTAAAAAAAGTTATTACTTTTTTACCTGTCCCAGTACTCTGGAGAATCAGGTGGACTGTTAGAAAAAGTTTTTTATTTCCCCTGCTCCCTTGAAAACATGATTCTAATGCCTGTCAGATGTGTGATGAAAACTTAAGTCATCAGACTGCTTTACTTCTGAGTCTCCAGACTTTATTATTGCCCGGGAATCCCATGCTTTGACAGCTTCTAGCTCCCGAGAATCTATCAGTTCTCTTGAGTGAGACTGGTTCTCTTTCTTACATCTTATTTCTTCAGATTTCAAAAACTGTGTGCATTCTACCAAGCTGAAAGGACCCATTGTGGTGTGAGGGGCTCCACCCACTCCTCTATGACCCCTGGGATGAATTATAGCATCCTCCAGAAGTTTCACTAGCATCCTGGGACCTGGGATGGATTTTGAAAAGCTAGACTTGAGGGAAGAGCCTTTGCTCCTTATTCAGAATTTATTTCCTGGTATAAAACGATGTAAAACAAAATCACCCTAAAATAAATGCACTTTTATGATATCAAATAGAGCTCACATATGAAAGTATATTAATATTGAACAGAATTTTATGGTAACCAAAATTCCCAACTCTTCTTTATTGACACTTCTAGAGATAGCCTCTTTGAGATCTCAAATGTGAGAAACTGTCTGATTTTGTATTTTTACATAAAGGTGGTCTGTAGTCTCTAGAATGGAGTTTTGGGGGGTCAGTTTTCAGTCTGATTTGAAGTAAAACTACTGATAAAGAAATTGTTCGTTGTACTGACTGTGTTTTGACTATTAGTCTTAGCTTAAAAGATTATGTCTGAAAGCACAATAAATATAGGCTTAAGGACCCCAGTAAGAGGTACGGAAGAGGGAAGGAGCAGTCACTGCAGGATTCAACATATTTCACAGTGATTTCCCTTTACAAAGTGATCTTATTATAGGCATTTGGATGAAGAAATCATCCACTTAGTAGGATCAGTGTCACAGATAAAGGGTCCTAGTTTTAGAAATAATATTTCTTGAAATACTAGGCAGTAAATTCAGAGACTGAGCATCTTCAACATTTTATTACATTCTTCAAGCTCATGTTGGGACTTGAAAGCCTGAGTTTACCTGGGCCCTCAGTGTCGTTTCAGAACGGATTCACGTGGGAAAAGGAGGACTGGTGGGTGGTGAGGCTATCCCAAATGAAAACCCTCCTTTGGTGTATTATGTAAGACTGATAACGATTCACTAACTAAAACTTGTAACAGAAGTTGCAAAATGCCTGAATATCCATTTAAAAAGCCTATTTTGTAGCCTTGAGTTAAGATGTGAAGCCAAAAGATTTTCTTACCTACTGTAGAAGCCACTGAGGCGAAAACTTAAGTAGAAGGTTGTTTATTGGGCAGTTGTAAAATGGAATTAAAGATTAAGCTGAGCAATAACCTTCCCTCCCCCTTTTCCTCCTTCTGTCTCCTTTTTATGGCATTTTTTCACACAACATTTGTTGGTAACATATATGTCATCGTCGCAAATAGGACCCAAGGCCTTGCCTTTTATTACTGACCTGTCACTGTGCGTCTGAGCTGCCAGCCACACCTCCACCCCGCACACCAAGCTGCTTGGTCTTGTCTGTCGCTGAAGCATTTGTGTTTTGCAAGGCGGCAAAGGAGCTGCTTCCTTGTTTCTTTTCAGGGTTCCACTTTGATTTTGTTCCCCTTTTAAAGGTGATTACACAGAGACCTGCCACTCAAGAGCAGAAATACCATCTTCATCTGCGTGTCTTGAGTAACTAGAATTCCACAGCTCTGGTGAATGTCCTGTTTGTCTTTCCTGCAGAGGGACTTGGTTAAAAATGTCAGTTTCACTGTTTGAGACTTCTTAAGAGAAAGCCTCATCCCTAAGTGTACTTGAAGTGGGTGTAATTAGTTTTAACAATCTTTTCATATTTTCCTTTAAGAGGATTCTGAAAATAAAGATTCAATCAATCAATAAATTCAGTTTGTGAACCTACCATCTCCAAATGATGCTCCATACAGAACACCCCAGAAAGGTGTCAAAAATGAGATTCGGGCTTCCCTGGTGGCGCAGTGGTTGGGGGTCCGCCTGCCGATGCAGGGGAGGCCACAGTGGTGAGAGGCCCGCATGCCGCCAAAAAAAAAAAAAAAAAAAAGATTCATGCAGTGTTTTTGGAATGTCCCAGAACATCAGGCTACCTTCACAGACCCCAGGAATAATGCAAAGAGCAATACCAGACCTTTTATGAAACCTGTTAAATCAGAGAACTGTGAAGGAATCCTGTTACAACAGAGGAAAGCCTACAGTCCACCTTTACTTTAGTAAATTAGTTAATTTATTTTGATGTGTGAATACAAGGCTTTACATCACAGTTTTTCAATTTATATAATTTTTATAAGGTGAGATCAAACTGTGCCAGAAAGAAAGATGGATATTTTATGAACTGTATTGTGTCCACCTGTGTTCAGTCATAATATTTGAAAGCTCCCAGTCATAGGGTGAGTGTTCTTACGTCATTGCCTGTTCCCTATGGTTGATAATATATAGTAAACAAAATAAGCAGATTTTCCAGATTAAAACATTCTGAGGCAAACAACTTTAAAATAGGTTTCTTTATTGCAGGAATTCTTTCAGAGTCTTTACTATGCTAATCTGTGTTATAAATCTCCACTAGGGGAATAAAATATATTGCTTTCCAAACTTATTTCACCAGGGAACTGTTTTCTGCTAGGCATCTTTTGAGGCCAGTGTTCCATATATCATACTTTCTTCTTATTTTAGAGGGAACTGAAGGTGAGACTCAATGGTAGGTGTGTAGAGACTTCTTTACATAGAGTATTGAGCGTCATGGTACATTATAGACACAGACCCTTACTTGTGTGTCTGTATATGTATGTGTATGTATATGTAAGTGTGTGTGTGTGTGTGTGTGTGTGTGTGTGTGAGAGAGAGAGAGAGAGAGACAGAGACAGAGACAGAGAAAAGGAGAGACAGAGAGCAGAGAGAAGGGAGAAACTTGAAAGATTGATTGGCCAAGAATCAGGTCGCCTGATGGTTTCAAACTAGGATTTATTTAACATTTCTGCTGCATGGATGTAATATGTATGTGCATTTCTGCCCCCCTATTGCAACATTAAGCTGTTTCACAGTTCTAGAACCTGACATTTAATCATGGTTAGGTGAATTAGTAAATGTGTGAATGAATGCCTCAAAGATTCTCTTTTTGTGTGTATGTTTTCCAGATATTTTTTGAAATGTCTTCAAATGATGGTTTGTCTTGGGGACTCCTGGATGCCACCTGAGGACAATTATTATGAATATTTATAAGGCTGAGCCTTCAATGTCTATCTCAGGCGATATTCTAAGGCAGAAGAACAAGAAAACTCTCTTTCATTGTGTTTTGCCAAAACCTACTAAGTTTTGAGTGCAAAACCCAGTTTTAAACAGATAGATAAATATCTGTTCATTCTGAGCAGTACATGCACTCACGCCTAGTGATAACCTATTTTTCTAATAAAAAACGTTTCCCAAAGCATATTTGAAGTGTAGGTGTAATATCATAATACATTTTAAGCTTTTTTTCAATTGGGTTCTACTTCTGATTTTTTATTAAAATTCTTAATAAAACTTTTATGCCTTTAACAGCTATTAACTTAGAAGAATCATGTTTTTATTTATACAGTTATATGATTTTTAACATTTATTTTTTATACTCTCAGTGTATGTTAGTAAGCTGGGGTTTTTTTCTAATAGACTACTTCCAAGAATGCAGGAGTACAAGTGTGTATATATACCTGCAACCAGACATACATTTGTCTTCTGTTGATCAGTTTACAACTTGTCTGCTACTCAGCAGAAATCTTAAGAGTAGATTAGAGCTAGTTTCTTGAATTGCCATTTCTGAGGAGTCTGAAACTTAACTCCACGGGAAGGACACATTTCCTCTGCTTTACACGAACGCCACATTTAGTTATGATGAAAAACAATCATTCTCTATACAGGTGAAAAGCTAAGACCACTGGAAAATGCTTACAGTGTAATGAAAAGTAAAACTCCATGAGGAAAAACTCCAGTATATAATGGCTGCATAGAAAAAAGAAATGAAAGCATACCAAAATGCTAATGAGATTATCATTGGTTGATGGGTCTATGAACAATTTTTATGATTATTTTTCTTTACACTTTTCCCTATATTCCAAATTTCTACAATGAGCTATTGTTAGGAAACAAATGTTATGAAAAAATACTCAACTCTCTCCTTTCCCTGCTTAATTTCACTACTTTCTTCCTTCCATTTGGCCGAAAAGTCAGTAAGCCCATTGTATGTAGCTAGAGGTACTTTTGCACCTGTGCATGAGGTGGACTCTGGCTAAAAGCATTTTAAAAGAGCACCAAATATTCTGTAGATGCAGAAGAAGAAAGGGGGAGATGTTAAGTAGCATTCCATCAATTTGGCCCTCTTGAGCTTATTTCCTGTAAAAGCGTATGACTTCATTTTTGTTAAAATGTATGATTCATACAGGGGTGTAAAGAAGAAACGGAATTGTTTTCCAGTGTGAGAAATTCTGTATGGAAAAGAAAGTTACATGGAAGGAATGCTACAGGACAATGACTTTATGAATGCTAAGATCCAAGCTAGGAGAAGAAAACATTTTGAATATCTGTCCAGATAAGAGCGAACTATAGTTTATAAACAAACGGTTGTTGGACTTATGACAGTAAAGCAGTTTGCTAAATATTCCTTTCATATATATATTCATATATATGTATCCCGTCCCATGCTAATGTTATATATCTAATCAGATCTTATTTACTTTCTCACAATTATGGCCAATTAACCATATTTTAACACACTAAGTTTAAAAAAATTTTACTTAACTCTGATGATATTTTTATATTTTGTGTTCTAAAATAGGGCGGCCAGTGAATATACATAGGTACATAGAGAGAGAGAGAGAGATCTTCAGATTTGTTGAAAAATCTGTGAAACCTAGGTGGAAAGATTTTTTTTTTAAGCTTTAGAAATAATATGTAAAGTGCTTTTTAAAGAAGTTCATGATAAGGGCAGTGCATTTGTGATGGGAGGGAATGATTTCCATTAAGAAGAAAGGGTATTAAACTTTCCCCTTGCTGACCCTGCCTCTTCCCTCTCCGGACTACTTTATATCAGGAGATGCAATCAGCAGAGGTCCCCTTTTCATTGCCCATCAGGTACATGGCATGCCATCGATTTTTAAAAATAGTGTTATAGGGATTACAGCTGTAAGGCACATTAGTTCCCTAATGCCAAAGCAGGATTGGGTCACCTAGTTTGCTTCTAAGTTTAGGATTAAATGACCTCAGTTTTATACTATCATCAGATCCTCTGACATCCAGCCTTGATAGGGCAATGACCCATCATTCAGCTGAAGATACTGTTGACTGAATATTTGGTGTTTCTCGTATTACTGAAAAATAATCAGGGTGATCTCATCCTAAAAACAAGAGGTTAGAATAAGAATGAAAAAAAGATTCTTCATTATTGCCAGTGCATTCAGTATTACAGACTTGCATATCTTTGTCTTTAGTGCAGATTCTTTCCGTAAAGTGTAACGAGACGGTTGCAAGAAATATGAATCACGTATCTTTTACAAGATGTTGACTAAAGCTAGAAATGATTAAGAGACTTATTTGGGAACAGATTGATTTTCATTTACAACTATTCGAAGCTCAAAGAATATTGGGCAGATAAGCGTAAATATGCAGAGGAAATTCCCTCTACTGAACTGTGCTTTTGAGCTCTTTCAGATGGTTTCTTGGGTTATATAAATTTACTTTGAGGTCATTATATGGATAATTTGTTACTAAGTAAAGTAGTTTGTCAGGTTACGAGACATTAATCTTCCAATAGGTCTTTAATTAGGACAGATGCACTAAATAATTCATAGCAAGACTTGGCCTGGAAACATTTATAATACTCAATTATACCATTTTACAGGCAATGGCAAATTGTTTTTGTGTAGTCTGGAAATTGTGGGACTTAATTAATTACCTTCAATGTTTTAGACATCTGCTCTGCCCTCTTTAAATGCATTAAATTGGCAACTCATGAAATGGCTAAAAATAGAGTTCAAATTCCCAGATGGTAAAGGGTGAAGATCAACTATGATGGAAAAAAAGCCACTCTGTGATGCACGGGAAACGTGAAACCAAATTACATATCCAGCAACATTCGCTCACAAGACTCTCAAGTATGTGACAATTATTTTTAAAAGAATGAGAAATTTACATGATATTTAAAAGCATTTAACTTGCTGCTAACTACTCCTCTCCTGGTTTCCTAAAATAGGCTGCAGTAAACAAATTGGCAAGCCAGGCAGAGTCCTGATAGAAAACACCTATCAGTCTCTGTCATGTAAACACCTCTTGAGTGAAATTAATTTCTGCACAAAAAGTTGTATCAAATACATGACAAAAAAAGCACTCTGGAAGTCTTTGCAGAGTCATTTTCATGTCATAGATCTTAAAATGATGGAAAGGGGAATTAAGAGCTTATTCCATTTGTAATTAGATCACAGAAAAAAGATGGTGATGGCTTTGCTCTGAGTAGGAGGATGTGACCATTTAAGTGTACAAAGGAATAAAGGAATGTTCACTTCATTTTTCGTCCTAGAAATTTATGCAAGAGAAATGTTGTACATGATCCTCTGCTTAAGAATAATATGTGGGAGTCAATTATAAAGGAAATTAACACATTCTGAAAGCTGTAAGTGGGGGACAGATTTGCAGATAAACGTGTCCCTTCTTATGAGGATAGTCAGACCTTGCACAGAACAGCCTCTGGCCCTTGGAGCCCAGATTCCTGCAGCTTTCTATAAGGCAATTCTCCAAGGCTGTGCAGTTTCTCCTGGGTTGTTGGGAGATCTTTTGTTCAGATGGATACAGACCCAGGTCCTGCCCCCAAGAGCAGTCATGCTGGGTCAACACCCAGGATTAGGTTGGATGCAGAAGCATTTCCCACTCCAGTAGCTACTGAATAAATAGATGGGTGGAGTGGAGGTGACTACCCACATGCTCAATGGGAGGACGCAGCTTTGTCGCCAAATCACTCAGAGACAATCTGGAGGAGATTTCTATCCAGAAGAAATACAGTGCAAGCCACATATGGTAATTTAAGATTTTCTAAGAGCCACATTCAAAAAAGTAAAAAGAAATAGATACATATGCATATTTAATCCACTAATGCATATTTAATACAGTATAGCCAAATTATTATAATTTCTGCTTATAATCAGCATAAGAATCATGAATGTGATACTTTGCATTCTCTTTTTTATATATACTAAGTCTTACAATCCGATATGCATTTTGCACTTAAAACACATCTCAACTCAGACAAGCCACCTTTCAAGTGTTCAGTGGCTTATTGGGCTAGTAGCTCCCATATTGGACAGCACAGCCCTACATAATGAGCAAAGATAACGAACTACATGCCCAGCTGTAGTGAGAATAGCAAGGCAACACCTACAAAAACCCCAGGTTATCTGGGTGTGTGGTGATCACAGTGCCTGGAAGAAACAAACTAGGTGCTCATTATAAATGCCAGAAGAATCCTACTTACCTGGCAGACACCAGCTTAGTATTCTGGGGGAATCTGCCTGTGTTTTCATCCATGCCCAAGACTATGTTATAGAAGCACTTTGTTTTCCCTGCTTCCTCTTTGGCATATATAGATAGATAGATAGATAGATAGATAGATAGATAGATATAGATATAGATATAGATACAGATATGGCATCATGATTTTTTTATAAAATTCCCTTTAGTAAATTCTAAGGTTCTTGAGGACAGAGTCAGTGCCTTATTCATGACACTTTCCTGACACAAGAGGGGTGTTCCATAAATATTTGTTAGCTTGAATGAATGAGAGAATGCAATCTGCAGTTCAGATGAGGAAAAAAATATCAAAGTGCACATAATCAAGACAGAGGAGAAGTGAGAAGTAAAGGAGAGCAAGAGAAACTGGGGAAGTGGAGAGCAGGGGGAGGGGAGAACGGGGAGAAGGGAGAGGGGGAGACCCACAAGGATGTAGGGGTGGAGGGAGCAGGGAAGGAGAAATAAAGGCAACTTTGAAGGAAGAAGCTCACCCAGACTTACAAAGCAGTCTTTCCCACCATCTTTCCATTGGGTCATTCTGCTTTCAAGGGCAAAGTCTATCTTTGTAAAACAGGGATGGTCTAGTTTGAGAATGGGGGTAGCAGTGGAAATACCTGCACGTATGATTGCTTGCCAGCCGTAGTGACGTTTATAAAGGGAACGTGTGACTCTGATGTGCTGCTATAATTACTTGCTTTATTAGGAAAAAAACCCAATGAGACACTTGTGCATCCTCTGGAGTGTTTTCCCTAGATCAAGTTACCATTAACACAAACCTAATCTAAATATTTTTGACTGTGTCCAATTAAGATAATTTAATTAGAATTCCACTTCTTCACAGAATCAATGGGGGGAAGCACATAAAAATAAACTAGTATCTTGGAGTTACGTACAACTTTAAAAGTAGTAATTTTGTTAGAATTAGTCATATCAAAAGGAATACATTTAAGCTTAAGAATACAACTATAAAAACTACAAATTCACCACTGTATTTGTCTAGACTTGACATTATTAGATTGCTGTTTGAGGCTAATTTTGCCACTGAAATTAAAAAAAGAAAAAAGAACAAACAAACAAAAAAAACAGGACCAGATAAATCTCTAGAATGCATCAGCCAGCAGGACCTCAAAATAAAAGAAATGGAGGAAGGAGAGTTACAAAGGTGAGAAAAGTTAAGAATTTTATTTCTCCTTCCATTCAATTTATCAGGTAAACACAGTTAAGAGTTTGATAGCAGTTTGTTCCTTGGGCATCAAGAAGAGCTTATGGCTTATCTGTGCTGGCACCCTGAGCAGCTCACCTTCTCTGGAGAGAGAGTGGACACTTGTTTTCATAAATTAGTTTACCCTAAAGGGAATTTTCTACCTTTTCCATCCTCTGGGTTTTTCCGTAGGATGGTTTTTGCTGAATAGTGTCCCTCCATCTTTGTCCTATTAGAAAGATTCAGGGAGGAAGCAATATTAAGGAAAAGACATACTTGATCACATCATTCAAAAATCTGTCCATTTGTTTCAGCCTTCTCTTAGACTTTCTTCTGCCACTGTAATTCCTCTTAAGCTTCAGATCCTCTTTACACAATGCCAACTAGTTGTTTCTAATATAGTGAATTAAATCTGTAACTGTTTTTGTGCAAAGTAATTAGAGAAAGAGAAATTGAGCCCTCAGAAAGATAAAATATATATAAGTAATTTTAACTAACAGTGATCTAATTAAGAAAAGAAGTGGAGAAGAAAAATCTTCCCGACAGAAAAATCATGAGCTGTTCTCCTCTATGTACAGCCTCATTTCTGATTAACAGTAATAGTCAGTGCTTATTGGGAACACACTACGTGCCTGGCACTGATGTAAGTGCTTCGTCTGAATTACCTAATTTGATCCTTATAGCCTCCCAATGGTGGAGGGTTATTATTCTCATGATATAAATGAGGAAACATATCAGAGGGCTGGGTTACTTGCCCAAGGTCACACTGCTGGCAGAAGGCAGAAGCTGTACCATGCAGTACCACTCCTCTGCTGGGTGTAGGATGAGGATTTGTGGGGACTGACTTGGTGCTCACAGACTTGCCTACTTCATGGTCCCTGATGGACTAGACATGAAGAAGATCCCTCTCTCACGGTGTCCACTCAACCTGGTGGAACTGTGTTCAGGCCACGGTCCTGAGAGCTAATCAATGAGAACAAATGGATGGGTCAGTACAACCTGATGCCATACTGAAAAAAACCAACTCAGCAAGATGGAAATCCCTTAACAAGTCCCACAGGTCCTTGAAGACAGGAAGTGTGTCCAATTTTTTCCTTTCCTTTTGTTTTTTTAAAATCAACTTGAGGGCCAGATGTAGTATCAGGAACGAGTAATCAACAAGTGTTTTAAATATTATTAAAATTAGCTATATACTGGGACTTCCCTGGTGGTGCACTCGTTAAGAATCCACCTGCCCAAATGCTACCAGCCATAAAAGGGGAAACTGACAGTAACACAATCATAGTAGGGGACTTTAACACCCCACTTTTACCAATGGACAGATCAACCAAAATGAAAATAAATAAGGAAACACAAGCTTTAAATGATACATTAAACAAGATGGACTTAATTGATATTCATAGGGCATTCCATCCAAAAACAACAGAATACACTTTCTTCTCAAGTGCTCATGGAACATTCTCCAGGATAGATCATATCGTGGGTCACAAATCAAGCCTTGGTAAATTTAAGAAAATTGAAATCATATCAAGTATCTTTTCCGACCACAATGCTATGAGACTAGATATCAATTACAGGAAAAAAACTGTAACAAAATACAAACACATGGAGGCTAAACAACACGTTACTAAATAAGCAAGGGATCACTGAATAAATCAAAGAGGAAATCAAAAAATACCTAGAAACAAATGACAATGAAAACACGACAATCCAAAACCTATGGGATGAAGCAAAAGCAGTTCTAAGAAGGAAGTTTAGAGCCATACAGTCCTACCTCAAGAAACAGAAACATCTCAAATAAACAACCTAACCTTACACCTAAAGTAATTAGAGAAAGAAGAACAAAAAACCCCAAAGTTAGCAGAAGCTAAGAAATCCTAAAGATCAGAGTAGAAATAAATGAAAAAGAAATGAAGGAAATGATAGCAAAGATCAAGAAAGCTAAAAGCGGATTCTTTGAGAAGATAAACAAAATTGATAAACCATTAGCCAGACTCATCAAGAAAGAAAGGGAGAAGATCCAAATCAACAGAATTAGAAGAGAAAAAGGAGAAGGAACAGCTAACATTGCAGAAATACAGAGAATCATGAGAGATTACTACAAGCAACTATATGCCAATAAAATGGACAACCTGGAAGAAATGGACACATTTTTAGAAAAGCGCAACTTTCTGAGACTGAACCAAGAAGAAATAGAAAATATAAACAGACCATTCACAAGCACTGAAATTGAAACTCTGATTAAAAATCATCCAACAAACAAAAGCCCAGGACCAGATGGCTTCAGAGGTGAATTCTATGAAACATTTACAGAAGAGCTAACACCTATCCTTCTCAAACTCTTCCAAAATATAGCAGAGGGAGGAGCACTCCCAAACTCATTCTACGAGGCCACCATCACCCTGATAGCAAGCTTTTGACAAAATTCAACACCGATTTATGATAAAAACCCTCCAGAAAGTAGGCATAGAGGGAACTTACCTCAACATAATAAAGGCCATATATGACAAACCCACAGTGAAGATCGTTCTCAATGGTGAAAAACTGAAAGCATTTCCTCTAAGATCAGGAACCAGACAAGATTGTCCACTCTCACCACTGTTATTCAACATAGTTTTGGAAGTTTTACCCACAGGAATCAGAAGAAAAATAAATAAAAAGAATCCAGATTGGAAAAGAAGAAGTAAAGCTGTCACTGTCTGCAGATGACATGATACTATGCATAGTGAATCCTAAAGATGCTATCAGCAAACTGCTATAGCTAATCAATGAATTTGGTAAAGTAGCAGGATACAAAATGAACACCCAGAAATCTCTTGCATTCCTATACACTAATGATGAAAAATCTGAAAGAGAAATTAATGAAACGCTCCCATGTACCACTGCAACAAAAGAATAAAATACTTAGGAATAAACCTACCTAAGGAGACAAAAGACCTGTATGCAGATAACTATAAAACACTGATGAAAGAAATTAAAGATAATACAAACAGATGGAGTGATATACCATGCTCTTCGTTTGTAAGAATCAACATTGCAAAAATGACTATACTACCCAAAGTAAACTACAGCTTCAGTGCACTCCCTATCAAACTACCAATGGCATTTTTCACAGAACTAGAACAAAAAACTTCACCATTTGTATGGAAACACAAAAGACCCCGAATAGCCAAAGCAACCTTGAGAAAGAAAAATGGAGCTGGAGGAATCAGGCTCCCTGACTTCAGACTATTCTACAAAGCTATAGTAATCAAAACAGTATGGTACTGGCACAAAAACAGAAATATAGATCAGTGGAAAAGGATAGAAAGCCCAGAGATAAACCCATGCACCTATGGTCACCTTATCTTTGATAAAGGAGGCAAGAATATACAATGGAGAAAAGACAGTCTCTTCAATAAGTGGTGCTGGACAGCTACATGTAAAAGAATGAAATTAGAGCACTCCCTAACACCATACACAAAAATAAACTCAAAATGGATTAAAGACCTAAATGTAAGGCCTGACACTGTCAAACTCTTAGAGGAAAACATAGGCAGAATACTCTATGACATAAATCACAGCAAGATCCTATTTGACCCATGTCCTAGAGAAATGGAAATAAAAACAAAAATAAACAAATGGGACCTAATGAAACTTAAAACCTTTTTCACAGCAAAGGAAACTATAAGCAGGACCAAAAGACAACCCTCAGAATGGGAGAAAATATTTGCAAATGAAGCAACTAACAAAGGATTAATCTCCAAAATTTACAAGCATCTCATGCAGCTCAATAACAAAAAAAAAACCCAATCCTAAAATGGGCAGAAGACCTAAATAGACATTTCTCCAAAGAAGATATACAGATTGCCAGCAAACACGTGAAAGGATGCTCCACATCACTAATCATTAGAGAAATGCAAATCGAAACTACAATGAGGTATCATCTCACACCAGTCAGAATGGCCATCATCAAGAAATCTACAAACCGTAAATGCTGGAGAGGGTGTGGAGAAAAGGGAACCCTCTTGCACTGTTGGTGGGAATGTAAACTGATACAGCCACTATGGAGAACAGTATGGAGGTTCCTTAAAAAACTAAAAATAGAACTACCGTATGACCTAGCACTCCCACCACTGGGCATATACCCTGAGAAAACCATAATTCAAGAAGAGTCATGTACCACAATGTTCATTGCAGTACTATTTACAATAGCGAGGACATGGAAGCAACCTAAGTGTCAGTCAACTGATAAATGGATAAAGAAGATGTGGCACATATATACAATGGAAGATTACTGAGTCATAAAAAGAAACAATTATTTGTAGTGAGGTGGATGGACCTAGAGACTGTCATACAGAGTGAAGTAAGTCAGAAGGAGAAAAACAAATATTGTATGCTAACACATATGTATGGAATCCAAAAGAAATAAAAACTGGTTTTTAAGAACCTAGGGGCTGGACAGAAATAAAGACAGAGATGTAGAGAATGGACTTGAGGACACTGGGAGGGGGAAGGGTAAGCTGAGACGAAGTGAGAGAATGGCATTGACATATATACACTACCAAATGTAGTGGGAAGCATCCACATAGCACAGGGAGATCAGCTCCGTGCTTTGTGACCACTTAGAGGGGTGGGATAGGGAGGGGATATGGGGATACATGTATATGTATAGCTGATTCACTTTGTTATACAGCAGCAACTAACGCAACAGTGTAAAGCAATTATACTCCAATAAAGATGTTAAAAAAAAAAAAATCCGCCTGCCAGTGCAGGGGACACAGGTTTGTTCCCTGATCAAGGAAGATCCCACATGCTGCAGAGCAGTTAAGCCCATGTGCCACAACTACTGAGCCTGCACTCTAGAGCCCGTGAGCCACAACTACTGAGCCCGAGTGCCACAACCACTAAAGCCCACATGCCTAGAACCTGTGCTCCTCAACAAGAGAAGCCACCACAATGAGAAGCCCATGCACTGCAATGATGTGTAGCCCCTGCTCACCACAACTAGAGAAAGCCCATGTGCAGGAACAAAGACCCAATGCAGGCAAATATAAATAAATAAATAAATTAAAAAAAATTACCTATATACTGAAAGCATAAATGAATGAATAAACATGTATCAGATATCCATTTTCACTTACTATGTTGTTAGTTGATTTTTCTTTTTTTTCATTTTTATTTTTATTTATTTTTATTATTATTTTTTTTTTTTTTGCGATACGCGGGCCTCTCACTGCTGTGGCCTCTCCCGTTGCAGAGCACAGGCTCCGGACGCGCAGGCTCAGCAGCCATGGCTCACGGGCCCAGTCGCTCCGTGGCATGTGGGATCCTCCCAGACTGGGGCACAAACCTGTGTCCCTTGCATCGACAAGCAGACTCTCAACCACTGCGCCACCAGGGAAGCCAGTGCAGGGGACACAGTTTTGTTCCCTGATCAAGGAAGATCCCACATGCTGCAGAGCAGTTAAGCCCATGTGCCACAACTACTGAGCCTGCGCTCTAGAGCCCGTGAGCCACAACTACTGAGCCTGAGTGCCACAACCGCTAAAGCCCACATGCCTAGAACCTGTGCTCCTTTTTATTTTTTAAAAATATTTAAAAAATATTTTTTAAAAATATTTAAAATATTTTTTAAAAAATATTTTTCTTATATATTTATTTATATGGTATGTTCTTATTAGTCATCCATTTTATACATATTAGTGTATACATGTCAACTGAAATGTCCCAATTCATCACACCCCCACCCCCAACCACTGCCGCTTTTCACCCATTGGTGTCCATACGTTTCTTCTCTACATCTGTGTCTCAGTTTTTGCCCGGCCAACCAGTTCATCCGAACCATCTTTCTAGGTTCCACATATATGCATTAATATACGATATTTGTTTTATTCTTTCTGACTTACTTCACTCTGTATGACAGTCTCTAGATCCATCCACGTCTCTACAAATGGCATAATTTCGTTCCTTTTTATGGCTGAGTAATATTCCATTGTATATATGTACCACATCTTCTTTATCCATTCTTCTGTCGATGGGCATTTATGTTGCTTCCATGACCTGGCTATTGTAAATAGTGCTGCAGTGAATATTGGGGTGCATGTGTCTTTTTGAATTGTTTTCTCTGGATATATGCCCAGTAGTGGGATTCCTGTGTCATATGGTAATTGTATTTTTAGTTTTTTAAGGAAACTCCATACTGTTCTCCATAGTGGCTGTATCAACTTACATTCCCACCAACAGTGCAAGAGGGTTCCCTTTCCTCTACACCCTCTCCAGCATTTGTTGTTTGTAAATTTTCTGGTGATGCCCATTCTGACTGGTGTGAGGTGATACCTCGTTGTAGTTTTGATTTGCCTTTCTCTAATAATTAGTGATGTTGAGTAGCTTTCCATATGCTTCTTGGCCATCTGTATGTCTTCTTTGGAGAAAAGTCTATTTAGGTCTTCTGCCCATTTTTGGATTGGGTTTTTTGTTTCTTTAATATTGAGCTGCATGAGTTGTTTATATATTTTGGAGATTAATCCTTTGTCAGTTGCTTCGTTTGCAAATATTTTCTCCCATTCTGAGGGTTGTCTTTTCATCTTGTTTATGGTTTCCTTTGCTGTGCAAAAGCTTTTAAGTTTCATTAGGTCCGATTTGTTTATTTTTGTTTTTATTTCCAGTACCCTAGGAGGTGGATCAAAAAAGATCTTGCTGTGATTTATGTCAAAGAGTGTTCTTCCTATGCTTTCCTCTAGGAGTTTTATATTGTCCGGTCTTACATTTAGGTCTTGAATCCATTTTGAGTTTATTTTTGTGTATGGTGTTAGGGAGTGTTCTAATTTTATTCTTATACATGTAGCTGTCTAGTTTTCCCAGCACCACTTATTGAAGAGACTGTCTTTTCTCCATTGTATATTCTTGCCTCCTTTATCAAAGATAAGGTGACCATAGGTGCGTGGGTTTATCTCTGGGCTTTCTATCCTTTTCCGCTGATCTATATTTCTGTTTTTGTGCCAGTACCATACTGTCTTGATTACTGTAGCTTTGTAGTGTAGTCTGAAGTCAGGGAGTCTGATTCGTTCAGCTCCGTTTGTTTCCCTCAAAACTGCTTTGGCTATTCGGGGTCTTTTGGGTCTCCATAGAAATTTTAAGATTTTTTGTTCTAGTTCTGTAAAAAATGCCATTGGTAAATTGATAGGGATTACATTAAATCTGTAGATTGCTTTGGGTAGTATAGTCATTTTCACAATATGAATTCGTCCAATGCAAGAACATGGTATATCTTTCCATCTGTTGGTATCATCTTTAATTTCTTTCATCAGTGTCTGATAGTTTTCTGCATACAGGTCTTTTGTCTCCCTAGGTAGGTTTATTCCTAGGTATTTTATTCTTTTTGTTGCTGTGGTAAATGGGAGTGTTTCCTTAATTTCTCTTTCAGATTTTTCATCATTAGTGTATAGGAATGCAAGAGATTTCTGGGTGTTCATTTTGTATCCTGCTACTTTACCAAATTCATTGATAAGCTATAGCAGTTTTCTGATAGCATCTTTAGGATTCTCTATGTATAGTATCATGTCATCTGCAGACAGTGACAGCTTTACTTATTCTTTTCCGATTTGGATTCCTTTTATTTCTTTTTCTTCTCTGATTGCCATTCGTAGGACTTCCAAAACTATGTTGAATAATAGTGGTGAGAGTGGATATCCTTGTCTTTTTCCTGATCTTAGAGGAAATGCTTTCAGTTTTTCACCATTGAGAATGATGTTTGCTGTGGGTTTGTCATATATGGCCTTTATTATGTTGAGGTAGGTTCCCTCTATGCCCACTTTCTGGAGAGTTTTTATCATAAATGGGTGTTGAATTTTGTCAAAAGCTTTTACTGCAGCTATTGAGATGATCATATGGTTTTTCTCCTTCAGTTTGTTAATATGGTGTATCACATTGATTGATTTGCCTGTATTGAAGAATCTGTGCATCCCTAGGATAAATCCCACTTGATCATGGTGTATGATCCTTTTGATGTGTTGTTGGATTGTGTTTGCTAGTAGTTTGTTGAAGATTTTTGTATCTGTATTCATCAGCGATATTGGTCTTTAATTTTCTTTCTTTGTAGTATCTTTGTCTGGTTTTGGTATCAGGGAAATGGTGGCCTCATAGAATGGGTTTGGGACTATTCCTTCCTCTGCAATTTTTTGGAAGAGTTTGAGAAGGATGGGTGTTAGCTCTTCTCTAAATGTTTGATTGAATTCACCTGTGAAACCATCTGGTCCTGGACTTTTGTTTGTTGGAGGATTTTTTATCACAGTTTCAATTTCATGACTTGTGATTGGTCTGTTGATATTTTCTATTTCTTCCTGGTTCAGTCTTGGAAAGTTACATCTTTCTAAGAATTTGTCCATTTCTTCTAGGTTGTCTATTTTATTGACATAGAGTTGCTTGTATTAGTCTCATAGGATGCTTTGTATTTGTGCGGTGTCTGTTGTAACTTCTCTTTTTTCATTTCTAATTTTATTGATTTGAGTCCTCTCCCCCTTTTTCTTGATGAGTCTGGCTAATGGTTTATCAATTTTGTTTTTCTTCTCAAAGAACCAGCTTTTAGTTTTATTGATCTTTGCTATTGTTTTCTCTGCTTCTATTTCATTTATTTCTGCTCTGATCTTTATGATTTCTTTCCTTCTGCTATCTTTGTGTTTTGTTTGTTCTTCTTTTCTACTTCCTTTGGATATAAGGTTAGATTTTTTTATTTGCCATGTTTCTTGTTTCTTGAGGTAGGCTTCTATAGCTATAAAGTTCCCTCTTAGAACTTCTCTTGCTTCATCCCGTCAGTTTTGGATCGTCATGTTTTTATTGTCATTTGTCTCTAGGTATTTTTTGATTTCCTCTTTGACTTCTTCAGTGATCTCTTGGTTATTTAGTAACGTATTATTTAGCCTCCATCTGTTTCTGTTTTTTACATTTTTTTTTCCCTGTAATTGATTTCTAATCTCATAGTGTTGTGGTCAGAAAATATGCTTGATATGATTTCAGTTTTCTTAAATTTACTGAAGCTTGATTTGTGACCCAAGATATGATCTATCCTGGAGAATATTCTGTGTGCACTTGTGAAGAAAGTGTAATCTGCTGTTTTTGAATGGAATATCTTATAAATACCAATTAAATCTCTCTGGTCTATTGTGTCATTTAAAGGTTTTTTTCCTTGTTAATTTTCTGCTTGGATGATCTGTCCATTGGTGTAAGTGAGGTACTAAAATCCCCCACTCTTATTGTGTTACTGTCAAATTCCTCTTTATACCTGTCAGCAGTTGCCTTATGTATTGAGGTGCTCCTGTGTTGGGTGCATATATATTTATAATTGTTATATCTTCTTGGATTGATCCCTGATCATTATGTAGTGTCCTTCCTTGTCTCTTGTAACATTCTTTATTTTAAAGTCTATTTATCTGATACGAGTGTTGCTACTCCAGCTTTCTTTTGATTTCCATTTGCATGGAATATCTTTTTCTGTCCCCTCACTTTCAGTTTGAATGTGTCCCTAGGTCGTAAGTGGGTCTCTTGTAGACAGCATATATATGGGTCTTGTTTTTGTATCCATTCAGCAAGCCTGTATCTTTTGGTTGGAGCATTTAATCCATTCATGTTCAAGGTAATTATCGATATTTATGTTCCTATGACCATTTTCTTAATTGTTTTGGGTTTGTTTCTGTAGGTCCTTTTCTTCTCTTTTGTTTCCCACTTAGAGAAGTTCCTTTAGCATTTGTTGTAGAGCTGGTTTGGTGGTGCTGAATTCTCTTTGCTTTTGCTTGTCTGTAAAGCTTTTGATTTCTCCATCGAATCTGAATGAGATCCTTGCTGGGTAATCTTGGTTGTAGGTTCTTCCCTATCATCACTTAAAGTGTATCATGCCATTCCCTTCGCTCTTGTAGAGTTTCTGCTGAGAAATCAGCTGTTAACCTTATGGCAGTTCCCTTGTATGTTATTTTTCGTTTTTCCCTTGCTGCTTTCAATAATTTTTCTTTGTCTTTATTTGTTGCCAATTTGATTACTATGTGTCTCGGCATGTTTCTCCTTGGGTTTATCCTGTATGGGACTCTGCGCTTCCTGGACTTGGTTGGCTATTTCCTTTCCCAAGTTATGGAAATTTTTGAGTATAATCTCTTCAAATATTTTTTCGGGTCCTTTCTCTCTCTCTTCTCCTTTTGGGACCCCTATAATGCGAATGTTTTTCCATTTAATGTGTCCCAGAGGTCTCTTGGGTTGTCTTCATTTCTTTTCATTCTTTTTTCTTTATTGTGTTCTGCAGCTGTGAATTCCACCATTCTGTCTTCCAGGTCACATATCCATTCTTCTGCCTCAGTTATTCTGCTATTGATTCCTTCTAGTGTAGTTTTCATTTCAGTTATTGTATTGTTCATCTCTGTTTGTTTGTTCTTTAATTCTTCTGTGTCTTTGTTAAACATTTCTTGCATCTTCTCGATCTTTGCCTCCAATCTTTTTCCGAGGTTTTGGATCATCTTCACTATCATTATTCTGAATTCTTTTTCTGGAAAGTTGCCTATCTCTACTTCATTTAGTTGTTTTTCTGGGGTTTTATCTTTTTCCTTAATCTGGTACATAGCCCTCTGCCTTTTCATCTTGTCTATCTTTCTGTGAATGTGGTTTTTGTTCCACAGGCTGCAGGATTGTAGTTCTTCTTGCTTCTGCTGTCTGCCCTCTAGTGGATGATGCTATCTAAGAGGCTTCTGCAAGTTGCCTGTTCAGAGGGGCTGGTGGTGGGTCGAGCTGGCTGTTGCTCTCTCATTGACTTTTCGATAGTCTAGGATTTTTTAAAAATGTTGCTATTAATTGTAATGTGAGTTGTTTTTTTTTAAGTTTTTGGCTGTGCTGTGCAGCATGTGGGATCTTAGTTCCTTGACCAAAGATCTAACTTGTGCCCCCTGCAGTGGAAGCATCGAGTCTTAACCCCTGGACCACCAGGGAAGTCCCATAATATGAGTTTCATGCAAAGAGGATAAAGAATTACTGAAGACATACAAATACAACTCTTTTAAAATATCCATATCAAGTAAGAAGTTTTTCTATGTATATATTATACTAACACTGATGGTACTTATTATAATTGGAATTATTTGTTAAAAGTATAAATTTTTATTTTAATTGGTTCCAATTTTATAACTAGAGAAATTTTCAAGTATTTGAGTGTTCAGTATTGACTAGCTACTTAATTTGGCTTACTTTCCTTGTAATTACAAAGTCAATACTTTCTTTTATCACATTTTTCTTTACTTCTTCATTAATTTAAATAGTTTCCACACGGATTCTTTTATTGTCCTATACATCTTCTGAAAAGTTAGGATTTATTTTATAGCGCATCACCAGTTTTATTTCAGAAACCCTAAAGTAGTTGTAGGCTTATATATTGGAATGATAGAATTAATTCAGTGAATTGTTTTATATTATATGTCTCTGGAAAACATGTCATCAAAGGTTTTTGCATATTTTAAAACTGTGCGACATATATAGTGGAAATATATCTCAGCTCCTGTCTGCTATTAGTGAACATGATATGATGCTTATTTAACTGCTTAGAAAACTTTGGACAGTGCTAACAAAAGTGGAAACTTTTGAGGGTGAGAAAAATAGCCTCTGATTTGCTTTCCTTACCATAATCATCGCTTCTGCGTTTAGTCATTACCCAAATATTATACACCTTTCTCTGAAGGTCTTTGCCCATTTGATATTAGATCTTAGATTTCTTCATCCCATTATTGATCTGAAATGTCTCCAGCTCTCGTGGGTAAGGGAAGAACATGCCCATGTGTTGCGTCAGGTAATTCCTATTATTGAAAAGCTGTGTTCAATCTAAAATGACCTTTTCTTGTATTTATTGTCGGGCTAGCTTTACAGCCCACATTAAATTGAAGCTTTTGTGCTAGGACTGAGAAGCGTGTGTTGTGTGGGGATGGGGCTCTCAGTGTTTGCTCATTACGACCCGCTATCCAGACAGCTGGCAGTGTGATCTGGGTGTTTGGCTAGGTGTTCATTGTTAAGTCAGCAGTGGAGGAAAGCCATTATGTCTTCATTTGCACCTTAAAGGAAGATGCACAAGTGATTACTAAGAAAAGTTCATCTGTAAAGAGGAACTCTTTGCGTTCATAATCAGAACTCACAGCATTGTTAGTACTTTTGAAGGTGTAAAACAAGAGTTTTTCAGGGGTGAGAGGAGCCAGCATGAACATTTGGACTTTTCCCAAAAATATATTTCATAATATTCAGCATTTTGTTTTATTTTAATTTCAGTGATCCTCTGTGATTGTACGTGTTTGTGATGACAAATTCATACTGTCTGTGGGATTTGGGCAAGACTTTGAAAAAGGACTGAAGATTATGTTAAGCTGTATTCAGGATTTTCTGGGAGGCCCGTGTCACATCACTCCAAGAAAATGCTCAAATAGTAAGAGATTAACTCCCTTAATTGTGTCGTATTTCCCCCATGTTGCTCTTTTTTAACCATCTATTGTTCATTCACTTACCTTTTCAAATTTTTATCTGCATTTAGAAGTTGAATTTTAAAACCTCTTTATTTAAGATAATAATAATAAATAATAATTTAAAAATTCCCCTATGATTAGGAAATGAACCTCTAAAATTCTACCACTAATTTCATGCTTGTCAGACTTATTCTGGTTTAAGTTACATGCACTTTTTTTTTTCCCCTAAACCAAAGAACACATTTGAAAAGTATGGATTATGTGATGAGAATGCCAGGTTTTACTAAGCGCAGTGACTTCTAGTCACTGGAAATAGTACAACGACCCACACAGTGAGGGTGGTGACCTAATAGTGGCCCCATTTAACTGTATTCTATGTGTAAATGAAGACCTTCTTTATACCCCCAAACATCGGTTGTATACATTCAAGTTCAGCCTGCCCAGAGGTGTTAAGCAGCTACACTGAATTTTTTCTTTCCACTTTCTCATCCTTCTCCTCTTCCATTCTCTTGTCATCTGAGTCTCATAAACCCCAGAACACTACCGTGGGAAACAGGGCAGCCTTCATGGGTGTTTGACTTGTAGCATTGCACATGACCGCACACTCAGAAGGGCCCCACGCTTGATTGAATGCTCTGCTGTCACCATCTTGAAATTCTTGGTAACGCTTGAACAAGGGGTCCTGCATTTGCATTTTGCACTGAGCCCCGCAAATTATGCAGCCTTTCCTGGGAGGGAAGGTATGAGGAACCGAGAAGCCCCTGAGTCCTTAGAGTCTCTCACTCCATCATTGTGAGTTTCATTTTGGAGTAGCTTAGTCACTGGCCTCTAGTGAGCAGTTTCCAAAAATATGCCAGTGAATATGTGAGAAGCACTCGCTGAAAATTGCAGGTTTCTCAGCCCAGACAAATGATCAGAGTCTCCAGGGATGGGGCCCTGGAATCTGCATTTTCATAGCCTTCCTGTGATTCTCAGTTCACTAAGGGGCTGACAGTCTCTGGTAAATCACACCTCTGATTCAACACACATCTTTCTGTTACTCCATATTGACTGATTCGAGACTAAAGGAGAGGAAACAAAAGAAGATAAATTCTATTACCTTCAGTACACTTTATGTTGCATTGGCAGGGCATAAAAATACTGGTTTGTTCTAAAGAAAGAACTCTCTCTGTTTGATTTGGCGGAGGATGGTGATATGTTCATTTGGGGTTAGGCTACTTTAAACTACTTTTTAGGCAGTTTTTATTTTAATCTATTTCTGCCACCACTGTTAGAGAATAGAATGTTTGGAGTAAGCGATTATGGGTGATCAAGCAGCCGTTTCAACCAAACTTTGCCCGTCAGTGACTTTGCAAAGATCCGTTACAATAAGATCATTGTATTAAAGTCAGTTGACCTAGCCATCAATCATTGTTTGGAATAGAACTTTGGCAGACACTGGAGTTTAGCGGTTAAGAGTCTGCCTTTTGGAAGCAGACAGGCTCCATTTGAATTCAGACCCATCACTTAACAGTGAGACCTTGAGCAATTCTTTAATTCTCCCCCCAAGTCTTAGTTGCTTTTTTAATTGATTAATAAGGATATTAATATACCCTATAGAGTTGTCATGAGGATTAAAGGAGATAATCCAAGTAAAATCCTAGTACACCATGCCTGGCACATAGTATGAGTTCAATAATATCACTGTGTACCCTAGTATGAGTTTAATAATATTACTATTATCAACTATTATGATAGTTGATCCTTGAACAACACTGGTTTGAACTATGCAGGTCTACTTGTACATGGATTTTTTTCAGTAAAAACATACTGCAGGGCTTCCCTGGTGGTGGTTGAGAGTCCGCCTGCCGATGCAGGGAACGCAGGTTCGTGCCCCAGTCCGGGAAGATCCCACATGCCGCGGAGCAGCTGGGCCCGTGAGCCATGGCCACTGAGCCTGTGCGTCCGGAGCCTGTGCTCCGCAACGGGAGAGGCCGCAACAGTGAGAGGCCTGCGTACCGCAAAAACAAACAAACAAACAAAAAACATACTGCAGACTCTGGGGAGGAGAAATCATGAATACGGAGGGCTGACAGCATGAGGGTTGGCGCCCCTAACCCCTACATTGTTCAAGGGTCAACTGTATTACTTTTTGAACTGTCAAGCAAAACTTAGAAATTAAGATCCACGAGAGCTAAATGTAAGGCCAGACACTGTAAAACTCTTAGAGGAAAACATAGGCAGAACACTGTATGACATAAATCACAGCAAGATCTTTCTTGACCCACCTCCTAGAGTAATGAAAATAGAAACAAAAATAAACAAGTGGGACCTAATGAAACTTAAAAGCTTTTGCACAGCGAAGGAAACCATAAACAAGATGAAAAGACAACCCTCAGAATGGGAGAAAATATTTGCAAATGAAGCAGCTGACAAGGGATTAATCTCCAAAATATACAAACAGCTCATACAGCTCAATATCGAAAAATCAAACAACACAATCAAAAAACGGGCAGAAGACCTAAATAGACTTTTCTCCAAAGAAGACATACAGATGGCCAAGAGGTGCATGAAAAGATGCTCAACATCACTAATCATTAGAGAGATGCAAATCTAAACTATGAGGTGCCACCTCACACCAGTCAGAATGGGCATCATCAAGAAATCTACAAACAACAAATGCTGGAGAGGGTATAGAGAAAAGGGGACCCTCTTACACTGTTGGTGGGAGTGTAAATTGATACAGCCACTATGGAGAACAGTATGGAGGTTCCTTAAAAAACTAAAAATAGAACTACCATATGACCCAGCAATCCCACTACTGGGCATATACCTAGAGAAAACCATAATTCAAAAAGACACATGCACCCATTGTTCATTGCAGCACTATTTACAATAGCCAGGTCATGGAAGCAATGTAAATGACCATCAACAGAGATGTGGATAGAGAAGATGTGATACATATATACAATGGAATATTAGCCATAAAAAGAACACAGTTGTGCCATTTGCACGTGGATGGACCTAGAGACTGTCATACAGAGTGAAGTAAGTCAGAAAGAGAAAAACAAATATCGTATCTTAACGCATATATATGGAACCTAGCAAAATGGTACAGATGAACGTATTTGCAAAGCAGAAATAGAGACGCAGACGTTGAGAGCAAATGTATGGACACCAAGCAGGGACGGGGTGGCATGGATTGGGAGATTGGGATTGACGTATGTAACTATGTAACTAGTATGTATGAAGTAGACAGCTGGTGAGGGCCTGATGTATAGTACGGGGGGAAAGAAAAAGTACAGTCTGTTTGTAGGACATAAACTAAGGTAACCTTAAAAATGCATTCCAATGTATGTTAGGTGCAGACAATTACTGTTTGATTCCACTTATACCAGGTACCTAGAACAGTCAAATTCATAGAGTCAGAAAGTACATTGGTAGATGCCAGGGGCCAGGGGGTGGGATTCAGGTGGGGAGGAGAAATGGGGGTTAGTGTTGAATGGGGACAGAGTTTCAGTTTAGGAAGGTGGAAAATTGGTGGATGGATGATGGTGAGAACTGCACAACAATGTGAGTGTACTTAGTGCCACTGAACTGTCCAGTTAAATATGGTTAAAATAGTATGTTTTATATTATGTGACTTTTGCCACAATAAAGAAAAGACATTAAAAGAAAAAGAAATTAGGATCCGTGAAAACGTAGGCACTGAAGCCAAATTGAAATCCTATAGTCAAATACATTTCAGGTATAATAGATGATTCTTCGATATTTTGCCATAGTGATGCACATGATAAACTCATTAATTCAACCTTACAACAGAGATACCAACTTCAAATTAGCAGGCAGGCATGCATGCAAGCATGAAGGTACAGGTGGTTATATATAGGAAAGAGAGGAATACAACGTCAAAATGGATTTGGCACATTTAACAAGTGTGACAATTAATTTTATGTGCCAACTTGGCTTGGCTTTGGTGCAGGCTTGCTTGGTTAAATACCCGTCTAGGTGTTGATGTGAAGGTAGTTTTTAGATGGGATTAGCATTTAATCAGTAGACTTTGAGTAAAGCAGGTTACCCTCCATAATGTGAACGGGCCTCATGCGATCAGCAATCAGTTGAAGTCCTTACGAGAAAAGACTGCAGTCCCCTGAGAAAGACGTCTCCCCGCAGACTGCTTTTGGACTCAAGATTGCAACATACACTCTTCTCTGGTCTCCTGCCTGCCAGCCTGTCCTACAGATTCCGGAGTTGCCAGTCTTTATAATAGCATGAGCTTATTCCTTAAAATAAATGTCAAAATCTCAATCTCTCTCTTTCTGTCTCTCTACATATATATAAAACAGTTGGTTCTATTGCTCTGGAGGACCCTAATAAAAGTGTAATTAATTTTTACATTTTTATTATCATACAGTATCAGTGAGACACAAATATCCAACTGAGTGTTTGTCTCACAAAGTATTTTGGAAGGGAATTATTTTAAGGAAGGGCTTGGGTACTGAATCTTTTCTGTGACATCAGATGAAGCCACTTCCCTGTAACGGAAATTAAAAGAGTTGCAGATCAACAAAGAATATGTCCAGCCATTACCCATGTTTGAAATCGGGACTCTTATCACTGTTTAGTGCTTACCTGTATGCATTGCTCTGCCCTCCATGCTGTGCTGAAGAAGCTGTGAATTTCACAACTGCTCCTGGGCAAGCAATATTGATACAGAATTTTGTTTTTCCATAAAATGGCTCAGCTGGGGTAATTATTTATCTGAACAGGCTGATGTCTTGAGCTTAGTGCCTTTGGATTTCTGCGAGACCAGAGATGGGCATGATTGACAGATAGCTGAAACTCTGTCACCTGGGTAAAACCCTGCTGGTAATGAAGCATTCATACTCAGACCTCACCTTTCTGGACCTGCCAGGCTGCATTTGCTGGCAGCAACTCTGAAAGCTTTCCATGGGAAAATGATGTTTCAAAGGTGCCAATTATAGCACATACGTATTTCACCTTGAGAATTTCAATTGGCAAAGATAATATCATGGGTTGCCCTTAGAGTTTTGATGGGAGGTTCATTTGTACTTAGAGATCTGATCGAAATGCGGTTATTAACAGAGGCTTTGGAAAACAGTGCACAAAAAGCAATAGGGGATTGTTTTTTAAAGCATGTCCTAAAGGACCATTTACCAGCAAGCTCTCAGCTAATGTTTAAACAATCATGGTGTGCAGATAAGCATGTTCTCCTAGAAACCAACTGTATTGTGCCTCCCCGATGGAACATCGTATGTAAATATAAATTAGCTTGTTCTAACCCATGGTGCTGGACACCTAGAGGTGGTTTCTTTCCTTTTGCACAACACAGGAGTGGATGGGAAGGAACACGGAAATTCCTCTCATCTCAGGTTTGTCTAGCTACTCCTTACCGCCTTCCTCCTCCTGCTTCTTCCTAGGGCAGCTCTTAGGCAAAATGATAAAGGAGGAAACTAACATGGGTAATAAAATTAATGCTTATAGAATGTTTACTGTGGACCAAGTGCTTTACATGTGTTATTTTCTTTAGTCCTTACAAAAATCCTGTAAAGTGTAGATTGATGAGGAAGCATTTTTATATCTATCTTCTCTGGAAGGCACTGAGGTTCTGAGATGTCAAATAATCAGTCCAAGGTTATCTAGATAGGTAAAGTCCCAGTATCTGTCTCTTTCCATTTATTTACATATATGTTTTCTTTTCCTGCAAGTACAAGTAAGTCTGTCTCTCCCTCTCTCTGTTTTTCTGTCCCTCCCTCTCTCTGTCTATCTTTCACACACACACACAGACACACACACACACACACACACACACACACACACACACACACACACGCCCTGCCCCTTCTGTTCTTCCAGACTTCTGTTGTACTGGGTGAAAACATCTGATAAACTCATTCTATTCAATTGGTAGACTTAATATACTGTGCCTTCCCTAAGCATTTTAATATAGTAGGTCAGAAAGAGGATGGCGCTTAGTAGAAAGGATTGCTTTGTAAATGGATGTTCAAAATCTGTAGAGAATGTGGCTTTGGGCTGGAGGCTTTCTTTGAATGCCTCAGATAATCCCACTTAGGAACCCCGCTACATCTGGCTGGGCTCCCCTGTGGTTTACCTGTGGTTCCTCTCCCAGACGCAGACGGCTTTCTCCTTAGCGTCTCTTTACTGCCTCTCAGACTTAACATCTTACATACTTTACAACATCCCACCAGTTAGACAAGTACTTTTGTTTGTTTGTTTGTTTGTTTGCGGTACGGGGGCCTCTCACTGTTGTGGCCTCTCCCGTTGCGGAGCACAGGCTCCGGACGCGCAGGCTCAGTGGCCATGGCTCACGGCCCCAGCTGCTCCGCGGCACGTGGGATCTTCCCGGACCGGGGCACGAACCTGTGTCCCCTGCATCGGCAGGCAGACTCTCAACCACTGCGCCACCAGGGAAGCCCAAACAAGTACTTTTTTGAAGGCACTTCTAGTATAGGAATCAAAATGTTGGTTCAATTCCTTGTGTAATGATACTCGATTTCTGAAAAACATTTCTGATTTTAAAATAACCCTTAACTTCACATCCTTCTCATTGTCAAAGGCTTCTTCCTTCACCAGGGGTCTTTATTTGCAGGCCTGAATACATTGGACACTGAACTGGATTTAAGCTCCCTTTTTAACGTTTCCTTAAGCAGTTTGACACAAGTTTTAGATGAACCGAGTCAGATATCCACCTGCCATAGCAAATAGGATGATAAGCACCCTCTTCCGTATGGATGACCCCATTCTACCATCACAACCCAGGAGTGGCCGTAACGAGCAACAGAACCCTTTGCATAGTTATTTTCAGAAATGACAGCTCAGTGGCAATTATGGGAGAACCAAGATCTTCGTTTTTGGCAGGAGCCCTTAGCATTCAGAGGGAGAGTGATAAGCAGCCCAGCAGGGCAAGGCATTTCATTATCTGGGGGTAACATTGGCAGCTAAGTCACTCCAGCAGGTTCATTTAGATGCTGCCTCCATCAAAATTAAGCTTTCTCAAGGCCCACGGCAAGGCTCCCTGGGGCAGAGGTAGGTAAGTGGTACATCAGATCCTCACGTTCTTCAGTGGCCTTGTCACATCTTCCCTGGGGACACGATGCAGCATCCCGCAGCATCAAGAATCCAAAGCCGCCTCCCTACCTGTCATCTCCCTGCGCCTCCACACTATAGAGGTGGCCCTCTAGCACCTGATCTTCAGAGCAAAGCGTCGGCTCTGACTCCCGCTTGTCAGAGACTCAAACCACCTGAGCTCTTTTCCTACAGCAATGCACAGTAGCTGCTGGCTGTGCTCTGCATCTCAATTCGGAAATGTCTGTTCCCATCAAATCCTAGCAGAGAGCAGCAGCTCCTGGGATCTGCCGAACATCAGCCCCTCAGGAATTTCTCGGTTTCATCGAGTCTGACCACTAGAAGGTTACATACTTGGAATGTGTAACTCCAGCTTCCCACAGCCGTGTCTTCACAGAGCTGCGAATTTAACATGATGCCCTTGGCTTTGGTCTGGGGTCGATCTGAGAAAGGAGCACATAAAGAATTCTACTGCATTTCCCAGAGCTGCTCTAACTAACGCTGGCCAGCGCCCCAGAGAAATCAGGAGAAAATCCTCCGAAGAGTTAGGTCATCATTGCAGAGAGTTTTTCTTCTGATGAAAGGGGATGCTTCTGTTCGTATGATATTAACAGCTCTTTAACGCATCATGTTTCCTTTTTGCCTAAGCTGCCAAGAGCCCCCAGGGATAAATTGCTGTCTCAGTTGCAGAGGCTTTCTTTACTTAAGCTTGGGATATAATTGTCCCGCTCTCTATCCCCTTTCAGCACTCGGCATTTCCTTGACATGAAGCTACACGTTATCATGTTTCTCTCACCACCATACCCCTAAATAGCTATTTGTTACCCTTATTTTATAGATGAGGAAAATAAGGAAGTGGGGGATGAAGTGACTTGCCCCAGTCAAAAAAGTCCCTTTGGGAGCTTTGTTGGTTATAAGCAGTAAACAAGGGAGTGGAAAAAAGGCAGTGAGTAGTCACAGTACAGGCTCTGAGTCTAAGTAACAGCTCCTGTGGTGGTGGTAGTTAGGTGACACTGGCAGCCACTCATTCTGTTAACACGGCACTTGCTCAGCAAACCAGACGCTCTCATGTCAGGAAAGCCATTATGGTGGACCTGCCAGTCTGAAGGCTAAGAAAAATGTTTACAATAAAAACTTAACATAGAATTCAAGCATCCACATTAAAAGATAGAGATCTTGTGTATACATGTTTCGCCCTATTATTAGGCAACAAAATTTAGAGGACAACTAATTGTAATTTAAGTAATTTGTTTAATACAGTACCTAAAATTTCTGTCAGATAAGCATTTCCTGAGAAGATCAAAATATATGGTTATTTTACTTTTTCCCATTTGGATCTCTTTCAATTTCTGCAGTTTATTAGCTTGGTTCAGTGTCTTTGAGCATTAGTCAACATTTACAATGTAGGTTTTTATGATTCTGGGAGAAGCAATTGCTTCCAAGGGAGAAAACATTCTGTAAATTACATGTAAATGTTTTCACTTGGATGAGTTCTTTTGCATCTGTGCAGAGGATCATTTTAATTTACACAAGAATGAAGGTTTTCCGTGATTGAATGTAGTATGCATGCTTGTGTATCTAATTTCCACTGCATTTATACAGGAGTCTAGCAGACACAAGGGGCATTTTGTTATAATGTAAGTGCTACTTAAAAATAAAATAAAATTATAATAAAAAGCCAAGGATTAGTGTGGCATTTCTAATTTATCTCAGAGCTGTCCCTCAGAGTGGGTTGGAGCAGGCCTGAGTCATGTAATTTGGCATTATGATGCTTTAAAGATACAGGCCATAACGACTTCATCACAGGAACAAAACAGATGAGAATCTCAGAAATGTGATTGACAGAAAGCATCAAACCATCTCCCCTTGCCTCACAGTTACACATTTTGGAGTACAGGGGATTCTTCGTACGTAGAAACTGTGCTACAAATCACTCCTCTTGCTTTTTTTCTTAATCTCTGAGATTATATAACCTTTTGTAAAAAATTGAGTAATTGAAAATCCAAATGATAATGAATGTATCAGTTAATTCGGCTTCTTCTCTGTGCTATTAAAACATTTCAGAGAAATAATAGCTTCTCGTCTGTTTATTGACAGTGAAAAGGATGTGACATTTTGACAGGAATCAGTTTCTAGGGTGAAGACAAATGTGCAGGTTTTGATGTCCTAATTTTATTGCTGCATCACTGCAAATGTAATAATAAAGGCCACTGAAATGTGGAAATGGGTGTGAATATTTGCCTTTTCCCATTTCAGACCCATAGGACTTCTTTCCTGTTTATCTTATTAAATCTGCATTATTAAATGCCCTAATTTAATGCAAGGTTATTGCTTAAGAGTTCAAATGCATACATACCAGCCAGTTCTAAGGTTTTTTGTTTTTTTTTTGTGGTACGCGGGCCTCTCACTGTTGTGGCCTCTCCCGCTGCGGAGCACAGGCTCCGGACGTGCAGGAGCAGCGGCCATGGCTCACGGGCCCAGCCGCTCCGCGGCATGTGGGATCTTCCCGGACCGGGGCACGAACCCGTGTCCCCTGCATCGGCAGGCGGACTCTCAACCACTGCGCCACCAGGGAAGCCCCTAAGTTTTTTTTGTCTCAGAGCTGCTCCTCCTTTATGACTCCTTTGTTAGATACAATTAAATTTTTAGCATTGTTTTTCTACATTCATTTTTTTCCCCAGTCATTTCTTCCCTTTGGCCATCTTGGGAAATAAAGTGGTGGAATTTCCCCTGACTTACAACAGAGAGAAAAGATGGTCTGAAGGAGTACGGGCACTATGCCCAGGATTAGTGTTGGCAGAGAGAGCTGATAGCTTACCGTCTCCAGGGACGGCCAGCACATTTAAGCAGGTGTGGTCCCAGGTGGAGTAGAAACCAGTGGCCGTGTGATATGTTTTTCTTACATCCAGCAAGATGCCTCCTTCTGACTTGCTTTGCTGTGGAACAGGTAGAGAGCAAAGGCTAGCCTCAGGTGGGTTTCCCAGCACACCTGCAGTTGCAGTATCTTTGGAAAGGACTTGTGATTTAAAGTTTTGAAATCCAGGTGCCCCAATCTCTGACCTTCCAGTTAGTTACTCGCCTGTAGGGTCATAATATCTCCCATAATTAATAAAATCCATTTATCACAAACAGTTTTAAACTAATTTCAAGCTCCCTAAAGCTCAGGTAATTAATTGTTGAATGTGCATATGGGGTGTTGCTATGAAGTCATTCACTTTGAAATAGAAGTAAAGTGTATTAGATAAATAAAAAAAACTTTCAACCTCCTGTTTTCTTCATAATATAGTTGGCTTTTGTTGGCCCACCTTATCTCCATTTAATTGTTTTATATTAGATGTGCTAATTATACAAACATTAATGTTTGATCTAATTCCATTTAATTCTTCAGTATTCAGGGTTATCTGCCATATATTGAATTGAACAACACCTAAATATGACTCTGTGACGTAACTGCCACAATATTTGCACCACTGGGGAGTTGTCCTCTTGGGAAGAAATAGAAACCTTAAACAATTTATTCACCATAGCTTTAGTTAATAACAGAATAGGAGCTACTTCTATCTTGATGCTGCTACTAATTTTGCTTTCAAACCAGGATCCAGTCTTTAAGACTTAGAAAACTTTAAATAACCTTTTTTTAAAAAGCTTTAGGAATCATGTATTGAACCAATTAACTCCATAAGTCTGCATATCAATATATTCCTTCCTAAAAGTCCTCTGCACTGCCAAGATTACCTTTGTCTCTCAAGTGGATTGTAAGGCATCCTATAGGATTGTAAGGCATCCTATCTATTGTTATATAAACCTGGTAAATCTGAAGTAAATTCAGATACACGTTCAAAGTTTTACAGCCTTCACTTAGTAGCAAATTTCATCATCTAAATTTGACCCAACCCTTTTTTCTAAAATAATAAGATAAGGCTGGATCAAGATAGTGGCTGCAACAAAATACTTTGCTTTTCCTTTTACCCCAAGCTTCTTGAAATAACAAAATAAAATTTGTATGAATTAAACTTTCTGGTAAACAAGAAAAGTACAACATGAGGGAACCAGAAATTCTGAGGAACTATGAAAATTTTAAAAAGCAACAGGATCAGATCCACGGGGAAAGGAGATTGTAAAAAAGCAAAGCAAAACAAGTCAACACTGCTCAGATTAAATATGAGAGATGACTACCACTGGGGCATTAATTTTACAGGGACACTCGAAGCTCAAGAACAATGAACACAAGTAGCGGTGAAGCACCTTTGAGCGATGCTCATGGTGATTGTACAGCTACTGTATTGGGGCTGCCTGGCCAGCAAGCCGTTTTTCTTCCTTGTTTTTTTTTGTTGCACTGTGGGCAGCAAAAAAGCTTAGATGGTTTCGTGGGAAAATTCTACTGCACGTTTAAAGAACATATACTTCCTACGTTACATACATAATTCCAAAGAAGAGAAACTATTAGGAAGCTTTCCAATTCCTTCTTTAATGCTAGCATGACAGAATAAAGTGCCATAAAATAAAAATAAAGCTGTAGTTCAAGCTCATTTTTGAATTTAGATATGATCATCCTAAATAAAATACTTGCAAATCAAATCCACCAATGTATTAAAAAGGGTATTTCTCAGGAACACAGGGATGAGTCATCATTGATTACTCACTATGTTATAATGTATTGGAAATAGTATCACCACCTTAACAGATTTTAAAACTTAAATCCATATGTTCATCACTGTGGCTGCCAAAATTGCATTTGATGTAATTCAAATTCTGAGCAAAGCAATGAAATGAGAAAGAGTCACACAACCACCCGCCCAAACCCAAAATATCCCTCAAAGCACACTCAGAGAAGAAGGAAAAAAAAAAAAACTTTATACTGTAAAGTGCATCTAATCAAAAGCAAAGGCAAATTTTGAAGAATTTTCCATCAAAGTTACTAAGAAAGGAATGCCTGTGTGGCTCACAGCCTCCAGTGTGACCTTCCCCCTCCTGGTGTTCATACCTTTGTGTAATTCCCCTCCCTTAGAGTGTGGGCAGGACCTGAGACTCGCTTCTAATCAACAGGATATGGCATAGTGGACAATGTCGCTCCATGATTTTGTAATGTTACACGGCAGAGTGGTGAGATGTCATGCTTGGATTACATTATGTTATATAAAGCTCCATCTTGCTAGAAGATTCATTCTCTTTCCCTCTTCAACTGCCCTTGAAGAAGCAAGCTGCCACACTGTAAACTGCCTACGGAAAGGACCACGTGACAGGGAACTGTGGGTTGCATCTAGGAGCTGAGGAAGCCTCTAGCCAATAGTCAGCAAAAAATTCTAAAGCTCTCAGCCCTCTAGCTACAAGGAAATAAATTCTGCCAACAACTTGAGTGAGCTTGGAAGTAGATTCTTCTCCAGCTGAGCCACCAGATGAGAATGCATACATAACCATAAGCAGTATCTGAGTTTCAGTTTTTCTGCATCCTCACGAGCACTAGATATGATTGGTCATTTTAATTGTAACCATTCTGTTATGCAAGCAGTAATACCTCATTGTGATTTTAATTTGTATATCCCTAATGACTAATGATGTTGACCATTTTTTCATGTACTTATTATCCATCCATAGGTTTTCACTGGTGATGTGTCTGTTCAAACTCTTTTGCCCATTTTATGTGATATTATTTGTTTTCTTATTACCAACTTTTGAGAGCTTTTATATACTTATAATTAAGTTCTTTATCCACTATGTGTCTCGCAAATGTTATTCCTGTCTGGGGGTTGTCTTTTCATTATCTTACTCGGGTATTTCAAAGAGCAGAAGTTCTTAATTTTGGTGAAGTTCAATTTATAATTTTGTTTCTCTTATGGATATGCTTTTGGCATTGTATCTAGAAAATCTTTGCCTTAACCAAAGTCACATAGATTTTCTCCAGTAATCTTCATTCATTTGTGTAGATCCCAGTTTCATTTTTCTTTCTGCTTGAAGAGCTTAAAATGTTTGGTATTGCAGAACTGTTGGTGATGAGTTCTTTCCATTTGTGTATATCTAGAAACATTTTCATTGAACCTTAATTTCAAAAGATATTTTCATCAAATGAAGAATTCTAGGCTGATGGTATTATTCTTTCAATACTTTTTAAATTGATGCCGCACTGTCTCTTAGCTTGCATTGTTTCTGATGAGAAATCTGCTGTCATCCTTATCTTTGTTTCTCAGTATGTAATATGTTTTTTCTCTGCTTTTAAGATTTTCTTCTTATCACTGCTTTTAAGCAATTTAGTTATGATGTGCCTTAGTGTAGTTTTCATATTTCTTGTGCATGTGGTTTTTCCCTTGGATCTGTGGTCCCTGCAACTGTAAATGTTTTCATCAAATTTGAAAGATTTTGGCCATTTTTTCATATTTGTTTTGGTTCCTTCAACCTCTCTTCTCCTTTGTGTATGCCAGTTACGTGTATATTTGCTCACTTGAAGTTGTCCTCAATTCACTGATGCTGTATTTTTTTTTTTACCAGTCATTTTCACCATTTAATTTTGAACAGTTTCTATTGCTGTGTTTTCATGTTCACTATTTTTTTTATCATTGTTGGCAATGTCTAATCTGCCATTAATCTCATCTGCTGTATTTTTACCTTGCCCTTATGTTTTTCATCTTGAGAAGTTTTAGTTGGGTCCTTTCAACATCCTTCATGCCTCTACTTAACATGTTCAGTCGTCACATGTTCAGTCTCTAGCTTCTCAAACATATGGAACACAGTTTTAGCAACTGCTTCAATGTCTTATTGTACTAATTCTAAAATCTGTGTTGTTTCTGGGTCAGTTTTGATTGGTTGATTGATCTTCTCCTCATTAAGTGTTGTACTTTCCTGCTTCTTTGCAGGCTGTGTAATTTATTATTAAATGCTAAACATTTTGCATTTTACCTTATTGGTTGCTAGATTTTTGTATTCCTAGAAATATTCTTGAGCTTTGCTCTGCAATGTGGCTAAGTTACTTGGAAACGCGTTGATCCCTTTAGATCTTTACTGTGGCAAGACACTTCTTTGGTCCTAATCAGTGCTCCCGAACTATGAGGTTTTCTAATCTAGCTGTTGGAGACACACTACTCTCAGCCCTGTGTGGGCTCTGGGCACTGCTCACTCTAATCCTTTGGGTTGGTTCTTTCCTTGGCCTCAGGTAGTTTCCTCACACACATGCATTGATCAGTACTCAACTGAATTCTCACAGGGAACAGGCTGCAGATCCCTGGAGGTCTCTCTCTGTGCTGCTCTTCCCTCTCTGATATGCTGCCCTCCCTGGACTCCCAACTCTGTCACCTCAACTCAGAAGCACTGCCAGCTTCTGCCTGGGTTCCCCTTCTCTGCACCATGCCTAGAAACTCTCTCCAGGTACTCAGCTGGGACAGTCATGATATGATTACTTTTGGTAATATAATTAAAAAAAAATTTTTCTGGACCAGGAAAAAAAACACCATAGGCAAATATAAAGGGCAAATGTGAGATTGAGGAAAAATATTTCTTACATGTGTAGCAGAAAGAAGATTAATATTAAAAATATACAAAATATAAATCAATAAGAAAAAATAATCCAAGAGTATAATGGTCAAATTTACAGGAGATGGAGCCAAATATGTATAGCTAAAATACATATAAACTTCTACTTGATCTACTTAATCACGAAGGCAATGTAAATGAGGTGTAATTTTTTAAATTATCTGATAGTAAATAATAAAAAGATCAATGAATTTTGGCATTGGCACTGGTGCATGGAAATAGAGGCTCACGGAGACAACGGAGAGTAGTATACATTTGGATGTTCTTTTTGGATGGAATTTAAGCAATCTTTATTAAAAGATTAGGTACACATGCTCTTCGACTCAACGATTCCAATTCTAGCAGCCTGTCCTGTATTTATACTACTTGCATATGTGCATAACATTTTTCAAAGAAGGATTCACTAAAAATAAAACTGGAAACAACCTAAATGACCATCCTTTGACAATGGTACAATACACTATTGTACCATATTGTAGAAAACTATAGAGCTACTAGAAAGAATGTGGTATCCCTATATGATTTGACAGATGACTATTTCTAAAGATATTATTAAATGAAAAAAGTACAGAGTAATACATATAGTAAGATCCCATTTATTTTCAAAAATATAACATATAAATAACCTTATGTTCTCTTCTATGAGTATATATTCTTAAGAAAATGTAAAAGCAGTTTTTTAAAAAATGGAAGGCTATGAATTTAATGCTCAGTCATGATTACCTCTGGGAATGGGGGGAGCTGGTTAAAGGGCGACATTCATACTCTCTACAACTTCTGTATCGCTCATATTCTGGCAACAAGTAATCTATGTATTATTTGTGTAATTATAAAATTAGAACATGGGGAAAACTGAATGCCAAAGTAAAGGAGAGAAAAAGAAAGTAAAAAAGAATGAAAAGAAGGAGAAATGCAGTTTTTTTTCTTACACTTTCATTTTATTAATTTAGTTTTGCTTAAGCATGGACCAAGGTGGAGCTGATATTACAACCTCAGAGATGTTTTCCTGCACTCAGCAATTTTTTTGTACATGGGTCAAATTCTCTTCCACAAATCCATCTATGATCTCTGAATGATTCAGGGCTGTATATCACCTTTCTCCGTACTTGTTTACATTTTCACTCTCAAAGTCACGCCTTAAATTGTATATCTTGAGTATTAACACTCAAATTATAAGTTTCCCCGCCAAAATGAGCATAGCATTGCAGTTAAGACTAAGGGATTTAGGGTCAGATTATCTGGATTCAAGGGAAAATGCCGTTTTGAGATTTATAACTGACTGGTAGAGGTCATGTGAAATATTTAAAGTTAGTTTACACATTTATGGTCTGTTTGGGGGGCGCCGTAGGACAGAGAGGGATGTAATAGAATTTTAAGGGTGTTGTAAATAGTCATTATTCCTTTGTGGAATGTGGATTTGGACCTTCTCTCAATGTGTAAGAGAAGCCGTACCATTTGGGGAGCAGGGGAAGCAGAGGCTTTCAACTCTTCAGCTGATTGTTAAGGACAGACAGGTAATATTATAAAATCTAATGTAAGAAAATTAAGTTTAAAAAATGAGAAATCCAGTTCTGAACTCATTTAAGTTTTCTCCCCAGATCTAAGATAAAAGCACATCAGTTGTAAATGCTCAGTGTTTTCCACAGTGATGGAGTTTAAATTAAAACAACAACAACAAAATCTGGAGTTTAATAGGAAAGCAGAGTCCATTGTGTAAGTGAGCCTTTTGGCTGGAGATGCCTGGGGCAGGAAGGACAGAGACTAGATTCCTGTGACGTCCCATTTCTCCTGGCTCCAGCCCTCTTTCAGATTCTGGGTATCTATGGCATGTTTGTTTAAACAAGAATTTGTCACTGGGCAACAGCCCTATCCAGGGATCAGGAGACTGAGCACGTGACAGCGTCTGACCATGTTGTGTGGCTAGCCTTGGGCGACAATGACAGAGGAGTCAGGCTCGCCTTGGTTGGCGACGCTATAGCCCCTGAAACCATCCTCCCTCCCCCACTTCCACTTCCCCTCCTCTTCCCTCTCTCTCTCCTCCTTCCTTCCTTTGTTCTTTCGTTCTTTTATTCAACTCAACAATTTATGGAGCAGTTACTGTGTCAGGCATTGTCCTAGTGGAAATATTGGAAAGAAAGCAGTGCATACAACAGAGGAAAAACCTTCATGGCAACAACTCCTTACTTCGTAGCTATTTTCAGAAATCAAACTTTCAACTATAAAAATTGACTTTCCTATCAGGGAGAGTAACGCCTGAGTGATTGTGAATTTCTAGCTGTATTTTCTAGTGGAACTTGTATTATGCATTGCAAATGAATTAACATTTCAGTTTATAAACCAAGCCCTCATTGTTTTAACTTCGTATGAATTGAACCCCTAGGGTAGAATTCTGTTTGCACCAACAAAATTCAGATTTGTGACCTGTAAATCAAAGTTTACATCTGAAGTTCTGCTGTCCTAAAGGTCTTGTCTTGGTTTCCTCTTTGAATGACATCTTTTCCTACGTCTCAAATGCCTCCATCCTTAGCGAGTGGCTCCAATCGGTAATTAATTAAAAAGGAAAAGATCAGAGAATTTGGAATAAGAGACAGGATGTGAGAGATGGTACCTAACACACAGAGGCAGATCCGGGGTGATGGCCCTTGGAGGCATACACCATCTGCTCATACATTTTAAAATTCCCTCAGAGTGGATTTAGGTCCTTTCCGGAAGTTCCTTTATTCCATTGCCGCAACTGTAATACTCCTCTCTGAGCTTCTGGAAAATACTCTAGGTCACTTCAACTACTAGCACTGCTTAATAATAATAACTTTAAAAGTACTCAGTGTGTGTTGGGAATCGTAATTAGTATTTTACATCCTCACATCCACACTCGAGGTGGGTGGTGTTATTATCCCATTTTACATAGGAGGACACTGAGACTAAGAGGACTTACATAATTTGTCCAAGGTCATTACATTATGGGTCCAGAATTTGAAGCCAGAATCTGACTCCAGACTTCATGCCCTTCGCCACTGGACTCTGCTGCCTCTCCATTATTATTATTCAAACTAATACAAAAATCAAAGTAAAACATGGGATGGAACCCACAAGATTGTCATAAGGTTTAAACAGCACACTAGGTACCAAACACTTAGCAGAAGTCAAGATGCTGATCTTCCGTCTCTGAATAAACTCCATTTTTCATCCTCCCTCTTAAAATGTGATAGTTTCTACTGGATAAGTTCTGAGCATATGTTGATAATCTCCCTTGATCTGTGGTTTACTTATGCTTCCATTTAGCAGATTATAAGTGCATGAATTTTTTAGCATCCATGTTAAACTGCTGTTCATGTTAAATTTTTTCTCCTTTTTTCACATTAAATTTATAGTCATCTAAAATTGATTTTTTAAAAGATGAACTATCATTAAGCATGTCATGCTCACTTTTGTACTTGTATAGAGGCAGTTTTAGGTGTATTTCTGTCTTACTCAGTTTGTGCTGCTGTAACAATGTACCATAGACTGGATGGCTTATAAACAACAGAAATTTATTGCCCACAGTTCTGGAGGCTGGACATCCAAGACCAAGGTGCCAGCGTGGTCAGGTTGGTGAAGTCTGTCTTCTGGTTTGCAGATTGCTGACTTCTCCTTGTATCCTCACATGGGGTAGAGCAGAGAGAGGAAGCCAGTGCTCTTGTGACTCTCATAAGGGCACTAATCCTATTCATGAGGGCTCCACTCCATTCATGAGGGCTCCACCTAATCCTAATTACCTTCCAAAGGCCTGACCTCCTAATACCATCACATCAGGGGAGGGGTGGAGTTTCAACATATGAATTTGGGGTGGGGGGACACAAATATTCAGTCTGCAACAACTACTTTCTAGCCTTTTCTCTAGACATACATTTACATATACACATTTACATAAAAATGCATGTATACATTTTTGGTTAATAACCTCATTTTTCTTAGTGCGTATATCATGACTGTTTCTCCATGTCATGAAAGATTCTTCTGAAACATCATTTTCAAACACTGTATGGTATTCCATTACATGGTTTTACTTTATTTAACCTCTCACCACTTGGTGGACTTCTACCTCCTTTCTCAGGTTTCTAATAGCCCATTTCTAGTATTGACTCCTTTGGTCACCCAGATAAATAACTTCAAAATCTGCCCAGGTCCTAAATGAGGCAATCTTGTCCTGAAGCTATTGTTCAAAGATGTTAGCAGTACATCTGAAAGATCTGTTGAGGGGAGATGTCTTGCTAAGTAGTATTTATGCTTCCTCTAATGCAATTCTTTTTTTTTTTTTTTTTTTTTTCTGTGGTATGCGGGCCTCTCACTGTTGTGGCCTCTCCCGCTGCGGAGCACAGGCTCCGGACGCGCAGGCTCAGTGGCCATGGCTCTCGGGCCCAGCCGCTCCGCGGCATGTGGGATCTTCCCGCACCGGGGCACGAACCCGGCAGGCGGACTCTAGGCCACTGCGCCACCGGGGAAGCCCTAATGCAATTCTTTAGGAAAGCTTATATTAAACACTACAGAAACAGACCGCATTTCACTTTGAGGACATTGATACGCATATGAGCTTTTTGTAGATAGTTATATATTTACATATAATTAATATCTGTAGTGCGTTTCACCATATACCAGCTACATACTTGATCTTATATAATTCTCACGAGAAGCCCATTTTAGCAGTGAAGTAACCGAGGCTCCTCGTGAATCAGTGGCAAAGAGACTCCCACCTGAGTCTTGTGCTTCCAGACTCTGTGCTCGCTTCTGTCTAAATGAGGATTAGATTTTGACTCATTAGCATTTCAGCGTTAGGAGGTATTAGCGTATCGGCAGGCTGCTCCGGGCAAAATGGAGCTTTCTCATCTCACCTCTCATTAATAAAAAGTATTTAGCGGGAAGGAATTGCTTCCGAACTTGATTAGTTAAAAGCCAATAGCCTAACTCCAGCATCAAGATACATAGTAGTTGATCTCGTTTGGTGAAAAGCGCAGCAGCTGGGAGGAGCGCGGGCCAGCCCGCACCACTGGCCCCGCCTTCCCTTGCAGATGGTGAAATGTTCTCTGTAATGTATTGTCATTAGAGGTGACAAAGTCCTTAACAGCTGTGAACATTACGAGTGCAACAATAAAACATGATTTTTCTCCCCCAGAAAATGCCCTTGTTACAGTGCTCAAAAATGAGTTAGAGATGATTTCTTTGTTGCCCCCATGGACCCTTAACAGGAATATATTCAAGGTTTTCTGGGGTTTGCATCCTTATAAATTTATTCTTGTCAGGTCCAGCCACGTATCAGGCTCCCAGAGTGAAATATGAGAAGGAAAATGGAAGCAGAACCAGGTGCTGACACACTTGCCAGAGGAATTCAGAGTGAGGGAGATGGTCCCAGGCAAAGTAGTTAGCCCAAGCTAGAGAATCGCAGGGGCCATCCTCTGCTCCCCTCCTGGTCCTGCCATGATTCAGAGACTGCAAAGCCGAGCAAATGAGAGTAATGAAGGATCTGATTCCCTTACTCTGCCTTGGCTTTGCTGCCAATCATACACCCCCAAATCCTAATAAAAGCACATGGCGCCTCAGGATAGGAGATGGAAGATCAGAGACAGATGCTGACAGATCTGTGACCTTGTCCACGTTAGAAAATCAGATTGCCTGTAAGGGCTCCACAGCAGTTGGAATTCAGAGTGGTATAAAGCCTACCCAAGTGGGCAGAGACACCATTCCAAATCAGCCACCATGCTAGTCCTGGGAAACCTGAACTGGAACTATTGACTTCAAAGGGCATTTTAGAAAACAGGACTCCAAAGACAGATTTAAAGAGACAGCTGGCGTTACACACTAATATTTGATCAGTGAAGGCAAGAGGGAGTGTGTTGCACATGATAGAGCTTTAGCCAGCCTATTTTATCTTAAAATGTTTTATTCACCTTTTATGTAACTTCTCTGCAATTAAAGTGTTCCCTGACTGGGGAACTTTGTTATTTTCCTGTTACTTTATGAAATCCTCAAGCGGTCACATCAGGGTCTTTGTCCTTTGATTCAGTTCGATCTGTAGCTCTTTTATTTGGTGCAGTGTACGGCTGCTGGGGATGGGGGATAAGATGACTGAGGTCTGGTCCCTGCCCTCACTCACTTAGAGTCATGATGGATTGCGCCGAGCTGGGTCTGGAGGGAGCTCAGAGGCAGGACAACTCATTTTATCTGCGACTTAAAGGAAGGTGATGTAAATGGGGGCTGATTTCCGAGCCCTGGAGGCAGAGGAACCCGCTCCCCCCACTACCACCAGGAAAGTAGGAGGTTAGCACGAGCCTCTGCAGGACAGCCTGTGCCTGCTCTGCCGGCAGACAGGAAGGAGGGTGGGTGTAGGGAAGGGAAGGGATGTGCAAAAATGAACCTAATAACAGAGAGGGACAGATTGCATTTTTTAAAAAGGAAGTGTTATTTAAATTGAACACTTTAAATCAACTATACTCCAATAAAAATTTTTTAAATAAAATAAAATAAAAGATAAATTGAGAGTAGTAAAGTTTCCTTTGGGCTAAAATATTACATTGGGGTGTTCTTTTTAAAAAATCCATTGGAGCAATAGAAAAGAACGTTAACAACAAAAACCACGTCACCAGCAGAGTTTGCAGTTTGGGGTTTTGGTCACAACAGTCATTCTCCAAATCTTCATAGTAACAGTATTGAAGTACTGACACATACAGCACAGACACACCTCAAAAACGCGGTATCAGCGAAAGAGGCCAATGACAAAAGGCCTCTTTAGTTATCATTGTATAATTCCATTTATATGACTTGTCCAGAATAGGCACATCTGTAGAGACAGAAAGTAGAACTGGATTGGGGTGGGGAATGACTGCTAATAAGCACGTTTTCTTTATGAGGTGATAAAAAAAGTTCTAAAATGAGATTATGATGATTAGATTAGATTGCACTCTGTAAATATACTGAAAATGGCTTCGTTGTACATTTTCAGTGGATGAATTTTATGCTACATGAGTTATATCTCAATAAAACTGTACAAAGAAATCTTCCTAGGCCCAGCTTCACATGCTTGGTTAAGCAAGTGTCCCTTTAGGTTTAGACATAGGAAGGCGAAAGGTCACCTGCTTGGGTTGTGCCTGATTTGGCGGAAATGTGTCCTTGGTGACAGTAGATGATGCTTCTTAAACCACATCACTGGCCTTAGGTCCCCGCATTGTTTCTGGGCCACCCTGACCTGCCCGTAGCTGTTGCAGTGGAAGGAGAACTGGCCTGGTTGCCAATTTATAAATTTACAGCAAGAGATGTGACTGTCCAGGGAACTTGATACCCATTTTTTCCAGCCAATGCATCTTCTCTCTTTTTAAAAATCTAAATATATGCTGAACTATGATCAGACGATTATTTGGTAAGCACTGAATCATAATAAGCGAAGATTCTAGGCTCTGTAAACAAGTGGGTTAATTTTCCGATAATAATTTATTTATCTCCCTCTAGGACAGGACATGCTGGGTTATGTTTGAGGCAGAGTATCCTCTGCCCCAGAGAGAATGGAGACTTCCTCTCTGACATAAGAATTTTTTTTTTACCAAACTCACCAATAACAGCTCTACCAAAAGATCAAAATATTCTCATGTTAAATTCTTCACACCGCCTATTAGATTATAACCAACTTTTTGCTCTCTTTATTTCTGACCGAGGAAATACTTTATCTCTAAGGTCCTTTTTGCATAATCTGGTCTTTTTCATTGTGTGCAAATTATGTAGTTTACCTTTAAGAATTTGGAGAGGGAATTCTCTGGTGGTCGAGTGGTTAGGACTCTGTGCTTTCACTGCTGAGAGCCCGGGTTCGATCCCTGGTCGGGGAACTAAGATCCCTCAAGCCATGTGGCACAGCCCCCCAAAAAAAAAATATATATATATATATTCATAATTTAAAAAAAGAATTTGGAGAGAGCTTTGCTGTCACCATATAAGCTTACAGCATAACAGATAATCATATAATGTCACGTATGTACATACATATGTGTATATATGCATATGTTTAATCATAATCAAGCAGATAGTAATATATCACCATATAGTCAGTAAGAGCATTCTGACTGATGATTGTGAAAATTAGATTGTATGTGTTAACAGTGCATTGAAAACCATAAAGCATTCTCCTTAATAAAGATATTAATGACCAGCTCTAGAACCAGATCAGATTCGGGACAATCACCATATACAACTTAAGTACGCAGGAGTTATGGGACTGGGGGCTAAGGACCAGATGGAGAGAACATCACTGTGCAAGGCAGAGGTCTCAAACTGCATGCCCCTGGGGTCGCTCAGCCCCACAGTGTGTTTTTATAAAGCCCTGCGGATTTGAAAAGTCTTGATTGACTGCCAACATTTAAAACGTAGAAGAAATCACATAAGGGACATATCTTCCACTTCCACTGGAACAAAAAATTAGAGTATCTGGCAAGCCTAGGATTATATTTTCACGACAACAGTGGCAACAGGTTTAGAGAAAATAGGAGCTCTTCAGAGTGCCCCAGGCTTCACTGTTCCCTCTTGTCTGACTCTTGCCTGCTCTGCTGATTTCCATCACCAGAGTGGCATTTGTAGGCATTTGAGTTGTGACCCCTGTATGTGGAATAAGTTCAGGGGTTCTGGGAACTTTGCTTGTTTCAAAAACCTTTTCTGTAAGGCTTGTATTCTGCAATTCGATGGAAGAGCTCATACCCCAGGTAGCAGTAAATTTTTCACACCAAGTTATAAAATTGTTAATTTGGGCCCCTTCCTGGGTAGAAGTTTTTGTTGAGTTGGGAGAGAGACTGTGGTGCCCAGCTCCTGGGATGCAGGCAGATGAAGGAATCCTGGGGAGAGAAGGAGCTCAGGAAGCAAGGAGGTAGATGGATGATGCTAAAAGTAAAACTGCATCTATTTGATAAATTTTTTCATCTCTTTTAGACAGACCGAGTCTCCATGAAGTCTTGGAGACTGAGTCCTAATGCACAGTCCCCAGGAGCTGGGCCAACAAGGAATGTATTGTTGGTTTTGAGCAGGCACAGGGGAGCCATGATAACAGCCGGAGAGCCAGTCCAGAGTGAGGATGTACCCCACCTGTCAGGCTCCATAGAGGGTGGGTCAAAGGAGAAGGAAGGCGTGTGACACATTGCTTATATACACCAAAATGGCTTGCATGAAACCATGATTATGTTTATTTTTGTGATGTTGAGTTGATAAAGGTTTATCAGCCATGATACATTCTGTGAAACATGCAGGAATTTGCAAGAGCTCACTGGGAGATGAGCCAGTTCTCTTTTTCCTTTTGTTGTTTTGCTGGAGATGCAGAAGTGTACACACAGGTCATTCGTGATGAGCAGTGCCATGATAGTAAAGCCAGTGTCATGATGAATAGTGTTGCCCTGGACTGTGATGTTGAAGCAGGTGAGATATGAGGAAGGAGGCTAATGGGTGCTTGGCCGGCAGGTCATCTGCCAAAGGGAAATGAAGAATTGCAGTAGTTCCCTTGGTAATTCTGGAAAAGCAGGAACCCTCTCAATTTTCTCCCTAGTTGTGTCAGTTATCTATATCATTTTGAATGCAGGCAGCTTGTCTACTCAAACACTGTAAGCCAACCTATTGCTGGCAGATCTCAGGAAGGTAGGAGGCTAGGTGGCTCCTCAGATTAGAGGTAGATGCCACTTGTCATGTTTTTATTGTTAGTTTCAAAAGGAAAAAATTACTAGTCTGTCCCTCTAGAAGTTATTATGAATGTTTTGCCTAATCTAGTTTACTATGAAAGAGGAAACTAAAGATTTTGTTCATAAACAACTAAATTTATTTAAAGACCGGAGTAGGGTCTGAGTGTTCAGAACCTAATTTTTCTGAAGGAATCATATTCGTATACAAGTAGAAGAAATAGCATTAATAGTTTAAGAGTTTAGGATGTGGAGACAGACAGTTGGGGTTCAAATCATAGTTTCACCAACTACTAGCCACATTGCTTTGAGCAAGGCACTTAACATCTCTTTGCCTCAGTTTCTTCATCTGTAAAATAGAACAATAGTACCAGCATTATAGGGATGTTATGAAGATTAAATGGGTTTATATACATAAAGAACTTAGAATAGTACCTGACCCATAGTACGTACTCAGTAAATAGCAGCTAACTGATGGTTTATACATCTATACACACACGTGTGTTTGCATAGAAGTATGGTAGTTAATTGAAACGCTAAGTTATTCAAAGCACATTTGAATAAGTGAAAAGAAATTTTTGCACAAATAAGAGAATTCATCAGGTATCATTCTTGAGGAACACAAAAATGACTACTTGATGTGATTAGGTAAGAGCTTTTGTTATCTTCTCCTTTGCTTAAGTTCATTCTGCTTTCATTCATTGTAATGTGTTAAGAGACTGTATGCTCTTTCTAAAGTAGTTTTTCCCATGCTGGGTAAATAAATTCTTTATAGATCATTTTTACATTCTCATGTGACAATTTCTATTACACTCAGGGTAGGGAGAAATCTGCCAAGTTTCTGGGACTTAGATTGGCGTCTACATGAGAACAAGTGGGAAAGAATCAGAAACTAAACCACAATGAGGGAAGCTTTGCTATGATTGTTCATTTACTTAGCATTTGTTCTACAGGCAGCACTAGGAGGCTTTGCTAAGACTTCATGCTGTGCCTTTAATGGGTAGAATATTAATAACCAACCCATTGTATTCATTTATTCATTTTGATTTCCTTATACTTCATTAGGAATCCTCTACCGATATCCCTGACCCATTTCCTCAGTTCCCATCAGGCAGATCTACTTCTGAGTTGTCAAAGACTCTAAGTCACACAGCCCTACGTGTGACTTGATATTTTTATATCCAAAATGGCCCTGTCTCCTCTTTCTTGATGGGTTCAGATATTGTTTCTAGTTCAAAAATCGATGGGCTCCTCTTGTGGCAAAAGGTCTGAATATTTTTCTGGATATACACTGCTTTCATAGCAATGGCTTTACAAGGTAAGCCTTGAATAGTGTAGCAATCAAGAGAAAAATCAATCATTCTTGGTCCAAATAACCTCCAGCGTCTCTGAGCTGGCCCTAAACACTTGTTAGAGCTACCTGTGTTCATGTGACATTTGTCACATTTGTTGCATTTAAAAATACTTAAATATCAAAGCCACATTACAAAATTGAGCTAAGGTTTAAACTGTCCTTAAGGTGTAATAGGAATGAACATACACGGAGGAAGTTTGGGCCTTGGTTTACATTTGGAAAATTCTTCATTCTACATCCTCACCTTAGAGAGTCAGGGAGCTCATTTGCGTATCCTTGTGCACCGAAGAGCACACAGTAATGAAATAGATTTAACCTAATATTTCTCTAACTTATTTTTTAACCATAGGAACCTTGTTTTCTCAGAACCCACATTAACCTGTCTCTAAACAAATGATCTCCAAACACTTTGGGAAACCAGAACTAAAGAGGTGGCTGGTTCCTTGTAGCTACCACCTACGGTTAATGTTAATAAAGACTTAAGTCTCCTCTTAATATGATTCTAATTGTGGGAAACAGTCTGTGATCTTGCATTTCTCACTCACCATGCCTACCTCGTCCACTGAATTTCTAACCATTTTTCAAAGGGCAGCTTAAGTGTTATCTTTTTCTTGAAACTTTTTCTGATCCTCTCCTATATGCTGTATGAGGAATTTTCTGCAGCCCTAATCTCACATCCTGATTTTTATCATAATTATGTATAAACCTGTATGTTATTGGAAGTCAAAAACAGTACAAAGTTTTTTAGACTCCCCATAAACCTACCTTAAGATAGGAGCTTAATAAATATTTTTGGCTAGATGTGAGGCATCAGTTTTTATAAGCCTCCCAAAGATTCATTTGCCAGCAATCATGTTTTTTATAGCCACACCTTATTTGCCATCCATAATATCCAAGGATAAAGATTGATGTTAATTGTTTCCTCCGTGAGGTCAAACCTTCAGGAGGGGTGGCAAATGCTTGAGCATACAATTATAGTGGAGCCACTTTTCCATGGCTAATTACTTATTAGCCATTTCATTGCTAATTTGATTAATAACATTAATATAAACCTTTATGTTGATTTTGTAAAATGCGTTACAAGGTAGGTCAGTGTCTTGGCCCTCATTATCTGGATGGGGAAAGAAAACATAAAAAGTTGATCTGATTAATTACCTCAAGGGTCTTCTTTATGGTTATGATAGAACAAAATAAAAAGTCATCCTAGTCCAATTCTAATACACTAAACAGATCTTCTGGCTCTAATTGAGGACTAAGAAAATGCATTGCTAAATATGCACCTTATTTAGAATAGATTCGGAAAGTATGCACAGCCAACAGCAAGTTTTAGCAAGAGTCATTTCAAGATGGTGGACTGACCCACAAATGGAATTTGATTTGCTGTCACATAGGTGTAGGAAATGCTGGAAAGCTTAAGCAGATATTTCCATAAATGTTGGATTTATTTTTTAATAAAAGTTCTAAGATCACTTAATGTACTATTAGGCAGTGTGAATTTTCAAGATGGCGCTGTAGCATGGAATCTCTCCAGATGTCTTAGTCTGTATAGCACACCATATGAATACTGCTGTACATTCTCCACACTGCGTGGTATTACTGTGCTCCCAGGAGACACCTCTTAACCAGCTTCGACTAGCTGCCTCATTCTTGTGGTGCACCCCTTCTGTGGCAGTAAGTGCCATATATTCACCAACTTGGCTCCTCCCGTCTTCAGTAGTAGCTGCTTATATGGCTGCCCAACTACAGTTGTGCTCACAGCACTAGTTTTGTCCACTGGAATTATGTATGGAAGTGATATGCAAAACTTACAGGCCTGGCCCATAAAACATTCTAGAGGTGGCCCTCCATGATCTTCCCACTTCATGTGGCTGAAATACCAGCTACTGGAGGCTCGTCGGAGGCTGCATGTTGAAGATGGCAGAGCTAATGCCCAGCCTGGGTCTCTGAAAAACTGAGGGGAACAGAGTCCATGAAACACTGTCAATGGACTGTTAGGTGAGAAAGAAGAACATTCAGTTGTGTGTGAGCCACTGCAATATGGGTCTGTTTGTGACAGCCGTTTATCCACCCTAACTAATACATTTATACTCCTGATCTGTCTTCCCCAAGTTAGGCTTCTTTGCCAACAGAAGTCTGTGACTCACCTCACACCTGGTTGCCTGTTCTGAGCTTCCTTTCCCGCCATCAATCTTGCCAGTCCCCACAAGCTGTGTGAGGAGCTCAGGACTCTTAAGTGGCTCTCCCTGCTTCTGGTCACCATCTCTTTGTCCCATCGGATACTCAGCATTTGGAAGAAGTTCTTCCATTTTGGCCAACCTTTTGTATCAACCTGTACGTATATATTCTCCATTAGCACATAACTGAAAGCTAATACAATGGCTTTAAAATAGATCTGTTTTATTACATTTCGAATGTAACATGCTCATTTTAGAAATTTTAGAAAATAGGGTAAGCAAAAATGAGAGAACAAAATCAGTCTTAAAGTCACTATCCAGAGATAATCATTGTCTATGTTTTAGTCTATAACTTACTGGTTATATATAAAATGGTGAAGTTAAAAATGAAAGCTTGGGCTTCCCTGGTGGCGCAGTGGTTGAGAGTCCGCCTGCCGATGCAGGGGACACGGGTTCGTGCCCCGGTCCGGGAAAATCCCACATGCAGCAGAGTGGCTGGGCCCGTGAGCCAGGGCCGCTGGGCCTGCGTGTCCGGAGCCTGTGCTCCGCAATGGGAGAGGCCACAGCAGTGAGAGGCCCGCGTACAGCAAAAAAAAAAAAAAAAAAAAATGAAAGCTTATGTTTATTTAAAACCCCACATCTTCTAATTGTCACATGAATGAGATATACCAGAGAGAGCCAGGAAATTAATTGATTTTAAAGAAGGGTAAATATCAACTTTTAGATGAGTTTCAAAGATCTATGATAATAACTTTCTTTAAGTTTTCTGTAGGCCTGACCACACACTGAGGCCTTCCATCCTCTGAGGCTTGCCTGCATGAGACCAAAGGAAGTACATAGTTTGATTTCTGTTGTGAAGCCCAGTGCTCTGAAACCCACTGGAAGATGAGCAATTTGAGGACAATGCAGGCATTTTCTCATTTTACAGCCCAATGCCTGGCACGCAGTGAGATCTCAGAAAATACTCTTTGAAAGTGTGAAAATAAATTTCAAATTAAATTAGTTTGGCCACGGACAGTTTGTAAATCCTGTCTTTGAGTATTTCTTGCAGAAATACAAATACAGCTTCCTATACTGAGATGCCTGAGATTTGAGAATGCTTTTAGTGAAGAAGAAAGGAAAAATAATTTGTGAAAGTTTTCCACCATAGTTATATTTGCTTCACTGGTGACAATTTTTTCTCTGTTTTTATTGTCTTTAACGTCTTTTCTGACTTCTGGCAATATTGGTAGAGCCTGGAGGCCATCCACAGAGAGAAAGTTATATTTAAAATGAATTTTCACTTGCTCTTGTGAAAATATACCTACTTTCTTATCTACCTCTGTGCCTCACATTCTTTACTGGTGAAATGAGAGTGTTCAGCTCAGTGGCCTCTGACGTGCCTGCCTTCATTCTGGCTTTTACACTCCAGGATCCTACAGATTCTCTCTCTGGCCAACAGAACATCCCTTAAAGATGCTTAGGGAAGAAGAGGGCCAGGGCCAAAAAGCAAACTCATTTGGTGACTGCCGTTGACAGGTGCCTGGAGCAGTGTCCCATTCTTGAAGAACATCTTTCCCTGTGGATGCTTATTCAGCAGGGACTGTTGCTGGAAAAGGCATGTATAGAGTAATCTGTAAGTCATTTTTGGTAGGGTATCAGGAATCAGTGTTCTCAATTGGATGGAAGGCAATCTCATATACAGTAAGTCCCCTACATACGAAACTTCAGGTTGCAAGCTTTCAAAGATGCGAACATGTGTTCACATGTCCAATCATGTAAGTTAGTTCACGTGTCTGGCGTACATTGTCACATGCGTGCATCCTCTACAAGTGGTTGTGCTTTTGTACAGACCGTCCGTCTCCTGTTGCTGACGATCTTTCAGCTCTGCCATCTCCCACCTCCTCTCCCTCCTCCAGTCAATAATTCTTGCCTGTTCACTCGATGCCAGCCCCTGTATGCCAGCTGTTGTACTGTACTACTGTGCTTTTCAAGGTACTGGACTATAAGATTAAAAATGTTTTCTTTATTTTTTGTGTTTGTTTTTTTTTGCATTATTTGTGTGAAAAGTATTATAAACCTGTTACAGTGCAGTACTATTGATATATAGCCGATTGTGTTAGTTGGATACCTAGGCTAACTTTGTTGGACTTAACGAACACATTGGACTTGACAGACACACTTTCCAAACAGAACTTGTTCGTATGCAGGCGGCTTACTGTACTTACATAAAATCTGTAAGCTGCCCTAGGAATAGGCCAAACAACATGCAATGCAATCTTCCACAAAAATCTTGGTAACGTAACATTTTATTGATAAGTCTTTCCGCTAACATCAGTAAAACGCATAGCTCTTTTGACTTTCCATAGGAAAACAGCCTTAACTTCAGCTGAAATAATTGTAAAATGCTTATAGTTTGGGCTGTCAGCTGAAATCTCAGGATTCAGGTGGCTTTGTCCTTGCTAATAGTTTTTGCAAAGTTATCTACATGTAATAGCCAGCCAGGAGCTACTTCTGCCTTTACAGAACATTCTGATGCTTGAGGTTTGCCTGCATTTGATTAATCTTCCTTTTACCTCAGAACTGGGCACTGACTTCACAGAAATGCAGAGGTTAAGTGAATAGGGCCTCCTGCTTTGCCCACCTCCAGACTCTCGTTCAGATCCTGCTGCAGATTCAGCACAGGCCTGATGCTTCAGGTGTCCTGAAATCACTTTCAATTTGTCTGGGTCAGTCTCCACTCTTGCAGTTGGGCCAGCTTCCCATTTAAGATGCTGGATCCAACTAATGTCTTAGTCTCCTCTTGAGGAATTGAAAGTCTGGAGCATCTTGAAATCAATCTACTTAACACTTCTAGCTAATCCCCTAGCTGAACCTGTTTTAGTTTTCCACTGAAAAATATCTTTAGAGTTTGCTAGAATTTGTAGGAAGTAGATAGAAAATGGGAGAGGATACTCTATGATGAAGAGAGGTTTGAAAAATTCTGCTTGGATCTTTCCAAGGGTTTTTCCATCTTCATAGTGATCCAGTCCTTTTATTTGTTAGGGGCTGCAGACTTGCATAGGTCTGCTGAGGATATGGGGCTGCTGGGCTGTGAAAGCATGCTTGCATTCCTGCATGTGTATGGCCAGGTAGAAAACCGAACAGGTGAAAAAAGAGGATCCAAATAAAGTGAACTGGCTGGAAATGAGGAGGCTCAAAATCTGGGGAATGCCCACCACAGCGTGTTCCCTCTGTCCTTGACTCATTCTGCACCTGGACCTTTGCACATGCTGTGTCAGGGAGATAGGTGAGCATACCCACAGCATCTCTAGGACCAGTTCACCTCTGGCCCCCTACCCACATACCCACTCCTACCCAGCTCTTCATTGTTCTATTTTTGCTTTGCCTTTTCCCCACTTCTCTGTTTCCTTCCTCTCCAATCTGGATGCCATCATCCCACCCCACCCCCACCCCCACCCCCACCCCCACCCCCGCACCACTGCATCTTGTAACAAAAGGGAAAATGTTATCATGGCTTAGCTGTTCAGCTAATCAATCAGTCAATTAAAACCTACTGCAGGTATTACTTCTCTGTACATTAAAATGCCAACTATTAGAGCTGTGACTAACTGACACAGAGTCCTAGAAGAGAAAGTTAGAGGACTATATGGAATCTTATATAAAAGGCCAGGAAGAGTAGAATACTTGTGTTAATAAGACTGCCTTTCTTAACTTTATAATCAAGATTGTTTATCCATCTACAAATCTTCAATTTATACTGTCATGTAGAGAGATACATAAGTCAAACCCTGGTATCTAGCAAATAGATCTGCAGTCCAATCTGATGGTAACCTATACATTGCAAACACTCACAGGCCCACTCTGCAGAAAGTTGAAGTGAGATATCCTGATAGAACAAAATGTATATGACATTGAGGATGAATCCTGGCCACCATTTACCAGAGTCACCGCTCACCCACTGTGGCTTCATAGGAGAGTTCGCTAAACTCCCTAAATTCTGTCTCGATAAAATGAAGATAATAATGCCCACTTCACAGTGCTAATGTGAGAAATAAAGTCACATAGTAAGAGCTCAATAAATATTATCTCCCCCCATCTTTGCTTTATCCAGGTTGGACAATGGCTCAAGTGGCTAAAGGGGTGCCCTACACATAGGTCACAGGGCATGAAAGAAAATTGTCCCCCATCTTATCTACCCTGAGATTCTCTCAGTTCACATGGGCACTGTGCCTGTAGGTGATTTGGAAGTTTAATTCATTTTTAAGGGTTAGGAAATATGGGGAGAGTAGACCCTATAAATGGTAAATGGCCACTGACTGATCTGAGGCAGGGTGAGGACATCAGCCAGGACTCAGAGGTGATGGGATTCAGCGGGAAGGAGTCTTTGCCTACAGTTCCTTGGATTGTACTATTAGAGAGTTATTCCTTTGACTGAAGGCCTTTGTTGGTATAAAAATGTAGATATTCCCAAGAGAGCAGTGCAGGAAACCTTATCATCCATTTGCACAGTTCGTTTTTCATTGGCACTGTTATTCTCTGTAATGGTATTTTTTACCTGTATGAAATGTCACATGCTCAGATGCATTCATTTTATAGAGTTTTAAAGCTGATAACCTGAACCAAAATGCACATTTTTGGTGTCTTATTTTTCTTTTTTTGCAATAATTTCAAAGGTGTAACTGAGCTTAGCTGTAAATTACCGGTTTTAGCTCTTCATGGCAGGCAGCATTTGATCATTGACAACTCTGTTTTCTTCATTGTTTACTGACTAAAATCTCCAGTCTCTATAAATATGTAAATCACAAAAATTACTAGTTTTCTATTATTTCTGCCCTTAAACTGCTTAAAATGTTTCTGTATTCTTACATTCGCAGTGTAAAACAGAGCAGCAGGTGACAGCTTATTATTGAACCTCTATTTAGCAGCTACTTGTCTCAAAGTTTCTGATACTAAATTTTTCCTAGAATGGCTCCAGGTCCTGGGGAAGATGCTGGCTAAAGGCTAGGCTCCAGCAGTTATGAGACAGGAAGACAGGCATGGGTGTGTGTTTGTGCAGGGACTGTGGACATCTCATGCCACACGCATTGGTGGTTGTGAGCTGTGATTTTATGACAAAGGAAGCAAATGGGATTCTTTTTACTGCCTTTCCTTCAATTGACAGTAATGAAGCTGACATGGTGTCCATGTATGACGGTGTTATCCTCTCCTGATTCATTGCCCGTTCAGTTAATCTGAAATGCGCTGGATCATTGGCTCTTAGTATGGGCTTTCACCACTTTGTGGTAGAGAAGGAGAAAAACTATATGTTGCATATGTATTCATATAGATTTGTATAGATACACAAATGTGCATACATCTTGAGAGAAATCCACAGAGGCAGACTCTGAAAACAAAGGGGAAAATTGTAGGACGTGGGTCACTGACTGGGAAGCCTAGAGAAGGGATCCTGGGATTTGTTTACCTAATTCAAACCCTAGTGCTGAGCATGATGAGAAATATATTTCTGTTATGGCTGCATAGCATGTCTGAAGCAGCCCCAAGAGTGAAGGTGTATGATTTCAATACCACATGCAGGCTAGGCTTGGAATAGTCATCCATCTAAAATAGGCCTTGACGTGGATGGGCAGGAACCATCAATTTGTAGATGTGTTTCTTTGAACCTTGGAGCCTGCTTTGGCACACCAAAGTCCTAGGAGAATCTGCACTGGATCCGAGTTAGGATTGTTGATTTCCCTGATAATGGAAGCCCAGTACATTTGTATGGTAGTTCATGCCTTTGAAAATCTTTGAAAATTTTTCTGTGAAAACCTGTGAGATAGAAAAGTAATATCTTTACTTGATATATGAGAAGACAGATTCAAAGGTGAAATAATTCATAATTATTTAGTGAGAAAGAAGCTAGAATAGATATCAGCAAAAAATGGTTGTCCATCTTTTTCTGTTTTTCTCTTTTCTTTTGTTCCATCTGTCCTTGTAAATAAAGTTTTATTGGAACTTTAGGGTGGAACAGCCACCTTCGTTCATTTATATCTTCTCTATGGCTGCTTTCAAACTACAGTAGCAGAATTGAGTAGTTGTTACAGAGACCTTATGACCCTGAAAAGGCCCCAAGTATTTAATGTCTGGATCTTTATAGGAAAAGTTTGCCAACGCTGAGCGAGAAGACATGTCTTCTAAGGATGCCCTTTCTGTCGAAGGTGATGAAGCCAGTTCACGTTACAGCAGAAACTTTGTCAGGTGTCCGTGTGGACCCAGTGCACAGCGTTCGTGACATTAATGATCCTCATCTAAACACATTTAGCACTTTAATGCTTTGTTGTATAGTGATGATTTGGTGGAAAAGCAAGAAAGTGTTTTGGAGAATTTTGTTTTCATTCATACAACTTCAGGAAAATAGCATCCACTCCCTCAAGGACTGTTTCCCAGTCCAGTAAAGAAGAGTATAATCAATAAGTTGTTTTAAGTTCTCAGTTATCATGTTTAGCCCATTTAAGTAACAGATAATCCCCTTTGAATAAAAGGAATTGCTTTCTCACCAAAATGAATGGCACCCAGGTAGCACTCAGTTCTCACGTGATGTTTGGCGCACCTTCCCCCCAGGCGGCTGGCTGCTAGGATCTCTGTCTGGTGGCATTTCTGAGAGGAGATGCCTTCTGAGATCATGCTGCGCTTGCTCTACAAAACAGATCTTCATTTCTGCAAGAAGTAGGATTGGGAAGAGAAGTGGGAGGGGAGAGAATGTGCGAGAGAGAAAGAGAGAGAGAGAGAGAGCAGACGCGCTAGGAATACAGATCTGCTGGACCAGTGCCCACTGCTGCTGCTCTCTCCATTGTGCCTGTACCCTCCGGACTGCCTGGCCATTTTTTCCACGACCCTGGCTGCAGCCCAATAGAAATGCCATTGGACCTGGATTTTTTGTACCTCTTGACAGACAGTACTCATTGGTGATGCTCATCACATTTTCAAAAACAGAGTAAATCTCTTTGTGACGTTTTCTCTGGAACTGAATGTTCTGTCAGATACTGTGTGAGCTCCTTCAAGTGAGGTGAACGTTATCCATCCTTAACTTAAGCCTGTTAGCCTCTGGGCAAAATTATTTTTTAAAGACCTGCATGTAACTGAACAGAAATGCTTACAAAGAGGTAAAATTGTGGAATGGTTTATTGTGAGCTATTTTCCCCCAAATATCTGTAGAGAATGAGTAAGAAGCTCCCCTCAGACCTTACCTTATCTTGTTGGCTATAAAGATTCAGCAACAACACATTTTTTTAGGAGAGATGTTTATTGCTTGGAGAACTCTCCCTGCCTGTCTCCTGATCTTACTGCCATCCATTTCCTTCAAAAGCCAGGATTCACTTGTCAGTTCATCAGAACTTCAGACTTTGACCAGATGAATTAACACATCAGTTGACAAGTCAGAGTGGAAAAGGACTTTGAGGATTCAGGCCATCTCCCTATTTTACGTATGAGAACATAGCAGTTTAGGGACTTTGTCACTGTCACATCACTGCTTAGTACAAAGCCAAAACTGGGACCCAAAATTTGGACCCATTGCTCTGTATTCCTGAGACCTGTGGGGCAAATACCTTAGCAATCTCTGGCCAGCCCCTTCCCTGTCTAATCCAATAGCAGCTTTCTTGGAAATGCTGTTCCCTTTGACTATAATCACCCTGTTATGAATTTCAGAAGATTGGAACAAAGCTATCTCCAAGACGATGCCATGACTTTGCTATATCAGTTATCTGTTGCTGTGTAACAAACCACTCCAAAGGCTGGAATATCTTGTCATGCCAGAAAGTAGAAGGTACTGAAAGAAAACAAAAAAAGATGTCCACAAGGACACAGAAGCCAGATATTAAGGGGATTTTTGTTTATGGATCTGGGACAATTTGAGTGCCAAAATAATTAAATACAGTAATTAGTTATACATCATTAAACAAAAGGCATTCATGCCTCCATACCAATAATAATCTGATAAATCAGGTTAGGGAGGGCTCTTGCTTACAGTGAATGTCGAGTGGAAGGAGTGCTGAGTTGGAAAGTCAGCGTTTGCAACCATCATACGAGTGCCTCAGGCAAAAATTTTCAAGAGTTGCTGAATTTAGGGGAAAATTTTGATGAAGAACGTGATATTTGCATGGTCTTGTAATGTCTCCCCACTGACTACTTTTTAGTTGCAAAGGAAAAAATGATAATTATATAGTGGAGTGATCAGACCACACCTTGACTACGTAATCAAAATTAATGTTGCCAATGAGACCTGTGCCTTCAGATGTGATACCATGAGATGGGTATAACACCACCTATGTAGTATTCTGGGTGAGGGTGCTAATCATAAGGAAATATTAGACAAACACAAAATGATAGACTAAATTTTTATGCTAAAAAATGGGAGTGAGGAGTCTATATTTTTCAAATATTTACATACCATACATAAAAGGCAAAAGAATGCTGAGGAACTGTTCCAGATCAATGGACAAATGACAACTAAATCTAATACCTGAACCTAGACTAGATCCTGTACTAGAGGGAAAGAAATGCCATTAAAAAAACATTACTGAGTCAGTTGACAAAATTGGAATACAGAATAAGATCATGGTAACAGTGTTAAATACACCAAAGTCAAAAACTCTGCCGTGGTTGTGTAAGGAAATTTCCCTATTCTCATGAAATACATGCTGAAGTATTTAGGAGAAAGTGTCATGGTATATGTCACATCCTCAAACGATTCTAAAAACATAATGTTATATAATTTCAATATTATAGAAAAACAAAGATAGTCTGCAAATGACAAATCAAATGGGATAAATGTTAGGTGAATCTTATTTTTGCAATTTTTCTGTAAATTTGAAGTTATTCCCAGTTAAAAACTTTAAAACTTATTTCTACAAAAAAGACAAATTTCTTTGAATACCCCTCCACCAGCTACTAGTTGTATAACCTTGGACTCACTATTTAAGGCAAGGCAAATGGGTTAAATATTCTCAACGTGACTAGGACAGTGCCTGGCCTACGTGGCAGGTGTTCCATAAATGTCGCTTTTCTGTTCACATATAATCACACTCAACTTGTCTCTGACTTAACTGCTTTCTTGGTGAATATCCTATATTTCAAAGTAATTTGAAAGCTTAAGAGGGAAGAATGTTTTTATAGCTTCAGTGGGTTAGCATGTAGTGGGCCCAGGATCAGGCTGAAATAAGGAGTTCAGTTCAGACCAGGAGTGGGGAAGACTTAGTCCAGTGCTGTGACTGTCCCTTGGCAGAATGGCACGTGCTGCTCCCTTATCACTACACTGTCCCATTGAAGGAAGAGAAGGCCTCAAAAGGCACAGCACTTCACGAAGCCACTGGTCACTAATTGGTGTTGACTGAGCTAAGTCTCTGCTGCACCAGAAAGCCAGAGGCCTCACATGCGAGGGGAGCCCATGAGCCACGTTCATCACACTGGATCTTTCTGTCACAGTGAGGTCCACGTTTCTTTTAGAGTGTGAGTTATAATTTTGGAGCCATGATGTTACTTGAAATTGAAGTCAGTAAGCATGTACCAGAGGTTAAATTCTCCCTGGCCTGGCAGAAACAAACACCAGAAGACAGTAGGCATCAACATGCTCCACTGATTTATGGCTGGGAAGGAGGGCGAGATTTATAACGCAGGCACCCAGCAAATATTCATTGGCATTAACACTCTGAATATTCCTGTGTGACTGCTCTTTCATATTGATTAAGGATCTGCTTCTGGCTTTTTAGTTGGCGGGGTGGCAATGGGGCCCTTTGAAAAGGCCTCACCGTATTGACGGATTATCTGAATACATGTGGAGTACCAGTTCTCATTGTGAGGTTGAGTTTTATGTCTAGACTTATAAAATGGAATTGGGTCACATGTGCTGTTGTCCCTTCTTTCTCATCTTCATGAGTACCATTCAAGGAATGTGCAATCATAAAAATTTACAGCTAAAGGAAATTTAAGGGATAATTTCATCAGTCCTCCTTTGAGGCCTGAAGAGGCCACATGCCTTCAGAAAGACTCGCGGTTAGTGAATGTCATAAACACACCCACAGTCAGATACCTGCCTCTTGTCCAGTGCTTTTTAAAAAAAATTTTATTTTACTGAAGTATAGTTGATTAACAATATTGTGTTAATTTCTGCTGTACAACGAAGTGATTCAGTTATACATATGTATACATTCTTTTTCATATTCTTTTCCATTATGGTATATCACAGGATACTGAATATAGTTCCCTATGCTGTACAGTAGGACCTTGTTTATCCATTCTATGTGTAATAGTTTGCATCTGTTAATCCCAAACTCCCAATCCCTCCCCCACACCCCCCTTGGCAACCACAAGCTGTCCAGTGCTTTTTTAATATTACACGTGATTATTACTGAATCCCTTTACACCAACTATTTACAGGCCGACTTCAGAGCTATTGCAGGTTCAGTCCCAGACTACTGCAATAAAGCAGATATCGCGATAAAGCAAGTCACACACATTTTTTGGTTTCCCTGTGCACATAAAAGTTATGTTCACACTATATCACAGTCTACTAAGTGTGCATTGTCTAAAAAAAAAATGTACATACCTTAATTTTAAAATACTTTACTGCCCCAAACTGCTAACCATCATCTAAGCCTTCAGAGAGTTGTAATCTTTTTACTGGTGGAGGGTTTGAAATATTTCGAGAATTACCAAAATGTGACACAGAGACACAAAGTGAGCAAATGCTGTTGGAAAAATGGTGCCAATAGACCTTCTGGACCCAGGGTTGCCACGAACCTTCGATTCATAAAAAACAAACAAACAAACAAAAAACAAAACGCAGTATCTGTGAAGCACAATAAAGCAAAACACAGTAAAATGAGGTATGCCTGTAGTTGCTTGTAATTGGATATAATTTTCAATATCTACTTGACTGAACTTAAAGATCATTTTAGACAAATTATTTAGTACCATATTATTGAAAAGACTGTCAATCTCCAGTTTTTCCTTCAAGTTTCCATTATAATGATCTGGAGCCAACAGTCCAAAGAGCTAATGCTGGTAATAATAAGGAAGATAAGCAAAGAGCCCTTGAATCAGAAGTGTGTTTAGTTTCATAAGATCCAGAAGGAGAGCATGACTGTGTGTGCTGTGGTATTCAGTCCAAGTCCCTGGATAGAATTCTTTCTCAGGAACAATACAAAAACACCATAGGTGGTGAGTAACGTGTGAGATAATAATGTAACAGGACAGAACTGTTCAGAACTAAAATACATCTTAGATTTCCCAAAACTGTAATCTCCACTGAGTTATTATCTCTGTTACTTTTTTTTACAAATACAGGGAAAAACAGCATTCTTAAAAATCTCTAACCTCAGTTGTCTCAAAAATCTCTAACCTCAGTTGTCTCATATCGGTCCTTTAGACATTTCCACATTTCTGTAATTCATTCATTAACTATGTACTAATTGAGCAGCTATTCCGAACCAGGCATTGGTCTAGACTAAGGTACTGATGAACAGCCAGTGCCCTCGTGGAACTGAGAGAAGCAAAAACAGACGAGCAGTACATTGCAGTCAAGTGGGAAAGTCACCACACATGGCTGTTTATAAATCTGGTTCAATCAATACCAGAGAACACTATTTTAAAATAAAAGGGGGAGGACTTCCCTGGCGGTACAGTGGTTAAGACTCCATGCTTCCACTGCAGGGGACGCAGGTTCAATTCCTGGTTGGGAAACTAGGATCCCGCATGCCATGTGGCCAATAAAATAAAATAAAAGGGTGAGTGATAAAACACAACCACACACACACACAAGCAAACAAAATCAAAACCAGAGCAATAAGAAGCAGGTAAGTCTTACTACAGGAAAACCAAGAAAATGGTTTCCACAGACTGAGATTTCCACTGTGTATGAGCAGGGCTAACAGTGCCTGGCACATCCTAGTACCCACTAGAACTTTTAAGGGAATTGAAATCATTTAAAGGAGTTACAGGCGTTGGCATGTATTTTGACTAATTATTGTTACATCTTGTAGTGTGGGAAAAAATAAGCTTAGAGTATACATGAATTTGGGGGGAAATGAACCTGCCTCTCTTTTCCAAAAAAAAGAAATGATATAGTCTTACTTGTATCTCCAGGTTAGAATTCTTATTAAAATATTATGGGCGTGAATGGGTATAGGATGAAGAAAGATGTTTCTTGGATGGTCAGATGGAATTCCCCCATCAGTTCTGCTGTAATTAATATAGACTTTAAAGCTAAAAATCCAGACACTCAGTGATGTGTTCGGTAACTCGTGCCGGGAACTATTTTTTCAGTAATGCTTATCTTTCCAAGGGGCATAGTTAATTTCTTCAGTACTCTGTAAATTATTACAGAAATTACAAATCTACTAGAAAATCAATACAACTAATTGTAAATTAATAGATCTCTAAGTGTGAAGGAGGATATAATAATGCAGATGAATTCTTTAAAGAACATGCCAGTTCCAGAATCAAGGGCTCAGGGCTCCAGCTGTTTCATGTGACATCTTCAAGTGTAAACACATTTCTTTTTTTCCCCCAGCTCTCCCCCTCCAATCCCTTATTTCCCACTGATTTAGTCTGCCACTGCAGCAAATAACATTTCCATTAGCCACCTACTGTTAAATCGCAGAGTAACTATGATAAAAAAAAAAAATTTCCAACATGCAAATAAACCAATAGAGAAGCAACTGGGGTTACCGTCTATCTCCAACGTTTTTTATGGGACCCACCAGTGTTCAAATAGAAGGGAAACAACATGCAAAGTTAAATAAATTGAATCTGATAGCGAGGTCCAGAATGTGCGTTTCTAACAAGTGCAAGTCTGAATAGAGTGAATTTATAATTCTATACTTGATCTGCTGAACAATTAATCTTGACTGTTATATCTGTGTGTCCATGAATTTTAGCATGAGACATTATTTTTATGTAAATATCACATCATTGCTCATCAATTTTAGGCAATGATGGGCTTGTCAATAAAAAGACCAGTAATTATCATAATTATATTGAGGTAGTCAATGAGAATGTGTCATGGCCTTGTTCTGCCCTGTGCATTTGGAATAAAAAATAATAATAATGTGACTTTCTATTAATTTAGTACTTCAAAATTTACAGAGTGCTTTTGGTTTAGTTTTTGGTTTTATAGCCATGAATTAGGGCAGATATAAATACTACTCTATAGGAAAGAAAACCAGTTCAGAGAGGTTAAGAAACCTACTCAGCATCTATAGCTAGTTACCAGTCAGGATGCTTTCACAGAACTAACAATCTCATGTCTCGGGATAGTTACATAAGTAGTATTTCATTTCAGTATGTAATGTGGTTCCAGAATTGTATTTGGAGGTCAGATAGCTCAAAGTCAAGCTCTAGGTTTACATAATAATGTAGGTGGCACCTGGATCACCGGTGGGAGGGACTGGAAAACCTACAGGAACTGTAGTTCCAGGCAGAAGCAGCAAACAGTAGCACAGGGGCCCACCACATTGGCCTAGATACCCTCACCTCCTACAAGGCTTTCTTCTGGCTTGCAGGGACCTGGGAGATGGTTAGGTTGGTCCCAGTCTTCACTACCTGTGGTTAAGGAACTGGCTAGATACCTAAAACAGAGATGTTAAGACAGGTATCTGTCATCCTGGCCAGCGGGGCTGGTGAAAGTTTCAAAAGCTGGTTGCTTTCCTTTTCCATATAATTGTGATATTTGGTGACTTCCTGTCCTCAAGGCAATTTCAGTGTATATGGGGGTGGCAGTGGGGTAGTAAGGGCTGAGACATAGAGGGAAAAAAGAGTTTACCTGCTGAGCCATTGGCCAAGAGGCTGGACCGTAGGATACTCCCACTAGGAAACTAATCATAGCCAACACTACTAGTTCAGCAGAGGGAACGCTTTAGCCTATTTGGGTGACATTTAGGCCTAAGAGAATCTCAATATAATCGGAGTGTGGCTACTGCACTTTTAGTTCATCAGCAATGAGCAGGTTTATAGGGTAGAGTGATGCTAAAATTTTAATTTAATGTAATTTAACCAAGTCATAAAGATTCTACATATTACTATTATTTGACACTTATGGTATGTAAGCATGGATTTGCCATGTACTTTTTCAGGACATAAACCTGATCTGAAAATTCAAAATCTAAGTTGGCTCAAAAAGACAGTCAACTAAATCCTTTATTAACTTGAGCCCCAGATTTTGCTCCAAGATTTGCTGTTTTTGAGACATAGACAATGTTGATATATACAAACAAACCAAACAAAACTAAAACTAAACAAATTCATAAAACCTAAAGTAAGACTAGGTATTTTTTAAATTAAACTTCTAATACTAGAGCTGGCGTAAATACATATTCAATCCCATCTCCAATTCCTTTCAAATCTATAATTCTGGATGATCTGTAGTATTTAAAATTATGATCTGGAAGCATTGTGATTGACTAACCATCAAGGGAGGCTGTGTTTAATTTCTTATATTTAACCAAGTAACATTTTAAGCCAAAAAAAAATTATGAAGTAAAAATTTCTGATTAAATATCAGTTAGCAGGGAACAAAGTTAGTGTTATGGACTGGATGTTTGTTTCTGTGCAAAATTCACGTGTTGACAGGTTTATGGCATCAGGAGGTAGGGCCTTTGGGAGGTAATTACATCATATGGATGGGGCCTTCATAAATGCAATTAGTGCCTTATAAGAAGAGACATGAGAGAGCTTGCTTCCTTTCCGTGTCCCACCATGTGAGGAAACAGCAAGAAAGTGTCCATCAGCAAACCAGGAACCAAATCAGCTGGCACCTTGGTCTTGAACTTCCCAGCCTCTGAGCTGTGAGAAATGTACTTCTGTTGTTTTAGCTACTCAGTCTATGGTATTCTATTATAGCAGCCCAAATAACTAAGACAGTTAGCTTCCTTTGAATTAATAATAAATACTTATTATAGAAACTGTGTAAAATTGAGAAAATAATACTTTTTAAAAAAAATTTAGGAGTTCTAGTATCCAAAGATATTGCCTTCTATGTTTCTGTAGACATATTTTTCCTATCAAATTCAAAATTTTGATTCCTGATTTTTGTTTAACATATTAGGATTTCCCATGTTTTCAAAATTCTCTTTTAAGATTTCAATGACTGCATAATTTTAACAGATACACAAAAGAGTATATATGCTCAACTATTCCTTCATACAATTCTGCCTAAGTGTTCCCAAATTTTCCAATTAACCATGGTTGTTTTTATCTAGAGCAGTCACTCAATTTCATTCAACACTTTGCACCAGTTCAAAAATATTTACTTTGCCCAGTTACCTAAGGTGCTTTTATGTTTTCAAAGTGTTTTAATTGAAGCTAATGTCTAAGTCAGGTAGCTGAGATTTAAAATTGGAAGCAATCTAGTGCAGGCTGCCATTTTCCATTGTGTGGACTCAGGGGATCACATGATTTCTCCAAGAACACACGTGAGGAGGAGATCAGATCTCCTAATGCAGCATTTCATTTATGCCAATGGCTCTCAATGCTGCTACACCCAACAGTCTTTTTTAATGTAAATATTTTCTAATTTTCCCTTTCCTATCCTGAATTATATTCACAAATGATATAACTTACTTACATACATGTATTTTTAGAACCAACCTAAAAAAATTTAATGTAATGAGAAATAAAAGAAGAAATTATAATAAATGATATGGCTTTACGGGAAGATGTAGTGATGTCAGATGCTCACAGCTGTACGTAGAATCAACATAAATGTGACAGCTACAAATATGCAGAATCACCATAGATGTGACAGCTGCAAATGCAGACTGCTACACTTGTGTTATATTGCAATTCATATACAACCAGTGACATTACCCTTATTGATGTGATTTTCTGAATTGGTGAACAAATCTTGGTAAGGTATTAGAAAAAAAGCATAATCACCCTTTGTTATACACAGTGCTTGAATTCTAGAAAATTCAGCTTAAAACCATTCCAAAAAGAACTTACGTTTGTGTGTGAAACAGAGTTGGATTCTGGGCTCAGGTAATTATAAGCTGGCTTTCACCTGCATAAATGTCCTAGAAAGTTCAAACTCCATGTGAGAAACAACTCTTTGTTGTATGGAACTCTCCTGCACACTGCAGACAGTATAGCATCCTTGGCATCTGCCCACTGAATGTCATAAACTGCCTATCATTTTGAAGAGCAAAAACATGCCCCTGCAAATTTCTAAAAACTCCCTTAGGGGGTGGTATCAGCTCTCTTTGAGAATCTCTGATCTAAGGCTATGTTGCCTCCCATTGCTACCAGAAGAACAGAATAACATTCTAAATAGAGAATTTGGGAGAAAAGTTTTGATCTTCCTGGTGCAAAGGAGTTTTCTTTGTGAGATAGTGTGATCATAAATTTTCTGTTCTTTTAAAGTGAGCTCTGTGATGATGATGTAAATATCACATGGACACTGGGTTGGGATGGTGAAAAGAGGGTCTGATAATTCTCTTATTTCTCAGCTAAAATAATATCCCCCCTACTCAGCCCCCAGGCCTCAAACGTACATTTCAGCACACTTACCTTGTGTTTAAACTTATGTTGCCTTCATTTTTCAAAATTCTTTACTGGCTCTTTGTCCCATCTTTGCAAAACCTGAGTCCAGTAGGGTACAGATCCAGACTCAGGTTTTGCCTGATAGTACTGACCCTAAGAATAATTCTCTAGTTACATTCTAAACCACATAGTTGGGTTTCAAAAGGAACATTTTGGGAATTAACATTTGGGCTGTTGGAATCATATTGACAAATGCATTTCTCTCTTTGATGCCATGTATTTCTGAACAAGAAATGACAGAGATCAGTAATTCATCCTTGCAGAATGTCATAAAAATGTTTGTTGTGCTGCAGAGCAAGGAAACACGCTGCTTGTGTGTTCTTTCCGATAAGAACATTCTTCTTTGAATTGCAATTTTATGATGTATTTATCCTTGTTATTCAAGAACCTGTGGCAGTCAATGAGAAGAATGTCTGCATCTTTGGTTTTATAGAAATTTGCATATCAAGAATCTGCAATGAGGTAGTGATATATTGAATAGAAACATACCGTTCAATAAGCATTGTATCTTTCTTAACATTTTTGAGTGGAAAGAAACCTTAAAGTAATACTTTGTCCCGGGTTCTAAGTGTTTTCCGAAGAAATCCTCCTCGTCTCTCTTTTACTTCTATTTGACATAAAGAAGTAGAGAAAGGTCATGGTGAAATATTTTCTTGTATAATAGCATTGAATTAGCACCTTTCTTCTGGAATGCTCAAAGCACTTTTCTTCTTCCTCCTTTTATCATTATATATAGCAAATTTGTGGAACAGGACAAGACAGGCATTATTCCTATATTACAAGTAAGCAAACTGAAGTTTAAAAGACTAGAAGAAATTGAAAGTATTAACAGACAAGAGCAAGGGCCTGCACCAAACTACTTTGCAGAAGAGGGTCTTTGCAGGGAGCTGGGTCCTAGAGTAGCCAGTGAGGGACAGCCAGGGAGTCCGAAACAAGGAGGCCCAGCCGTGACTTGGACGGCCCAGGGGCCTCAGCTTGACTTAAAGGCACTCAGGTACCTCACAGCATGGCATGCAGGCATGTCATTAAAAGTCATTTAAGGAAACTTTACTTTTTTCCGGGCAAACAGTTTCAAGGATAACGTACTTTAACTCAGACAAATACTAAAATTACTGTCTTCCTCCCTACTCCCCTCTTTTTCTTTCTTCTTGAAGTGAAAATAGGGCCGTTTTGGATCTCAGAGATGTGCTTGTGCATATCTGTGTTGGGGTCAGGGAATGGAATTACAGTGTTGCTAAATCTTAACGGAAAAAAGCATACTTGCACCAGCTAACTTGTCACTGTCTGAGTGTTTTCCCTTCATGTTCACTGTACACATCCAGGAAGTCGCTGGTGGAAGGAAAGGGAGTGGGTTTGCCTATTGAATATTATCTGAGTAATTATTCAGTGGCTGATGCGCTTTTTTAAACTCCGATAAATTAATTTCTGTAGCAAAACCATTGTGATTATGCAAAATTATCATCTTGAATGACACATTAAAAGGAATGAAATCCATCAATTTTTTGCATTTCCAATGAGGAAAAAGGCAAGCAAGAAAGGAGCTAGCTTGATGTCACTGAGCTTTTCAGTTTAACTTAGTATCTCTGACCAAACGCAGAGCCGCTCAATATTTTACACATTTGCTTCAGATAACTTCCTCCCTTCCAACAGTGAAGATAAAATCCCATCACAGGACAGAAGACTGAGAAGCCTCAGTGATCACCAGAGACAGGACGTTTGACAAGCTACAGTCATGGTCTAACACACCAGAACAATAAGTAGGACTGTGAACATCAAGTCATGCAATTGGATTAGGAAACAAAAGTGCCGGCCGACCAGACACAGCATGTGGCATCTGCAAGATGAGAAGAGAACAAAGCAAGAGTCTTGGGGATCCACTGGGAAAGCAACGAAGTAGGAAAGAGGTATGAAATAATTGGATTCTAGAAGAGAGACACCTATTAAGGAACTTCACAGGAATTTAAACACAGGGTACTGCTAATCCACTTTGCTAAACACTGGCTGACTTACCTGTGAATATTGTATTAGGGTGGAAAATACAGCAGGCTAGAGAGTAGGGAGCCAGGCTCCACCCTTCCATGCTGTGTAACCTTTGATCTTTCCCAGCTCTGTGTCCTCTTTTACAAAAGGACTGAATTAGACTGAGGTGTTTCAGAGGCCCCTTTAAATTCTAAACATTCTAAAATTCTGTGGCATCTCAAAATAATCTAGAATTATGCAAGTGCCACTTTTTAATAGCCAGCATTAAAAACAACCAAAATAGCAAGGACTGCCTACAGGTCCCAGCCAGTATTACCATGAGCCCAAATCGAGCACATTCATCACAAAGCAAAGAAAAGGCATCTGATCTATTCTCCAGAAATCAGATCATCCTGAGGAAAAGAAATGTGTCAAAAGGTACCAGATTATGTGCTGAAATAGGAAATATTGTTCTAGTTGCAGGTGACCTTTCATAGCAAGATCATTCACTTGCTGGTTATGCTGTCAAGTAACTTACTACTGCCCTTTAAAGGTCATTGCCATGGGTGTGCCCCTGGGTGCTTCCTAATATATGCCTCTGATTTACTTCTTCCTCATAAAATGCACCCTATAATGAAGCATGTCCTTCCCTAACACTCTGAGTCTGGTGGGAAACATATTTCCCTGTCGCATTACAAGCATGTTGCTTTTGAAGATATTGGTGGAGATGGGGGAGGGGAAGGAAGGACACTTTATTGCAAAACCTTGGTAACCTATACTGATCATGGAAGTCAAAAACAAACCCCACCGGTGCTGCAGGGAAACATTTCCTTCTCTTCTGTAAAAGCATGTGCAGGATTTGTTTGCCAGAGACTATGTATGTAAGTATGTATGTAAACTCACCTCCAGGTAAGGCTCCTCTTCCAGCTCTTCTGGTTCAAGGTGCTAGTCCTAGAGGGGCCAAATCATGCTGGGTTCTGATTCCTTAATTAAAAAAAAAAAAGGCATAAAAAGAAACAAATTGAGTTATTTGTAGTGAGGTGGATGGACCTAGAGTCTGTCATACAGAGTGAAGTAAGTCAGAAAAATACTGTATGCTAACACATATATATGGAATCTGAAAAAAACAAAAAAATGGTTCTGAAGAACCTAGGGGCAGGACAGGAATAAAGATGCAGACATAGAGAATGGACTTGAGGACACGGCGAGGGGGAAGGGTAAGCTGGGACGAAGTGAGAGAGTGGCATGGACATATACACACTACCAAATGTAAAATAGATAGCTAGTGGGAAGCAGCTGCATAGCACAGGGAGATCAGCTCCGTGCTTTGTGACCACCTAGAGGGGTGGGATAGGGAGGGTGGGAGGGAGACGCAAGAGGGAGGAGATATGGGGATATATGTATACGTATAGCTGATTCACTTTGTTATATAGCAGAAGCTAACATAACAATGTAAAGCAATTATACTCCAGTAAAGATGTTAAAAAAAAAAAAAAGGCTAGGACTCCCTGACTGGAAACACTCATTAAGGTGAGGGGTACGTCGGGCAGGCCCAACAGCAGGCTGGGATAAAAAAGATGGCCAGAGCAGGGTGCCCAGAAGACCTGCCTAAAGCCAAACTACTAGATTAGAGCTTCTTAAGAGCCCCAGAGGAGTAGGAGTCCTGTGGCCATAGGTGGGTTTGGTCCCAGTTAGGGAGAGCGGGGAGCTAGTTCATTATGGAGACATAAAAGTATTTCTTTAGTAAATATTTTTGAAAGATCAGGGAGAGAGCTTTCCTCTAGCATAGTGGCTGATTGATATCTCTGTTCCTGTTGGTTTTCTAACGAGCTAAAAATCAACAGGAACAGAGGTATAAAGTGATGTTTGAGTATATTAGTTATCTAGGGTAAATTATCTCAAACTTGCTGCTCAAAACAGCGGAAGTCTTTTCTCTCATAGTTCGGGAAGCGAGACGTCTGAAATCAAGGTGTCAGCGTGGTTGGCTCCTCTGGAAGGCTCTGAGGAAGCATGTGCCCCAGCCCTTTCTCCTAGGTCCTTGGTTTCTGGATGCATCTCTGCAATCTCAGTCTCTCTCTTCACGTGGTTTTCCTCTGTGTCACTGTGTCTGTGTGTCTCAAATACCCTTATTTTTTCTCTTACAAGGACACCAGTTATTGGAATTAGAGCCCACTCTGCATTCAGGATGATCTTACTTCAAAATCTTAACTATATCTACAAAATCAGTATTTCCAAATAAGGTCACATTCACGGGTACTAGGGGTTAAGACTTGGACATATCTTTGGGGGCCACTATTCAAACTACTACACTGACATGAGTATTTAACAAGACAATGACCAATTATGTTTAATAGAAGTATGGGCCAAAGACAGGCTCTTCTCATTCTTACTCGGCATCCGTGTGAGGGAATAACCTGAGATCCACTTGTCTGCAGATAGTCAGGTTGAGAATGCAAACCCATACCTACCCACATGCTGAGCACCTGCATCTAAACGGATCCATTCTTGCATTGAACAAACATGACATATATGCCAAATTACCCCTTTAGTAAGTGTGGTGCTGCATGACTACCCAGGTTACAGGCCCGCCCTCATGGATTATTGTTTTAGAAGTGACTGACAGGCAACTTTACCTTTAATACTTTGGCTACTACCAGTAATGTGAAGCAGAAGTAGAGAAGGAAAACTTAAGCCAACATATTTCATAGCTAAGATTATGTCTTATGGAATATAACTCATCCTTAATATCACCTGAATTGGTCTCTTGATACTTTATATCTTGTAGCAGAATTTTAAAATATTTTCATTTTCATGAATAAGTTTTTTTAAGAAAGAATTAATGCATGTAAAACCATTCTCCTTTTGTGAAATTTTGTGTTTCAAAGGGGAGGGGATAGTGAATTAGGAGCCACAAGATAAGGGTCTAGAATGGGCTGCAGTGCCACCTGGGTGACTTTGGCAAATCGTTCCTGGGTCTTGCGTGATTGTGCTTTGTAAACCGGGGGGAAGCAAACTGCACAGATGTCTACCTAGTTCTACGACAGAGTCGTACCCTAGATAACTAGGTCCCAGAGTCTGACAACATTAGCAGTTCCAGGGGCCAAACTCAGGTCTTCCCCCAGAGTTGAGGAATTTAGAAGGGGTGGGGAGGGACAGCCGATAAGAAGTTTATAAAATTTAAATTTAAAAATCCTTTGGTGGCCTCTCCCAGCATTCTTCCCTATAGTGCTGCACAAATGTAATTGGTGTTATATTTGCCTTGCTAACCAACAGTCCTTCTCAACCTGGGAACCAGCAGGGTCAGTCCTACCAATGCTGGGAGAGAGTACAGACAGAATAAAATCACAGTTACCAGTAGTTTCTTTATACAGTAGAAGAAGAGAAACCTTTCCCAGAGAAAGGCAGAGTTTGAAAGGCCCTTGGGTCATTATCTTACCGTATTTAGCCCACCAGCCTCCTTAGTCTGACCATGACGGCAAAGGTTAAATTAGGAGGATGAGATAACTTTCTAGTGGAATCGTCATAAGCAAAGACAGGAAAGCTCCAGCCTGCAGGGGAGAAAAGCAGTTCACTGCCCTCTAATCTATCCCTCTATCTTCCATTCAGCACAATCAGGTTTCATGCCCAAATAAGTGTGGAAAAAAATTTTCATTTAGGTTAATATATTCCTGGTGCTTTAGAAAAGTACTTTACCTTCGAGTCTTCAGAGCAGATGACGTGGGTGTTGACAGAAACTGTGTAGGTTTGTGTATGTGTGATGGGGGGTGAGAGGAGAAAGGGACACAGATACGGAATTAACAAAAATTAAATTCTCCTTGCTGAGGACATGAATAAAGACCAGAAGATAGAATTACTAGTCATGATCCTGGGAACTCAGCAGCTGACCAACAACCAACAGAGAAAATACCACCAACCCACCTTTGTTTCTGCCATTTACCTCTATCAGACAAAGAAAAAATAGTCAAGAGTTATTACAGGCAATCATATTTAAAGCCTTCAAATAAACCTCCAGGTATCTTTTATTTTGAAATTCAATCAGCCACATTTCAGCAGAAGAATCTTATTTACTGAGGAGTATTGTTAAAATAGGGGTATCTGTAGGTTTCCTGGTCCAGGCTCATTGCGATAAGCAAACAAGTAAGTCATCAGACAAGAATTTTCAGGTGCTGGGCTTTCCTGGTGGTGCAGTGGTTAAGGATCTGCCTGCCAATGCAGGGGACGTGGGTTCGAGCCCTGGTCCAGGAAGATCCCACGTGCCACATAGCAACTAAGCTCGAGAGCCACAACTACTGAGCCCATGTGCCAGAATTACTGAAACCTGCCTGCCTAGAGCCCGTGCCTCTCAACAAGAGAAGCTACCGCAATGAGAAGCCCACGCACCACAACGAAGAGTAGCCCCCGCTCACCGCAACTAGAGAAAACCCAAATGCAGTAATGAAGACCCAACACAGCCAAAAAAAATTTATTTTAAATTTTAAGATAAAAATTAAAAAAAAGAATTTTCAGGCACTATCCCAAGGTAGACTTGTCCTGGGCTGAGGATGTTCTAAGAGTCCATCAAGGAAATGTTTAGGGAGATGCTATTTCCTTAGACTTGGGAACGGGAAGAGTTGATCCTTATTTTGCAATTAAAGAGGCAGGATTCAGTAGGAGAAAAAAATTGCCCCCCAGTCAAGTGGTTCAGACCAAAGTGTGCAGGGCCTTGGGAAGTTCCCCAGGCAAGCATCAGGTGCTTGCAGGATTATGTGAGTGAAGTGTCTATAGAGGAATATGAATTCACATCATAGATTTAGAAAGGTTTTATTATATGTTGTCATATATCTTTTTATTTTTAAGTTGGAAATTGCCTAGGACTTCTCTCAGGTACTTAAATAGATCTTGGTTTTTAAACCAAGATTTAGAATTTGTGTATGCATACCCAAACATACACAGCTCTCCTAGGGGCTAGGACTTCACAGTCCCTTAGACACTTTAACGGGTGGGAATTTTTCAGTGGGAGAACTCATGGCTGGTTAATTTGAGTCATTTATGAATAATAGCAGAGCTTCAAGTGAAGTAAAAATTCTTTGTAATTCAAGAGGTGATTGAGTCTTCAGTGAGCCTATGCCCGTGTTCAACTTCTAGGAAATACTGGCTTAAAGAAGATGAGTCTATTTTAAGGGGTGTGTGGGGAGGAGTGAATCAGCACAGATTAGTGATGGATATAACTAAGCACGGCTTCAGTCCCTCAGCTCCTCTAGCTAGTTGTTTTGAAGACTATGGAAGAGAAGCATTTTTTTATTAATACTTTCATTACTAAATCAAAGAACTTTTTTTACTGACAACAGTATTAATCAAAGGAAAAAGATATAATGCTTTTCATTTATTCAATTGCTATTTATTGAGCACCTCCTTTGTACTGACTGCTGTAGCAGATAATAGACACTCAATGGCAATTTAGATACAGACTGTACACTCATGGGGCTTGTACAGTAGTCGAAGAGATTGACTAATAACCAGACAGTTGTATGCAGTGTGATAACCAATAACCTAACTCTCCTTGTCTGAGAACAGCCCCCCTAACCACAGGAGTGGACCTCAACAGCCATGTTAAAATACAGGACTCTATGTCCTTTAACCATCATGATTATCTCAAGGATGGGTACTCAATTTCAACTGGTCAGGCAGAATCTCTTTCTTGTCTTTTAGGACTGGGGTTGAGAAATGCTAGTATATCACAGTGGATTGCTAGAATTGGGTAAATAAGAGCTGGGGCCAGAGGAGGAGAGGTGTTTGACCTGGCACGGAGACGCCTAACAGAGAAAGAATGGCAGGCAGGAGACGGCAGGAGACTGCAAGACTCTGAAGAGAGGGAGAGAGGGAGACTGAGCCATCAGTAGCCCCATTTTCTGATGGCTTCCCAGTCATTGAATTGGTTCCCACCTTTCTTGAGGCTTAAGTTGTTCAACTTTGCTTTGGGTTCCATGAGATACCCCAGCACATTTTTTCAATAATGTTTGTCTTGCCTTATTTAGAATGGGGTTCCATTTGTTATTACCAAAAGTATCTGGACTAAGACATGTTCCTATAGGGATTAGAATATGATGTTATGGGATCACCTAGGAAGGAACTAACTCACTTTTATGCAAGTCTGGAAGGATTCCCAAATAAAGTGCTATCTGAGCTGAGTTCTAAAGAATGAGTAGAAATCAGCCAGGTGGAAAGCAGGTGGGGAACAGGCAGAGAGAGTAGCATGTGCAGAGCCGAGAGGCTAGATAGCACGGCACAGCCTAGGAGCTACAAGAACTTCTCTGTGGGTGAAGCACAGGGAGGACAGTGTGTACATTTGTGGAAGGTGAGGATCAAGGTTGAGAGATGAGGCTTGAGAGGTAAACAGGGACCACATCACAGAAGGCCCTGTTAAGTCACGCACCATGTAACTTGGAATTTGAACAGAAAAAGCTTCTTTCAGAAAACTAATTCTGTTTGGCTTGGTCAGAAGCAGCACCATGCCAATTCATATTGGAGCCTGAGGCATAAGGCAAAGTCAGTAATACTCATTCTGTCCTTATTTCAAGTGTTGGTATTTTGTTCATCATGGATTTTTTGCATTAACTTTGACTTTTTAAGATATTGCATTAAAATATTTATCTTGATGACTGTTTTTCCGGGGTGCTTCCTTAAACTTTACACTCACCTCAGCCCACCCCTGGCCCTACACAGAAGAGACTAAACATTGCAAACTCGGGCCATGGATGAGATTTGCTTCAAGCAATATAGCATCACATTGAAAACAGTGTATAACAACTGCTTAATAATTTTCAAAATTGCATTCTCAGTTATTGTTGTCAATCAAGTTTCCTGAAAACAAACTCTGAGATGGGAGTTGAGTACAGAAGGCTTCCTTGGGGAGTACTCTGAGAAGGAAGGCAGGATTGGACGGAGGGAGAAGCTGACCCACAGAGCAGCTGCCTTACCCCAACCTGTGGGGAGTTCTGGAGGTGGAAAGGCTCTTTTGAGTAGTGCTAATTGAGGCAAGGGGCCCAGGCCTTTGTATCCCTATAGCATGGGCCAGTCATTGGCTATGGGGTGCTGGAGAAATGGTAGGGCAGTTCCCTGATGCCAGGGGAAATTTCCAGTAATGGATACAATAGTCAGTAACTGATGTTTAGAGTTTTCCTGTAAATCATTTCACTTCAAAGCTTTTAGAAGTTTAACCTGTATTTACATATATTTATAGTGAGTGGGCAGAAAGATTTCAGCAGTTTATTAGGTGGAATCCTGTTTGTAGTTACATTGTGAAAAGTGGTAACTATTAGTATGAGTAATAGCTTTAAAAGAACTGTAAGTATGCCATAATATTAAATAACTGACTCAGTATATATTTCCACCATGTTTCTTCCACTGTGTGAGATGTTGAGGATTTAAAGGATAAGACAGACAGTGTTTCTTGGTCCTTAAGAAATTTAAAGTATAGTGCGAGAGACTGAGTACAGTGATCATTGCTATAAATATGTCTTGACCAAGGCATGCACAAGGGCTGTGGGAGAGCCCAGACTGGATTTTGTAAATAAGTTGATGTCTGAATGGACTCTCAAAAGACGACAAAGAGTTATTCAGATGTGAGAGGTGAAGTATGGAGTAAAGAAAGAGGAGGACCTGTCCCTAACATTGCAAGTAGTTCAGTGTGGCCAGAGTATGGTTGGGATGGTAAGAGAGAAGCCCATGTGGGGCTGACAACTGGGCTCTCAGGGGTCTTGAATGACATGTAAATGAACTGGCTCTTTCCTAAAAGTTGCAGAATCATTGAGGGAGTTAAATACATAGACTTAACTTTAAAAAGTTTTATTTTTCAGCAGAGTGAATCAAGTTCCCAACATGGTTTGGTTAAGCAAACTGTATTTATCCACTGCTGCATAACAAAGTATCACAAACTTAAGGCTTAACACAGCATACTTTTACTATCGTAGAAGGCTACAATTAAGGCTTCTAGCAGGGCTGAGTTCTCAACAGAGGCTTGGCTGGGGAAGGATCCACTTCCAAGCTCTCCTAGATCATTGGCAAAATTCATTTCCTTGCAAATGTGGGATTCATGACACCTTACTTCTTCAAAGCCAACAACGAAGACAGAAACAGAAAGACTCTGCTAGCAAGACAGGGCCTTAGATACCATAATATAATCAAGGGAGTGACATCACCTTTGCCATATTCTGTTGATTAGAAGCAAATTACAGGCCCCACTTAGAATCAGTAGGAGGCCATTATACAAGGGCATGAATACCAGGAGTAGAAGCCACCTTAAGGTCTGTTCACCACAGACACCCTGTGCTGTACTTTCCTACTTAGTCCAGTTGTGAAAGAAAAGGTGGCTGCAGAGCGTCTTCTCTGGCTCAGTCCACTGTTCTGTGATGGAGGAAATTTGACCCTGGTAAAATTCTAGAAACTGAAGTCTACCAGGAAATATTTATGCAGGATCAGCAAATATCATATATTCTGCTTGTCTACAAATATTGTATTTGCTGCTTCATCTTGTGGTCAAAGGTAACATTATGATTACAAAGTGTATGATTAATTAAATTATGCCAGAACGTGTTCAGAGGACTTCTGAAAACAAATGCTCTGTCAGCCTTGGCAGTGTCTTTCTTGAATGTTTAGTAATTGAGACATCTTAAAGTCTTCTTCCTCCAACTTACTATTATGTATGTTATTTTCCTCTGTATTATACTTTATCTGTATAGTTTATCCTGAGTACAAATATTAGAGACAGTACCCACCTGTGTTTAGTGTGGTGTGTAACACACCATCAGGGAGATTAGGTTCCTATTACATACCATATGGTGATTCAGTGATATGTATATGAATAGACAGTGACTGTGCTGTTTAACTACTTAGTATGTGCATTTAATTAAGTGTATAAATTCCTACAGGCATGTGGTTAAAGGGGCTTTGGCAGATTTCCCCTCTGGAGGGCTTGGCACTATGTAGTTGGAACTCTCACTGGCATTGGAATTCCAAACATGCCTGCAATTGCAACAATAAGTAGTGGTTTAATATCATCAAGGTCTTTACCATCTCACATTTCAGTTTATAGCCCAAGCAGTTTAATAACTCACACTGAAATAGAGTCTAGTTGTTTTAGATGTACTATGTCTGTTTGCTTCATACAAAATTATCATTTGTGAACCAAAAAAACGGATGAACACCAAAATGACAAAGCAACTTAATAAGAATGGTATTTAAAAATTTTTTTAAAAAAGGGGCTTCCCTGGTGGCGCAGTGGTTGAGAGTCCGCCTGCTGATGCAGGGGACACGGGTTCGTGTCCCGGTCCAGGAAGGTCCCACGTGCCGCAGAGCGACTGGGCCCACGAGCCATGGCCGCTGAGCCTGCACATCCGGAGCCTGTGTCCGGCGGTACGCGGGTACCGCCAAAAAAAACCCCAAAACAAACAAACAAAAAAACCTACGAAAATAAAATATTTTTTCTAAAATGCAATGACCAAAACAGGGTACTTTGGAATTCAAAGTATTTCAGACTATAATTGATTGTGTGTGCGCGTGTGTGTGTAATTTTTTACAATGAGCACTTTACCGGTAGAGAGTATTGAATCCCATGTGAAGCTGTGCAGGCGGAAAAGCATGAGGATCAAGAAGAGGTGGACTCCAGCTCTGGCACTCGCACCTTCTCTGATGTAGGGAGAATGAATATTTCCTGAGCCTCAGTTTAGCTCTAACAGTCATATTCCCTGAAAATAAAAGCAAGTATAAAACAAAAGCAAGTATAAAAGCAAGCATTAAAAAAAAAGCTAAATAAAAGCAAGTATAAACGAGCTGTGATGCAACGTCCCATTTGACTTGATCTTTAGACCTCAGGACATCTGTGTGACTAAATGTTTGCTTACCTTCTCAGTAACTTGTTTGTGATCAGCAAAGAGACAGAAGGGGGGTTGGGAGTGCAGGGAAGCCTCACCAGGTGTGAGCATCTGAGGAGGTCAGTGTGGAAGCTGCTGGAACACCATGTCTCCAAATAGGCAGGTATTGATCTGTCCGTTGTGGAAAGGCTGCAGCAGCAGCAGCTGTGGGCTCATAACCGAGGCATGTTAAGGGATTTGCCGAACAAATCCCCAATTAAACCAAAGAAGGAAGAGACAGTGAATTTATCTTTCTTTCTTTCAGAGGACAATCTGTTGGAGACAAAAACCTTCTTGTCTGGTGAAAGAGAGAGACATTGTCATGTAAATTGCATAACTTAAAAATATACATACGATGCTTGTCGTATTCCCGGTGCTTCATTTCTATTGCTTCTTCTTTCTGGAGACTATGAATCCCAGAACAGATACCTCTAAGGCTTCGTAGACAGTGCAGGAGCTAAGAAACACTGTATCTGCTAGGACATCATTGTATCTGACAGGAAGTGTTCAGATCATACTCCAATGCCAAATATTGTCCCTCAGAATATCAGTTGGTTTTCCCCCCTTAACTCCTGTCTTTTATCTGTTCGTTACCAGGAAAGTAGTAAATATAGTGTCCATATTTGCTGGTCCATGACCTGACCTCACACAACTCAGATTTTCACCTCCATCACCTTCTCGAAAGTTCCCCGAATCATGGAAATCCACTGCTTCCCTCTGTAGTCATCCTCCGTGACCACTCTGCATATTGGACTCCACAGCTGCTCCTCCTGGAAGACCTCTTCCCTGGGCTCCCAGGACAGGCAGCCCTGCCCCAGTGGTCTCCTGCATCTCTTACTGTCCTCTAAAAACTTCATCAGTTTGGATTCCTCCTTCCTATTGGTCAAGTTTATGGCTTACACAAGGGTCTCTCCTTTTCCCTGGCCCTTCATAATCCCATCTGCTCTTGTGGAACTGTAGCCATTTTTTTCAGAAATTCAATTTCAGCCTCTCACCTGCACCCCAGAGCCTCCTTTCCATTCCCTGAGCATACAGTTGGTACCTAAGACTCTGCATATGTAGAAACTGAACTCATCTCAATGCATGTCATCCTCCTTGTGACAGTGGCTCAAAGCCCAGTTGTTTTGTCTCTTTTCCCTGATTTTCTGATTGCCTGGAGGCCATGAGAATATACCTGGCAGAACTCCTGATTGACAGAAGGCACCAGGCCAGGCCTCCTGTTCCTCCCCAGTGACCTGGTGCAGGACATGGGGATACCAAAGATCACCCCTTTCTAGGAGAGGCTAAAGGGGCCTCAGTGGCTTTGCCGTATCTTTCTTAGACTGCAAGTCTAAGAAGCTTCCACCCAACCGCCCCTCCCTCGCTCCTCCCCCTGGGGTCAGACTTGGATCATGGTCTTCTAGCCCCCCAGCCTCCCTAGGCTTTCTCCCCATACCCTTCCTCCCAGGCGTTTCCTCTCACAAAATCCTTGCATGTTTAATCCTGTCTTGGCATCTGATTCTCAGAGGATCCAAACTCATACAGATTCCCATCCACGTGGACTGTTGACTGTCCCAGTAATGGTTCTTACAGATATCTTTTTCTTTCTTTTCCACAAATCTGTATTAATTTCTTAAGGCTGCCATCACAAAGTATCACAAATGTGTGCCTCAAACAATGGAAATTTATTGTCTCACAGTTCTGGAGGCTGGAAGTCTGAAATCAAGGTGTCAGCAGTTTGGGGTCTTTTTGAAGGCCCTGAGGAAACATCTGTTCCAGGCTTCTTGGTTCTGTTGACAGCCAGCAGTCCTTGGCACCCTAGGCTTGTCAGTCACCACTGCGATCTCTGCCTCTGTCTTCACACCGAGTTCTCCCTATGTGTGTCTTCTGTATCTTAACTAAAATGTAGTCAACAATTCTCCCCATCATTGCCAACCAATTCCACTCAAACTCCCTAATGCGTTCTCTGAGGCCCTCTGAGATTTAGTTCCAATCTTTCTTTCCATCCAAATACGCATAGTCTCAACTTTCCCATCCTAGTCTAGTCAAGCCTGACTGTCCTCTATTTCCAGAATGCTCCCTGAGCTTTCCCATCTCTTTGTCTCTTAGATCCTTACTACTTCATCCTTGTAATCCCCCTCCTTCTGCATGGCTCTGCTTATCAAAACACAATCCATCTTCCAGACACATCCAGTCCCGTCTTACTGAACGTACTCACAGCCAGAACGGATCTTTGTCCTCTGAGGTTTCTATAATACTGTTATTTCACCACATGCTGCCTTTTATTTCACTATTTGTGTGTGTCTTATCCCAAATTATACATTTCTTGAAGACCTGAACAATATCTTTTCAGATTTTTAACACCTGGACATTACTTATCCATGTATAAGTACATATCAGATGCTCATTTAAAACGCATTTAAAAGGATGAAATGTGGCCAAGCCACAGAAAAAATATTTATGAAGAAGGGTGAATTCATTGGAACTGACATCAGGGATGTGGTAGAATGTCACTCAGAAAAGTAGGGAATCTTCCTAGAGAGTGACAGTATTGAAGAGGGGGTGATCTAAGGTGGCTGAGATGGGCATGAACGGAGGAGATGACTGAGCAGTGGTGCAGGGTGAGAGCATTGGGAATGTAAGCCCACCTTCCTCGGAGTCTGTGAAGGAGAGGGAGTAGACCAGTGTTGGCCAATCTATCATGTCCCTGCAAGTCAATGTGACTCAGCTTCCAGTACTCTTCCTTTTGCTAGGCACTATCGTCAGCAAAAGGAAGAGTAAAACATGGTCACAGCTGTCATGCTAGATGCTGTATATAATGGAATGCATTTTGGTCTCTGCATAGCTAGCTTGCAATAGGGAGATAATAGGAGGTAGATGTGAGCCTGGCATTCATGGACCACTAAGCCATGGCCCTCTTTCAGCTGCTCTTCCATCTTTCTCTCCTACTACTTTGTTATGAGAGACTCAGGAACTAAAAGTGGACGCCAGTTGGACCCTGTGTAGACTATATGGTGGATCTCACCCTGCCTATGCTCATATCATATATGACCTGGAAACGGCTTTGCATCCCCCTCTCCGCCATCTTCCCCACCGTTGCATATGCTCCGCCTTTTCTACATGAAACCTTTCTGGCCTCCGTAACCCAATTCAGCACACCCTTTGGACAGCATTTCATTTGTATTGGCCAACCCAATACCTCTCTTGTGACCGCTGTTTCCCTCTACCATCCTATGTGTGCACACATCCTTTTTCTCCTAGACTACGAGCTCCCTGGGGACATCAGTGTTGCTTTTTGTAAGTATCTGATTTCCATATAGATAGGATGGTCTTTTATACACAGTAGACATTCAATAGACATCTCTTGAATAAGTAAATGAATGGAGTGACTAAGGACATTTTCATGGAACAGTGGAGGTGACTTTTGCCTATAAACTACTTCCTCACCTTTTTTCTTAGACACTTCCAACTATGTTTCATATTCCATTATTTCTTTATAAATTCCTTCTTGCTCTTCACAAGACTTAAAAATTCAGAAGGCCACCCTTCATTTAAAATATAAGAAAACTGCATTTGAAAGTAATTATTTACTTACTGGAGACTTGAGCTGCAATGGATTTTAAATTCTATTTCCTTTCTAGTGCACAGTTTCTGTGCCATTTCCTTCCGTTTTGTGATACGTAGCTAAGGTAACACAAGACAATATTTTTCACTTGATAACTAACTAGCACTGACATTAGAAAGTTCATACAAATTATGAATGTTCTGCACTTTGAATAACTTGACAATAAAAATGTTTTGAATCAGTTAACCTAAAATCATAAATACCTATGTTTCATGATCACTGAGCTTTGGGAGCCAATAAGCTATCATTATTACTTCTTCCTAGAAAACTTTGAACATACTCTCAAACCACTGGTTAAATGTAGATGTGCAAGCTGGGGTTGGTCCAGCTCTGGTTTAGGGCATGGGCTCCTTTCCATACCCTGATATAGATTCATTGCAAAGCACTCCTGATGCTCGATTCCCTGACAATCTTTAGCTCTTTTTAGAAACAACAAAAGAGTGTGTTTTCATTCCTTTCAGATTTCTGCTACCATTTTTTTCCTTTGTGCCTGCCCATGGTTATATGTTATAGTGACTTAGGGGGAAATTAGCTCACGGGAGGTTTTGCAACATGGTACTGTCTTGTTGAAGTCACTTCTCATACAACTCCCTTCACGCCATAAATAAATTAAAACTTGGTTTTCTTCTAAAAACCTAATGATGTTGAGAAAATCCAGGCAGTAGAGAGGCTGGGACAATCTAAGAACTGCTGTAATTGTCTTTAGGTGATAGCATCTTAATCTCTATTGCTTTCTTCTTTTCCTAGGTAAGTGGTGTTTTCTCTTCGTTGCTTCAGGGAGTGGTGATTTGTCTGGTAAGTGTTCATTTTATTGTGCTACGTGGTGTTGCTTCAAAGCTGCATGTGAATTGCCTGAGAGAACCAAAAGCAAACCTGAAAATATGAGGGAGCTTTGGACATGCTTTATATTGAAAGCGCTGGTATGTGTTAAATCTTTTTTAGATTAAAGGTTTTTCCCTGAGATCTTACTTTGGAGTTGTGTCATAGCACATGTTGTTTTCAAGTCTGGAAAAGAGTCCAAGAATTGACTAAGTGTTGATGAAAACTTGGCTTTCATAAATTCCTTTTGTGTGATTTTCTTTTTGTTTACTTCTTTCTGCCTTTATTAAATGTTTCTTAAATGCCCTCCATTCAGATTTTGATAAAATATAAAACTCCACATAGAGGCATTTTGCTTAAGTTTTTGCTTGTGTTGTGTCATGTTACTACAGTCTTTCGGCTCTGTTGCTGCCAAGAAGCTCCTTAATCTTCTGGACTCCTCCAGTAAAACAGTCTCTTCTTCTGTAGAGTATTGGATGGTCCATTGGTACTCTGTAAATGGTACTCTGTAAATTGATACTCTGTAAATGTAGAGATTAAATCCTACTTTTCAAAAACATTTTTATTAAGTTACTGAAGTTGATATGTCCCTATCTTTTCTAGTGATTCTGACACAGACACATTATTTTACAGATTTCCTGCTATAAGTTAGTGACTGAGAGTAGTTGTTTTTCTGGGTGTGTTGTTGATGCCATGATTTTGCCTTTAAAAGAATGGCTGAGGAGGAATCCAGAAAGGACATGAATAACAGTGAAAAGAACAAGAGTCCTTTGATTTGTAAATCAGATTTCATAGTTTTCATAGACGTGATGGTTTTATTTTACTTTGTTTTTATGATAGTTGACTTCCACTTTGAGCTAATACAGAAGACGCTGGACCACGTTGTCTTTTGCATGAAATATAGGAAATTAGGTCTCTCTGTGTCTAACGTACTTGATTTTCTTAGCCATTGTTTCAGGTTATTGGTTTTGTTAGAAGTAGTTGTTCCTTAATGACATTAGATTTGGTTCCACTATATTCTGTTTTCCACTCCTTCACATTCTTTATCCAAAAACTCTTGCTTTTACATTAATTAATTGATCTGATACATATAGCTAGCTAGATACGTACATACAGATATATATATTGCTTGAAGAGCCTTTTATTTAAACATTTAGATTTATCTGGTTTTTGGCTTTTGAATCTGATCTTAAAATATGTTTGACTTGTGTTTATGTGTGTTTAATAGAACATGTTTGAAGAAGGGTACCCAGAGGTGAACTAAATTGCTCTTGAAACATACAAAAGCCTGTAGACATTGCTTTAAATAACTTGTATGGGATGTTGACCCCATGCTGTTTTCAGTCCCGCAACAGAATTTTTCTATTAAAGATTCTGGATTAAAAAGAGCAGAAAACAGGAGACAGAAAGATGGAAGGGTGAGGAAGGTTAGATTTCAGACTTGCATAGGCTGCTCCCCAGACTTTGAAGCCTAGCAGAGACCCACAGACATGTGAACCAAGACATTATTTGAACAGCTTGCTTAACAACGGGCTGAATAGTGAACCACATTTTAAATTGACAAAGTTAGCCCATGCTGGGAGTTTTTTATTCTTTGCCTTTTGACCTTATTGGGTGCCATAAATGAAATATGGTGGTGTAGGTTTGAAGAGGCCAGGGGCTGCTTATTTACACCACTCCTATGATGAGGGAAAAAATTCAAGAGTGAACAAATGCAGTACATTTAACTCTGTCCCTTAACTCAGGCAACTATAATATGAAGACACTTTGTTTCCAGTCTGTAACCCCATTTTGGTATGAGAGCTTCCTTTGTTATTTTTAAATTCTTCTCACTTTATTAAGGTAAGCCACACAGAAAGGTCAAATCTGGAGAAGTGGCTGAGTTTTATTTTCACTATAAAGAGAACCTGAAAATATATTGCTTGAGGTAAAGTCTATTTTTAACTTAGGTTTCATGATTTATATTATGCTCCTTCTATTATGAACATCTTCCACTTTGAAATCAGATGTACAAGAGTTTCTACCAATGAATATGTCTAAGATGTCACTACTTTTCTTGTTAAAAAATGCCAGCTATCTATAACATATAATGACCAGAACGAATTTCCACTGTTGGGTAAAAGTAACCATATGATTATATGAGTGATAATTGCACTGCATTCTATATTGTTTGAAAATTCTTTTGTGGTACTATAAGAGATACTATACCTCTTCAACATTAACTGTTCAATTATAATAGGTACATTCCATTATAGAGTATTCATTATATAATCCAAATATGATCGAATATACTCTAGAATTGGGCTGAATTATGAAAAGCATTATAATTAATCTCTTTGCTCTAGTGACTTCTGTTAGTACTATGCTTATAATGTATAGTAGTATATAGGAATATAAGGTATCCTTGTCCTCATGAAGCTGTATTATCAGGGGAAGAACAGGACATACTAGCCTTAAGAGAAAAAGGTAATGATACAAAATGGAATATGAAGCATGATATAGAAAACAAATGTCTTAGGAGAATGAGGGGCACTGAAAATTTGCACATAGTTAGCTGTGCTGAGAAAACATAGTTTATTTTTCTAGGACTGGTCTGAGATCTTTCTGAACTCTCACCATACCAGGTAGGGGGAAATACAGACTTGCTAGTTATCTCAATCTCTTCTAATTTCAAGTCATAAGTAGGCAGAGTTCAATTTCCTGCAGGTTCTGGCTCAGATAATATCTGCTCTTTCTACGCTAACCGCCACCCTTAGCACGGCTGGGTGTCTGAGGGGCTTGGGGCATTGCCTCTTGGTATTGTGCTGGCTCACGTGTATGCACTGGCTGGGGCCCACGGAACCGTATCTAGGTTTGTGCGTGGCAGACGAGCTGCTGCTGTGAACTGTGGTTTTGCCTTTGGGAGCTTGGCGTATCCTCCTGAGGTCCAGCTGACTCACAGTTGACCCCCAGCTGGTCCAATCACCCAGTAGCCAGGGTTCAGGGACAGTTTGAGCTGGAGACTTCTCAGCCAGCACCATCAGCTGCCTTCTCCACTTTCCTGATGGGGCACGGTGGAACTTTGGAATATCGCCTCGAAACAGCCCAGGTTCCTTGGGTTCCCTCACTGCATCCAACCATTTGGATCTTTCAGGTTGTTCCAGGCACCCTGTGAAATTGTCTCTCCCCCAAAACCCAAATAGGAAGCAAGGTAAAAACCTCTTTACCCTCAGCACTACTCTCATCCAGTCTTACACATCTACCTGCTAAGATTTGTAAATAGAGAGGGGAGGCCGAAGTATCTTTCTCTGCTTCTCTTACCTCCATAATTTTCTCTTTCCACAGTCCTGGAATGGTGTTCTACCTTCTTTACGTTATATCCTGAGTTCTCTACTTCTGGTATATAATAAATTCTATGATCCTAGTGCCCAGGCAAGTGAGAGCGAAAAGGACTTTAAACAATTCTTTCCTCTATCCATTCTGACCCTCATGACTGTTGACTCAAGACTTGATTTTGGTCATCAAAAGCTGAATGTGACCCTTTCTTTTCTCCCTGTTTCCCTTCCTTGCTTCCTTTCTTTCATTCCTACTAATACAGCTCTAATGACTTCTATATACTACACAGGTTGTTGCCTTGGGCTCACTAGTGAGCAACTTATATACACAGAAATGCAAATAAGGAAAGCACATTAAAGTGTGTCTACCATAAAGAAAAAAAACAATTAAAAGAAAGAGAAAAAATGCATTTTCCATATTGCCCCTGCAAGGAGGTTGGTACAGGTTCAGCAGGAGTGTATGTCTGATCAACAAAGGAGATATTAGACATTGTTTATTATATTTGACACCTTGTGTTGGGGGCATCTAGAGCAGCAGCCCCCAACCTTTGTGTCACCAGGCACCGGTTTCGTGGAAGACAATTTTTCCATGGACTGGCGGCAGGGGATGGTTCAGGGGGTAATGCGAGAGATGGGGAGCAATGGGGAGCGGCAGATGAAGCTTCACTCACTCGCCCGACGCTCACCTCCTGCTGTGCGGCCCTGTTCCTCACAGGCCGTGGACCAGTACCCATCTGTGGCCCGGGGGTTGGGGACCCCTAATCTAGAGGAACTGAGGATAGAATGAAGGGGAATTTAGATGGTCGGCCAAGAGGGTCAACCATACACAACCACATTCTCAAAGTGATTTTAGCAAAAGAGATGTTCCAAGAGATACAGAACAAATCTATTTGGGGTTGCTACGTACCATATGTCCCCTTTGGAGACTTGTAATGTATATTAGCATATTCACATTTCAGATAATTTCTACCATGTAAGGAACAGATGTAGCATCATTTAACCCCTGTTGGGCATGTTCATGTAACATTAACAACCCAGAAAACTCTCTTTGAGATCTGCTGCTAAGGTACAATGGTGAAGCTGGGAATAGCTTTTGGTGGGAACTAACTTAAGGAAAATAGGGCTTTAGCAACTTCATTCAATTTTTATTGAGAACTTACTATGTACAAGGCACCATGTGGTTAATCAGTCCAAAAAGTGTCAAATCAATTCTTGGGGATTTAGAATTTCTCAAAATTGCTGTCTTTCTATTGAAGAAGTATAAAATACTAATGGTCAGTTTGCTATATAGTGCAAGCAAAACAATCTGCTTTTATTTGAAATATCAGGGTAATCACAGAATCTCTCAAAGTAATTGCTTATAGTGAACGGTTACTATATTTCCTTTGCTGGGTAGAGCAGATATGTTAATGGTGATAGCTATCAATTTTATTTGACATTTTAAACAGATCATTAAGATATTCCAAAATATTCTTTCATGGTAATATTGTTTAAACTAAGCCTTTTTGGTGATCTTTGAAAGGACTTATATGAAATAATACTTGGAGAGGCCTACATTTCATTTTATAATGAATTATCTCCATTTTTAATTGAAAATGTTACAGCTTTTTATGTTAATCATGATAGAATGCCTCAGAGGACTTTTTTAATTATATTTTTATGGCTTGACCAATTTTATGTTTTAATTTTTAATTTCTTTCTCCTTTCTTCATGTAGTGTTCTTCTTTCTAAGTACTTCACTGAGTACCCTGGCATATTCAAAGCATCCTACAGTCAATATCAGTGGTACTAAGGGGTCAAGATCTCCAAATTCATTCAAGGGCACTTTATTTCTCAATAATCACTTTGTCCTCATTATTTTAATGTAGCACATTAAAAAAAACATTTAAATATCTTTGTAAAACTTGTAAAAACTTTGTAAAACTTTATCAAAGGTTGTTTATTCAGCTATAACTTCTCTAGTTTTTTAATTTTTTTCTTTCTCTCTTCTTTTGGCCATTTCAACCATTTGACTATCAGAAGTCCTGTCAGGAAAAATAAATGGATATGAAATTTGAAGATAAAGGCTCTCAGGGACAGACTGAAAGGATCATGCAATGTTGAGGCTGAAAAGGACCTTAGAGTATCCAATAGATATCAGAGAAATTTAGCCCCATGTATTATTTACAGTATAATGAGAACCAAACATTAGGAAGGTGAAATATCTTGTCCAAGTATCCAATATCATAATCTTCCTTCTTCAAGCTAACCCAATAGATATTGTAGGTAAATACACTCATTATTTGAAATGTAAATAATTACATGGGTAATGTCTAAAATTCCCCCCAAATGGGTCATAACATATCCCCCAGTTTATTTGTCCATCAGCATATATGTTTTTGAGCACTCAGTTTTACGTACATTTTGTTCACTGACATGCCAAGGAATGGCGTGTAATCATGATGAAAACTGGGCTTTATATTGCAATGAATTATCCTCATCTGCTAGAAAGAGTTAAAACTATATTTTTATCGTAGAAAAACCTGAAAGAAAACATGATTATATTTTTACAGATAACTTTACAGGAAACTTCACAGATAAAACAGCTTAACACCAGCTTGTGACAGTGTCAAGGTGCCAAAGAGACATCTCAGAATAGGTCATAACATAGCTTTATACCAACATAACTTACACAGTAGTTGGAAAGTGCGATGTGGTCAATATTTTATTCTTTTTATTTTCACGGAATTATTTTTATTCAATACATAAAGTCATTGTTTTATCACCTTTTATGTTTTCCATTTTGATTTTATTTAATTCCGTTTAGTAAGTGAAATAGTCTGTACTCCTGCAGTTTAAATTTGGAAAAGGCAGTCTGAAATTGATCCAAGTCCATTTTATCAGAGTATCAGACTGAAAACAGCAATCTAATCATGATATATTTGATACCATCTTTATTTCAGATATGTTTGCAATTTGGGGGTTAGCTAGGAGTTTTCCATATATGGAGATGATTTTATGAAGTCTTAGAATTATTTAATGGAACTCTTAAAGGTAAATTTTATAACTTTATGTAACACTGAGTAAACTGGTAGGGACTGACAAACATTGCACATGGAACGTTTTAATTCCATAATGCCAACTTTTTAAAATGACATTTAATTCCCCTTGTTTGAAATTAACAAAGAGTAAGTTAGAAGTGACTTTCTCTTGCTAAATTATAGGTCTTAATTTTGATTGCAGTTCACCTGAGAGCACTCAGCAGCAGTATTTACCTGCATTAATTTACACTATTCACACCTCGACTATAATGGATTAAAAATCTACATTTTTTATATAAAAACAGTTAATTCATGTATAAATATTTTATTGCTTGAGGATAATATTTCAAGGCAGTTGTGTATTTCATTTTGTTGCCTCGATAAACTCTAAAGCCTAATGCTTTTGTTTAATATAAAAATTAAGGTTTCATAATCACCATAGTGATTGCTTCCTATGGAAGAATGTATTACTTCACAGGTTTTAAATTGCTCAAGGGTACAAAGAAATATTAAAAAATAATTTCATAGATCATAACAAAGCCAATGTTTTATAATGTTTTTCACAACATTTAAAATTAATTTGAGCAGCTAAGTCTATTAACATCAAAGAGTAAATCTGTTTAAATGAAAAATTATTTTCATATGTAAGTTTTTTATGAAACAATTTTATGAAGAATATTAATGAAAATGTTTTCTTACATATTGAATCATTTACCTTATTTGATATGTTTTCTTGGAAAGCAAATATATTTTCCTGATTATGTCCCACTTAGGAGATATTAAAAAGTCATGTATAATATTTTTGTTTTACAACCAGTGATACAGCACTTGTACAGTTCTCTCTGAGAATTTCATTCTGGATGCCTCTGCACTAGTGAGATGTTTCTAGACATAGACACTCTCAATTAAATGGACAGCACAAGTGACAGAATAGCTTTGCACCTCTACAGTTGAACTTTTTTAATTTTGCAGCCAAATGCACCAGCTCCTCCAATTCCCATAAACCAATTTTTGTCCCTACCCAACTGCATTGTGGATGGACCGGGAATTTGTCTTTACCTATTCCTGAGCCTCCTTCTCTATTTTAACCCATCTTAAAAGCAGATTCAACTGCATTTGATGTTCAAAGTGCAGAGAACTTTCATAACCAAGTTAAAGATATCATTGGTTTTTTTATTTTTTTAGGTTTGAATTTCATTTTATTTATTTTTTTAAACAGTATGTTCTTATTAGGCATCCATTTTATACACATCAGTGTATACATACATGTCAGTCCCAGTCTCCCAATTCATCCCACCACCCCGCCGCTTTCCCCACTTGGTGTCCATACGTTTGTTCTCTACATCTGTGTCTCAATTTCTGCCCTGCAAACCGGTTCATCTGTACCATTTTTCTAGGTTCCACCATATATGTGTTAATATACGATATTTGTTTTTCTCTTTCTGAGTTACTTTACTCTGTATGACAGTCTCTAGATCCATCCACGTCTCAACAAATGACCCAATTTCATTCCTTTTTATGGCTGAGTAATATTCCATTGTATATATGCACCACATCTTCTTTATCCATTCGTCTGTCGATGGGCATTTACGTTGCGTCCATGACCTGGCTATTGTAAATAGTGCTGCAATGAACATTGGGGTGCATGTGTCTTTTTGAATTATGGTTTTCTCAGGGTATGTGCCCAGTAGTGGGATTGCTGGGTTATCTGGTAATTCTATTTTTAGTTTTTTAAGGAACCTCCATACTGTTCTCCATAGTGGTTGTATCAATTTACACTCCCACCAATAGTGCAAGAGGGTTCCCTTTTCCCCACACCCTCTCTAGCATTTGTTGTTTGTACATTTTCTGATGATGCCCATTCTAACTTGTGTGAGGTGATACCTCATTGTAGCTTTGATTTGCATTTCTCTAATTATTAGTGATGTTGAGCAGCTTTTCATGTGCTCTTGGCCATCTGTATGTCTTCTTTGGAGAAATGTCTATTTAGGTCTTCTGCCCACTTTTGTATTGGGTGGTTTTTTAATATTGAGGTACATGAGCTGTTTATATATTTTGGAATTAATCCTTTGTCTGTTGATTTATTTGCAAATATTTTCTCCCATTCTAAGGGTTGTCTTTTCATCTTGTTTATGGTTTCCTTTGGTGTGCAAAAGCTTTTAAGTTTCATTAGGTCCCATTTGTTTATTTTTGTTTTAATTTCCATTACTCTAGGAGGTGGATCAAAAAAGATCTTGCTGTGATTTATGTCAAAGAGTGTTCTTCCTATGTTTTCCTCTAAGAGTTTTATAGTGTCCAATCATACATTTAGGTCTCTAATCCATTTTGAGTTTTTTTTTGTGTATGGTGTTAGGGAGTGTTCTAATTTCATTCTTTTACATGTAGCTGTCCTGTTTTCCCAGCACCGCGGATTGAAGAGACTGTCTTTTCTCCATTGTGTATCCTTGCCTCCTTTGTCATAAATTAGTTGACCATAGGTGCCTGGGTTTATCTCTGGGCTTTCCGTCTTTTTCCATTGATCTATGTTTCTGTTTTTGTGCCAGTACCATAGTGTCTTGATTACTGTAGCTTTGTAGTATAGTCTGAAGTCAGGGAGTCTGATTCCTCCAGCTCCGTTTTTTTCCCTAAGACTGCTTTGGCTATTTGGGGTCTTTTGTGTCTCCATACAAATTTTAAGATTTTCTGTTCTAGTTCTGTAAAAAATGCCATTGGTAATTTGATAGGGATTGCATTGAATATGTAGATTGCTTTGGGTAGTATAGTCATTTTCACAATATTGATTCTTCCAATCCAAGAACATGGTATATCTCTCCATCTGTTGATATCATCTTTAATTTCTTTCATCAGTGTCTTATAGTTTTCTACATACAAGTCTTTTGTCTCCCTAGGTAGGTTTATTCCTAGGTATTTTATTCTTTTGTTGCAAAGGTAAATGGGAGTGTTTCCTTAATTTCTTTTTCAGATTTTTCATCATTAGTGTATAGGAATGCAAGAGATTTCTGTGCATTAATTTTGTATCCTGCAAGTTTTCCAAATTCATTGATTAGTTCTAGTAGTTTTCTGGTGGCATCTTTAGGATTCTCCATGTATACTATCATGTCATCTACAAACCATGACAGTTTTACTTCTTCTTTTCCTATTTGGAATCCTTTTATTTCTTTTTCTTCTGTGATTGTCATGGCTAGGACTTCCAAAACTGTGTTGAATAACAGTGGTGAGGGTGGACATCCTTGTCTTGTTCCTGATCTTAGAGAAAATGCTTTCAGTTTTTCGCCATTGAGAATGATGTTTGCTGTGGGTTTGTTGTATATGGCCTTTATTATGTTGAGGTAGGTTCCCCTCTATGCCCACTTCCTGGAGAGTTTTTATCATAAATCGGTGTTGAATTTTGTCAAAAGCTTTTTCTGCATCTATTGAGATGATCATATGGTTTTTATTCTTCAATTTGTAAATTTGGCGTATCACATTGATTTATTTGCTTATATTGAAGAATCCTTGCATCCCTGGGATAAATCCCACTTGATCATGGTGTATGAATCTGTTAATGTGTTGTTGGATTCTGTTTGCTAGTATTTTTTTGAGGATTTTTGCATCTATATTCATCAGTGATATTGGTCTGTAATTTTCTTTTTTTGTAGTATCTTTGTCTGGTTTTGGTATCAGGGTGATGGTGGCCTCATAGGATGGGTTTGGGAGTGCTCCTTTCTCTGCAATTTTTTGGAAGAGTTTGAGAAGGATGAGTGTTAGCTCTTCTCTAAGTGTTTGATAGAATCCACCTGTGAAGCCATCTGGTCCTGGACTTTTGTTTGTTGGAAGGTTTAATCACAGTTTCAATTTCATTACTTGTGATTGGTCTGTTCATATTTTCTATTTCTTCCTGGTTCAGTCTTGGAAGGTTATATCTTTCTAAGAATTTGTCCATTTCTTCCAGGTTGCCCATTTTATTAGCATAGAGTTGCTTGCAGTAGTCTCTTAGGATGCTTTGTATTTCTGTGGTGTCTGTTGTAACTTCTCCGTTTTCATTTTAATTTTATTGATTTGAGTCCTCTCCCTCTTTTTCTTGATAGTCTGCCTAATGGTTTATCAGTTCTGTTTATCTTCTCAAAGGACCAGCTTTTAGTTTTATTGATCTTTGCTATTGTTTTCTTTGTTTCTATTTCATTTATTTCTGCTCTGATCTTTATGATTTCTTTCCTTCTGAGAACTTTGGGTTTTGTTTGTTCTTCTTTCTCTAGTTCCTTTAGGTGTAAGGTTAGATTGTTTATTTGCGTTGTTTCTTGTTTCTTGAGGTAGGCTTGTATAGCTCTAAACTTCCCTCTTAGAACTGCTTTTGCTGCATGCCATAAGTTTTGGATCGTCGTGTTTTCATTGTCATTTGTCTCTAGGTATTTTTTGATTTCCTCTTTGATTTCTTTAGTGATCTCTTGGTTTTTCAGTAACATATTGTTTAGCTGCCATGTGTTTGTGTTTTTTATGTTTTTTTTCCCCTGTAATTCATTTCTAATCTCATAGCATTGTGGTTAGAAAAGATGCTGGATATGATTTCAAGTTTCTTAAATTTACTGAGGCTTGATTTGTGACCCAAGATGTGATCTATCCTGGAGAATGTTCCATGTGCACTGGAGAAGAAAGTGTAATCTGCTGTTTTTGGATGGAATGTCCTATAAATATCAATTAAATCTCTCTGGTCTCTTGTGTCATTTGAAGCTTCTGTTCCCATATTAATTTTCATTTTGGATGATCTGTCCATTGGTGTAAGTGAGGTATTAAAGTCCCCCACTGTTGTGTTACTGTCGATTTCCTCTTTTATAGCTGTTAGCAGTTGCCTTATGTATTGAGGTGCTCCTGTGTTGGGTGCATATATATTTATAATTGTTATATATTCTTCTTGGATTGATCCCTTGATCATTATGTAGTGTCCTTCCTTGTCGCTTGTAACATTCTATATTTTAAAGTCTATTTTAGCTGATATGAGTATTGCTACTCCAGCTTTTTTTTGATTTCCATTTGCATGGAATATCTTTTTCCATCCCCTCACTCTCATTCTGAATGTGTCCCTAGGTCTGAAATGGGTCTCTTGTAGAAAGCATATATATGGATCTTGTTTTTGTATCCATTCAGCAAGCCTGTGTCTTTTGGTTGAAGCATTTAATCCATTCACGTTTAAGGTAATTATCGATATGTATGTTCCTGTGATCATTTTCTTAATTGTCTTGGGTTTGTTTCTGTAGGTCCTTTTCATCTCTCTTCTTAGAGAAGTTCCTTTAGCATTTGTTGTAGAGCTGGTTTGGTGGTGCTGAATTTTTTAGCTTTTGCTTGTCTGTTAAGCTTTTGATTTCTCCATTGAATCTGAATGATATCCTTGCCAGGCAGAGTAATTTTGGTTGTAGGTTCTTCACTTTCATCACTTTAAATATATCATGCCACTCCCTTCTGGCTTGTAGAGTTTCTGCTGAGAAATCAGCTATTAACCTTATGGGAGTTCCCTTGTATGTTATTTATCATTTTTCCCTTGCTGCTTTCAATAATTTTTCTTTGTCTTTAATTTTTGCCAATTTGATTAGTATGTGTCTCACTGTGTTTCTCCTTGAGTTTACCTGCCTGGGACTCTCTGCGCTTCCTGGACTTGGGTGGCTATTTCCTTTCCCATGTTAGGGAAGTTTTTGACTATAATCTCTTCAAATATTTTCTCGGGTCCTTTCACTCTGTATTCTCTTCTGGGACCCCTATAATGCGAATATTGTTGTGTTTAATGTTGTCCCAGAGGTCTCTTAGGCTGTCTTCATTTCTTTTCATTCTTTTTTCTTTATTCTGTTCCGCAGCTGTGAATTCTACCATTCTGTCTTCCAGGTCACTTATCCATTCTTCTGCCTCAGTTATTCTGCTATTGATTCCTTCTAGTGTAGTTTTCATTTCAGTTATTGTATTGTTCATCTCTGTTTATTTGTTCTTTAATTCTTCTAGGTCTTTGTTAAACATTTCTTGCATCTTCTCGAACTTTGCCTCCATTCTTTTTCCGAGGTTTTGGGTCATCTTCACCATCATTATTCTGAATTCTTTTTCTGGAAGGTTGCCTATCTCCACTTCATTTAGTTGTTTTTCTGGGGTTTTATCTTGTTCCTTCATCTGGTACATAGCTCTCTGCCTTTTCATCTCTTCTATCTTTCTGTGAATGTGGTTTTTGTTCCACAGGCTTCAGGATTGTAGTTCTTGCTTCTGCTGTGTGCCCTCTGGTGGATGAGGCTATCTAAGAGACTGGTGCAAGTTTCCTTATGGGAGGGACTGGTGGTGGGTAGAGCTGACTGTTGCTCTGCTGGGCAGAGCTCAGTAAAACTTTAATCCACTTGAGTGCTGATGGGTGGGCCTGGATTCCCTCCCTGTTGGTTGTTTGGCCTGAGGCAACCCAACACTGGAGCCTACCTGGACTCTTTGGTGGGGCTAATGGTAGACTCTGGGAGGGCTCACGCTAAGGAGTACTTCCCAGAACTTCTGCTGCCAGTGTCCTTGTCCACACGATGAGCCACAGCCACCCCCTGCCTCTGCAGGAGACCCTCCAACACTAGCAGGTAGGTCTGGTTCAGTCTCCGTTGGGGTCACTGATCCTTCCCCTGGGCCCCAATGCGCACACTGCTTTGTGTTTGCCCTCCAGGAGTGGAGTGTTTGTTTCCCCTGGTTCTGTCGAAGTCCTGCAATCAAATCCCAGTAGCCTTCAAAGTCTGATTCTCTAGGAATTCCTCCTCCCATTGCCAGACCCCCAGGTTGGGAAGCCTGACGTGGGGCCCAGAGCCTTTACTCCAGTGGGTGGACTTCTGTGGTATAATTGTTATCCAGTCTGTGAGTCACCCACCCAGCAGTTATGGGATTTGATTTTACTGTGATTGTGCCCCTCCTGCCGTCTCATTGTGGCTTCTCCTTTGTCTTTAGATGTGGGGTATCTTTTTTGGTGTGTTCCAGTGTCTTTCTGTCGATGATTGTCCAGCAGCTAGTTGTGATTCTGGTGTTCTCGCAAATGGGAGTGAGAGCACGTCCTTCTACTCTGCCATCTTGGTTCCAATCCCAAAGATATCATTGTTATGTGTCATTTAATCAGTTATTGAGTGCCACCATCGAGCAGTTCACAGATAGTATTGTCCAGATACACATATTTTAATCAAAAAGAAAAATGTGTGCTTTTCTCCATCATAAAGAAGGAAGGAAAATTTCAAGTGAAAATCCATGTAGAGACACTTCACCTAAAACTGAAAGAACCACAGATTGTTGTTTTTGGTATTTGAGATTTTACTGGTGATTTTAGTTAAGTTTTGTCCTTTTTCACAGTTTAAAATTCAAAAGTAAGATTCTGTTAAGAATTTTATCGAAAAGTTGCAACCTACCTGAATACCGGGATGAGATCTGCAGCTCAAACTCCTCTCCTCCTTTCTCCTTCCATCCGCTCCTCAGTAGATCAGAGTCAGTCTTTGGCTATCCTCAAAATGGGAAACTATCCAATTCCTTTCCATACAGTCTTCAACACAAGTTTTTTTTTTTTTGTTTGTTTGTTTTCTGTGACCCACGAGTGACTAGGGATGTCTGGGCCACTTGGCATGTTCCCAGTTAAAGGGAAATCTGACAGTCCTTAAGCTCCACACTAGTATCTTTGTGAGTTGCCAAGGAAGACAAAGCAGACCTTTCCCTGGAGCTTAACTTGGAGAGATTTCTCCTGTCTGCACCCTTCAATGTACAGTTTGTGTCTTTTTGGAAGTGCTGAGGGAATAAGGCCAAGTTTTTCTTTGGTTCTTTCTGCTATAGTGCAAACTCATTCACAAAGCATGCCCTACTCTTTCTTAGTTTCCAAGGGCAGAGCCTAGTGGACTTGTTCCAAATCAGGGGTTGTATGATTGTGCTTTCAGGCATTGCCGCTCCTCTGCTACTATACCAGAGAACAGCAGATTTAATCTAATTGAATTCCACTGCAGTGATTTATTTATGTTTTGCTCAAGGAATATTCCCATTGCTTAAGGCTGGCATTTGAAGTAAACTATGAATAGTGTTGTATATAATGAATACTGTACAATGTGTAAGCAGTGAGTGTTCATTAATTGTTTCATAGATTTAAATACATTAAATAACTACCAAGAGCCCTAGATATTACGTTTTGATGACTTTTGTTGATCCAATAATATGTTGCTGGGACTTAACCCTGATGGGTGGCTGCCTCGTCATTGATAGAAATCTCAGAAACAACCCAGGTGATGTTCAAATTTGCAAGCTTTCCTCTAGCCTCAGGACAAAAACCAAAGTATAATTACTAATGTACATGCAGGTAAAAACTATTCACATCCTCGTTAACTTAATTATTGAGAAGTTCAGTCCTAAACCATGTCCTCTAGGGGAAGAGTCCAGAACATACTAGATAAATTAACCATTTAATTAGAAATTAGAGTGGCTGCAGTTATGACATATAAAGTTATAAAATCTATATAAAATGTAAAAAAGTTTTATCTAAATCCAACTAGTAGATTGAATCATATGAAAATGCCAATATTCAAAATGTTTTTGATCTGCAAGAATGGAAATACACATTCAACCTAAGAATCAGGATTTATACTCTCTAGTAGAATTTTAACTTATTGTGGTAACTGTTGTTTAAATCTTAAAGAGTAACGACTGTCACACTATGATTTCACGAACAGAGACTAAGCATATCCTTTATAGTTTCCTCTTGGGGAGAAAAAAGGCACTGGATCACTGTTGTCAATGCCAGGCTTTCTTCTAATTATGCCTTAGTCCCAAATTCCCAGATCTAAAGTGCTGGTCTAGCATTTTGGAATAATCTAAGAGAAAAGGCCTTCTGAATGTTACATATTTTACAGATATCTCTCCTAATCAACTGTAGCATAAAAATGTGACCCCGATATTTAAAACTGAAATAATTGCCTTTGTTGAAGGATCAGAATGAAGTGCCCTTAGTTATTAACTCATCGAATTCCTCCTCAGTGCCTTAGGCAGAAGCAGCTCTGGTATTTGAACAGGTAGAACTCCTGTTTTTCTGTCAGAAGAACTGTAGTGATGTAGCAAAGCATTTTCAGGCCGTAAATCTGTAATTGAGCTATAATGCTTGAAAAGCAAAAACAGTTTTAAAATATACAGGGTAGCTTACATTCCATGTCTGTGATAAAGTATGCATGACAAAATAATATCAGGGTCATACTACAGCAATTTGGGATAAAGAAATATGTTCATAGAAAGAAGCTGTGGGTATTCTTTTTTTAATAATACCAGAAATTGTCATTTTCTGGAAATAGTAGATATGTATACACATCTAATCATGTGACCTATCTCATTTTTGCATTGTGGCTCCAGCTGAATTTCTTGATAGAATTATACCTACATTACCACCAGCTGCCTCTTCTTAGTCTTAAGTATAATTCCATTTAGGGACTCTGTTATGTATCAAAACAGAATAAAAATCTAGGTACATAGTTCAGGAGTCTTCACAATTGGGTGCTCTTCGATTGTGCATTGTCTGAACCACTCATCTGATGAATCCGTGATTCATCATTATTACCTAGTCTTATTTTAGCATCCTTGAACAGCACCTGCCTGGAAGTGCCTGCAGTAGTTATAGTTGTCTGAACAGTGTGTTACTAGGACTGTAAGCAGAGAATTTTATAACTGGGATGAGCCACTTACAGTGAAAACAACTGCAGCTCAGAAGCTCACACCCAATCACACAGCCACTTCCTGGCATGATGAGAGCTCTTTCTGTTCAACCTTCATTGCTTGCCTCACATATATATAGGTTTAGATGCATTCATCAAGTTTGAACTCTATAGGGATACCTATACCAACACTATACCAACTACAGGCATAGGTTGGTGTACCTATACCAACTGTGCTCCAGTTCTTTTGCCAACACTGTAAGAATTCATTAGAAAAGAATAAATGCAGGCAAATGAACTAAAAGAATGAATGTATTCTGACTCCCTATTAGAAAAGTTTCCTAAGAACAGGCAATATATATCAAGCTTCTTTAGTACCTTTTTAGGTACTATAAAGGAAGCAGTGTATATTCCTGAATTTGAGGCCCTCAAAGTATCTTAGCTGTTTTAATTTTTCAAAAAATCCTTGACAGTGGGTTTTTCGGCCTCTAACTCTGGTTAGGTAGAACAGCCAGAAATCACAAACTTGGTTGTAGTTCCTCAAAGGAGTTAGTTAACAATTCCACTCTAAAGAAACAACATCAAAACAGGTTCAGAATGATTAAAGTGCTTAAATCCTCTTGGGGGCTATTCACTTGTAATTTGTTATTTCTTGGACTGTCAAAGACAGCTTTTGTGAATGGGAAATAATTGTTATTTACAGCCTTGTTTGCCTTTGATAGAGGCTTACATGCTGCCAAGGTTACCCAGGGTTTGGAAGGGAAGAAGATTCACTTTCCCTTTTTTTTCCCATCAGTGGTTTGTTAAATCTGAAATAAAGCAGACTTTTTTATTCTATTAATAAAAAGAGAAGAATGGAAGAGAGAAACTTGGACTGTGCTCATGTCAAGTGGAATGAAGTAATGATTATGCCGTCAAGTTAATTTGTATAACATGGGCTGCCAGTGTGAAAACAATGCCTGAAATAGAACTTTTAGCCTGAATAATTTTATATTTCTGTTGACAGTCTTTGTTCTGGATTAAATCTCAGATTAAAAAACAAAAACCAAAAAAAAGTAGATATTCAACAAAGATTTTGAACAGAACTGAGAAAATCATTTCCATTCATATGGGTGGGGATACTGCGCCCAATTCACAAATGTGACCTATCTCGTAATTCTTCAGAGCTACAGTTCCTCTTGCTGTTGAACTTGGTTTCTTCCTCATATAACATGAAGATATAATATACATTCAAAGGTAGCTTTATTGGCATGTGCAAATCCCTGAGTTTCTGCTGCACAGCAGTGAAGCTGTTAGCACACAAGAAGTTGCCTCTCTGCCATATAAAAATTCAATTCAAAGCTCCAGATACAGCCTTAATTAAGAGGTTGTGGAGGAGACCTTCAAGATGGCGGAGGAGTAAGACGCAGAGATCACCTTCCTACCCACAAATACATCAGAAATACATCTACATGTGGAACAGCTCCTACAGAACACCTACTGAACGCTGGCATAAGACCTCAGACCTCCCAAAAGGCAAGAAACTCCCCACGTACCTGGGTAGGGCAAAAGAAAAAAGATTAAACAGAGACAAAAGGATAGGGACAGGACCTGCACCAGTGGGAGGTAGCTGTGAAGGAGGAAAGGTTTCCACACACTAGGAAGCCCCTTCGCGGGCAGAGACTGTGGGTGGCGGAGGGGGAAGCTTCCGAGCCGCGGAGGAGAGCACAGCAACAGGGGTGCAGAAGGTAAAGCGGGGAGATTCCCACACAGAGGATCAGGACCGACCGGCACTCACCAGCCCCAGAGGCTTGTCTGCTCCTCCGCCGGGGCGGGCGGGGTTGCGAGCTGAGGCTTGGGCTTCGTTCGGAGCGCAGGGAGAGGACTGGGGTTGGCGGCATGAACACAGCCTGCAGGGGGTTGGTGCACCACGGCTAGCCGGGAGGGAGTCCGGGAAAAAGTCTGGAGCTGCCGAAGAGACAAGAGACTTTTTCTTCCCTCTTTGTTTCCTGGTGCGCGGAGAGGGGATTAAGAGCGCCGCTTAAAGGAGCTCCAGAGACGGGCGCGAGCCGCGGCTATCAGGGCAGACCCCAGAGACGGGCATGAGACACTAAGGCTGCTGCTGCCGCCACCAAGAAGCCTGTGTGCGAGCACAGGTCACTCTCCACACCTCCCCTCCCTGAGCCTGTGCAGCCCACCACTGCCAGGGTCCCGGGATCCAGGGACAACTTCCCCAGGAGAACGCACGGCGCGCCTCAGGTTGGTGCAACGTCACGCCGGCCTCTGCCGCCGCAGGTTCGCCCCGCCTCCGTACCCTTCCCTCCCCCCAGCCTGAGTGAGCCAGAGCCCCCGAATCAGCGGCTCCTTTAACCCCATCCTGTCTGAGCGAAGAACAGACGCCCTCAGGGGACCTACACGCAGAGGCGGGGCCAAATCCAAAGCTGATACCCGGGACCTGTGCGAACAAAGAAGAGAAAGGGAAATCTCTCCCAGCAGCCTCAGAAACAGCGGATTAAATCTCCACAATCAACTTGATGTACGTGCATCTGTGGAATACCTGAATAGGCAACGAATCATCCTAAATTGAGGAGGTGGACTTTGGGAGCAACTGTAGACTTGGGGTTTGCTTTCTGCATCTAATTTGTTACTGGCTTTATGTTTATCTTCCTTTAGTATTTAGAGTATATTATCATTCGTAGATTTGTTTATTGATTTGCTTGCTCTCTTCCTCCTTTTTTAAATATATATATATATTTTTTCCTTTTTCTCTTTTTGTGAGTGTGTATGCTTCTTTGTGTGATTTTGTCTATATAGCTTTGCTTTTACCATTTGTCCTAGGGTTCTGTCTGTCCGTTTTGTTTTGTTTTGGTTTGGTTTTTTAGTAGACTTCTTAGCACTTGTTATCATTGGTGGATTTGTTTTTTGGTTTCGTTGCTCTCTTCTTTCTTTCCTTTTTTTAAATTACTTTTTAATTTTTTTTATTTTTAATATTTTTTATTTTAATAATTTTACTTTTTTCCTTCTTCCTTCCTTCCTTTCCTTTCCTTTCCTTTTTTTCTCCCTTTTCTTCTGAGCCATGTGGCTGACAGGGTCTTCGTGCTCTGGCCAGTTGTCAGGCCTGTGCCTCCGAGGTGGGAGAGCCGAGTTCAGGACACTGGTCCACCAGAGACCTCCTGGCTCCATGTAATATCAAGCAGTGAAAGCTCTCAAAGAGACCTCCATCTCAATGCTAAGACCCAGCTCCACTCAATGACCAGCAAGCTACAGTGCTGGATGCCCTATGCCAAACAATTGGCAAGACAGGAACACAACCCCACCCATTAGCAGAGAGGCTGCCTAAAATCATAATAAGGTCACAGTCACCCTAAAACACACCACCGGACGTGGTCCTGCCCACCACAAGGACAAGATCCACCCTCATCCACCAGAATACAGGCACCAGTCCCCTCCACCAGGAAGCCTACACAACCCACTGAACCAACATTAGCCACTGGGGGCAGACACCAAAAACAACAGGAACTATGAACCTGCAGCCTGCAAAAAGGAGACCCCAAACACAGTAAGTTAAGCAAAGTGAGAAAACAGAGAAGCACACAGCAGATGCAGGAGCAAGGTAAAAACCCACCAGACCAAACAAATGAAGAGGAAGTAGGCAGTCTAACTGAAAAAGAAATCAGAATAATGATAGTAAAGATGATCCAAAATCTTGGAAATAGAATGGAGAAAATACAAGAAACGTTTAACAAGGACCTAAAAGAACTAACGAGCAAACAAACAATGATGAACAACACAATAAATGAAATTAAAAATTCTCTAGAAGGAATCAGTAGCAGAATAACTGAGGCAGAAGAACAGATAAGTGACCTGGAAGATAAAATAGTGGAAAAAACTACTGCCGAGCAGAATAAAGAAAAAAGAATGAAAATAATTGAGGACAGTCTTAGAGACCTCTGGGACAACATTAAATGCACGAACATTCGAATTATAGGGGTCCCAGAAGAAGAAGAGAAAAAGAAAGGGATTGAGAAAATATTTGAAGAGATTATAGTTGAAAACTTCCCTAATATGGGAAAGGAAATAGTCAAGTCCAGGAAGCACAGAGAGTCCCATACAGGATAAATCCAAGGAGAAACATGCCAGGACACATATTAATCAAACTATCAAAAATTAAATACAAAGAAAAAATATTAAAAGCAGCAAGGGAAAAACAACGAATAACATACAAGAGAATCCCCATAAGGTTAACAGCTGATCTTTCCGCAGAAACCCTGTAAGCCAGAAGGGAGTGGCAGGACATATTTAAAGTGATGAAAGTGAAATACCTACAAACAACATTACTCTGCCCAGCAAGTATCTCATCCAGATTTGATGGAGAAATTAAAACCTTTACAGACAAGCAAAAGCTAAGAGAATTCAGGACCACCAAACCAGCTTTACAACAAATGCTAAAGGAACTTCTCTAGGCAGGAAACACAAGAGAAGGAAAAGACCTACAATAACAAACCCAAAACAATGTAAAAATGGTAATAGGAACATACATATTGATAACTACTTTAAATGTAAATGGATTAAATACTCCAACCAAAAGACATAGACTGGCTGAATGGGTACAAAAACAAGATCCGTATATGCGCTGTCCACAAGAGACCCACTTCAGACCTAAGGACACATACAGACTGAAAGTGAGGGGAGGAAAAAAGATATTCCATGCAAATGGAAATCAAAAGAAAGCTGGAGTAGCAATTCTCATATCAGACAAAATAGACTTTAAATAAAGACTATCATAAGAGACAAGGACAGTACATAATGATCAAGGGATCCATCCAAGAAGAAGATAAAATAGTTGTAAATATTTATGCACCCAACATAGGAGCACCTCAATACATAAGGCACATGCTAACAGCCATAAAAGGGGAAATCAACAGTAATGCAATCATAGTAGGGGACTTAACACCCCACTTTCACCAGCGGACAGATCATCCAAATGAAAATAAATAAGGAAACACAAGCTTTAAATGATACATTAAACAAGATGGACTTAATTGATATTTATAGGACTTGCCATCCAAAAACAACAGAATACACTTTCTTCTCACGTGCTCCTGGAACGTTCTCCAGGATAGATCATATCTTGGGTCGCAAATCAAGCCTTAGTAAATTTAAGAAAATTGAAATCATATCAAGTATCTTTTCCGAACACAATGCTTTGAGACTAGATATCAATTACAGGAAAAAAATCTGTTAAAAATACAAACACATGGAGGCTAAACAATATACTACTTAATAACGAAGAGATCACTGAAGAAATCAAAGAGGAAATCAAAAACTACTGAGCAACAAGTGACAATGAAAACACCACGACCCGAAACCTATGGGATGCAGCAAAAGCAGTTCTAAAAGGGAAGTTTGTAGCAATACAATCCTACCTCAAGAAACAAGAAACATCTCAAATAAACAACCTAACCTTACACCTAAAGCAATTAGAGAAAGAAGAACAAGAAAACCCCAAAGTTAGCAGAAGGAAAGAAATCATAAGAATCGGATCAGAAATAAATGAAAAAGAAATGAAGGAAAGGGTAGCAAAGATCAATAAAACTAAAAGCTGGTTCTTTGAGAAGATAAACAAAATTGATAAACCATTAGCCAGCCTCATTCAGAAAGAAAGGGAGAAGACTCAAATCAATAGAATTAGAAATAAAAAAGGAGAAGTAACAAGTGACACTGCAGAAATGCAAAGGATTATGAGAGATTGCTACAAGCAAGTATATGCCAATAAAATGGACAACCTGGAAGAAATGGACACATTCTTAGAAAAGCACAACCTTCTGAGGCTGAACCAGGAAGAAATAGAAAATATAAACAGACCATTCACAAGCACTGAAATTGAGACTGTGATTAAAAATCTTCCAACAACCAAAAGCCCAGGACCAAATGGCTTCACAGGCAAATTCTTTCAAACATTCATTCTTCACAGGCAAATTCTATCTATGAAGAGCTAACACCTCTCCTTCTCAAACTCTTCCCAAATATAGCAGAGGGAGGAACACTCCGAAACTCATTCTACGAGGCCACCATCACCCTGATACCAAAACCAGACAAGGATGCCACAAAGAAAGAAAACTACAGGCCAATATCACTGATGAACAGAGATGCAAAAGTCCTCAACAAAATAGTAGCAAACAGAATCCAACAGCACATTAAAAGGATCATACACCATGATCAAGTGGGGTTTATCCCAGGAATGCAAGGATTCTTCAGTATACGCAAATCAATCAATGTGATACACTATATTAACAAATTGAAGGAGAAAAACCAGGTGATCATCTCAATAGATGCAGAAAAAGCTTTTGACAAAATTCAACACCGATTTATGATAAAAACCCTCCAGAAAGTAGGCATAGAGGGAACTTACCTCAACATAATAAAGGCCATATATGAAAAACCCACAGACAACATCGTTCTCAATGTTGAAAAACTGAAACCATTTCTACTAAGATCAGGAGCAAGACAAGGTTGTCCACTCTCACCACTAGTATTCAACGTAGTTTTGGAAGTTTTAGCCACAGCAATCAGAGAAGGAAAAGAAGTGAAAGGAATCCAAATCGGAAAAGAAGAAGTAAAGCTGTCACTGTTTGCAGATGACATGATTCTATACATAGAGAATCCTAAAGATGCTACCATAGAACTACTAGAGCTAATCAATGAATTTGGTAAAGTAGCAGGATACAAAATTAATGCACATCTTCTTTACCAATTCGTCTGTCGATGTGGCACATATATACAATGGAATATCACTCAGCCATAAAAAGAAACGAAATTGAGTTATTTGTATTGAGGTGGATGGACCTAGAGTCTATCCTACAGAGTGAAGTAAGTCAGAAAGAGAAAAACAAATACCATATGCTAACACATATGTATGGAATCTTTAAAAAAAAAAAAAGTGGTTCTGAAGAACCTAGGGGCAGGACCGGAATAAAGATGCAGACATAGACTGAAGTCTCTTTGTGAGAGAGTGGCATGGACATATATACACTACCAAGTGTAAAATAGGTAGCTAGTGGGAAGCAGCCGCATAGCACAGGGAAATCAGCTCGGTGCTTTGTGACCACCTAGAGGGGTGTGATAGGGAGGGTGGGAGGGGGATGCAAGAGGGAGGAGATATGGGGATATATGTATATGTTTAGCTGATTCACTTTGTTATAAAGCAGAAACTAACCATTATAAAGCAATTATACTCCAATAAAGACGTTAAAAAAAAAAAACGTTTTGGAAACAAATGCATGTGTATTAGGCCTTACAACTTCCTAGACTCTGGCTCTGCTGAACCATCAGAGGGAGTGAATTCTGCAGGCAGTGGGCTTCTTCTGTGAAAAGTACCCGGCTGCCAGCAACACACATTGTTGTGTGTTGTGAATGGTCTGTTTATATTTTCAACACACATTCTTGAAAAAACTGGAAGGGACCACATGTTTTCCTATACATTAGCTGCTGAACAACTACTGCCTCATGTACCAAGACCCCTTTCTGGAATATCACCTGAAATATGCTCCCGGTATGAAGTCCATGAGAAAGAGGAGAAGCTCGTAAGTCTCCATTCCGGGGTCTCGTATTGGAAGGTCAAGCAGACAGTGGTGTTTGTTCACTGCCATGTCTGAAAGGTATTCAGATTTCTAGTCTTCTTCTTCTTCCCCTTAGTATATGCAAGTCTAACCGATTACCGTAACATACATTTTCACACTGTCATCTGAAAATCTGAATAAAAAGTTTGCTGTCCAACCAATATTTTCTCCTGCTACTGTGGAGATGTCCTTTGTTGATACTCTCTCCTGGGCCTGGCCCCTAGTTTGTGTTCAGTAAAAAAGGTGAGTGAAAAAACACACTCTCATGAAGTGGGTGTTCCTTGTAACTAATGAGGAAACCACAGCTTAAACTGGTTAAGTAACAGACCCAAGGTCATGCAGCTCTGAAGTGGCATAGATCAGATTTTTTAACCCAGGCAATGTGATTCCACAGCCCATCTTATTAAGCAGTACAGGCTATATTCCTTACAAAAGCCCTTGATTTTCTCCAAATCAAACCAATTGAGTTCCTTTTATCCAAGGGTGAATCTAGATTCACCTGAGGCTTATACAGTTTGGGAGATCCTCTTTGAGAAAAAAAATACAAAACTCAGAATACAGAGTTAACAGGACCTTGGAAGAGGCCCATGCAAGCGGCCCATCACTTGTATGGGCCCTGAAGTTTAAACTGGATTCGTTTCAGGTAAACCCACCTCTTCTCTTTTCACACGGCTTTTGGTCCCCAACTTCGGGGCAGCACTTCCTTAGAAACAACCATCCTGAGGCAGTGCGATAACCCGGTGGTCCGTTTAAACACACATTTTGACCTAAGTTTTGGTGCATCTTCTTGTAGCAATTTACCCCAAATTTCTGTGTGGCAAGAATGGTTGCAAGAGAGATTTTCCTCCAAGAACCCAGAAAAATTCCTGTTGTGAGGCGGAATACAAGGACATGTTTATTAACCTCAAGTGTCTTACAATCTGTAAGGGCAGAGAGATGTGTTAACAGTCAAAATCCAGTGAGATAAATGCTATGAGTATATAAAATACCAAAGAAGTCCCATCTGTCTTTAGAGATTGGACTGTTATTCTGCCACCTTCACGGAGCCTTCCCCTGTTTCTCCAGCCCTCACTGATCTCTGAAGTGATGAGACACTTTAGATATATAGTGAGTAACATATACCAAGTGGTATGGCTGGGCCTGGCCTTCCCCACTAGACTGTAAGCTCCTTGAAGGCAGGTGGTTTGCCTTTTGCCATCGGCTCTGAGGGGTAGGTGCTGAATAACTAACTGTGTGACTGAGTGATGGATGGATGGACATTAATGGGGCATAGCAATCTTTCTGGACAATGTAATCTAAAAGCCAGGCAACAGAAGGTATCCCTGAGCATGAAAGCTGAGGTCAACCTTTTTGTTTGTTTGTTTGTTTATTGTGTTCTCAAGAGTTAAGGTCATTTGTATTTTATCTCAGAAGGGGATTCATAAAATTAATTTATTCTACATGTTTTTTAGTTAAGCTGAAATTCACATTATATAAAATTAAACACTTTAAAGTGAACAATTTTAAAATTTAATACCACCTTTATCTCATTCCAAAACGTTTTCATCGCCCCAAACGGAAACCCACACGCATTAAGCAGTTACTGCCTATTTCCCTACCTCCACCTCCCAGGCCCTGGCAACCACCCATCTGCCTTCTGTCTCTATGAGTTTACCTATTCTGGATATTTCATATAAATTGAATCAAAGAATATGTGACCTTTTGTGTCTGGTTTCTTTCACTTAGCATAGTGTTTTCAAGGTTCATCCACGTTATAGCGTATATCAGTACCTCATTCCTTCTGTGGCTGAGTAATATTCCATTGTATGTATATATCACAATTTATTTATCTGTGCATCCACTGTTGAACATTTATGTTATTTATATCTTTTCGCTGTTATGAATAATGCTGCTATGAACATGCACGTCCATGTATTTGTTCAAGTCCCTGTTTTTAATTGTTTTGTAAATATATCTAGGAGTAGAATTGCTGGATCTTATAGTAATTCTGTGTTTAACTTTTTTGAGGAAATACCAAATTGTCTTCCACAGTGGTTGCACCAGTTTACATTCCCACCAGCAATGTATGAGTGTTTCAGTTTCTCCACATCTTCACCAACGCTTATTCTATTTTTTTAAATTATAGTCATTCTAGTGGAACTGGGGTAGATGTTTATGTCCAAATGATTATTCCCATTGTTTTAAATGTGTTCAATAGTCCTGAGGGTCAATTCACATTCACTTCCAATTTTCAATTTGAGTCTCAGAATATGAGTTATCTGGTTGTTTTAAGAAGACCCAACACAGCCAAATAATAAATAAATAAATAATTTAAAAAACAAAATAACATAAAAACAGTATCATATGTAAACCAAGTATGTCAAGGGTGATTTGTCAGGAGATAAAGGTGAAGAAGGATGTTCAGCCAGTCAGTTTCCCTGAAAAAAAAAATTTTAATGAAATTTTAAAACTTTATACAACAAAAATGAAGCCTTATAGTCAAATTTTATTTTAGATATTTAATTTAGTCTTTATTTTTAGACTTACCTGAGAAGTGGGTTTCTGGAGATGAGTAAAAAAATAAACACAGCCACATCTTGGTTATCTGAAGTGTATTTTATCATCAACAAATATTGCTTCAAAGTTACTGACTAATGTTCTTAGTCAAATGTTTGGGTGCCTTACACCCCTTGGTTTACTCCTATTTTTATACATAGAACATAACATTTGAAGACCAGTCATTTCCAGTTGCATCCTTTTTTCCAACCTTTTTTTAAAGAGTTACAAACCAAGAGTTAATCTGAGAGCTGGACTATTAGAAAATCTGAATGACGATGAGGTTGTTCACTGTGGACATTTTTCTTGAGTTTAAAATCACAGACTCAGGACTTCCCTGGTGGTGCAGTGCTTAAGAATTCCTTAAGAATTAAGAAGTCCTGGATGTACTATTCCAGGTATGGATTGGCCAGTAGTAGATACAGTGGTGAATACTACTTTCCCCAATGCTCTCAAGCCTGGACCTCCACCAGTGAAACCTAAGATGGCACTTTTTTGTCGGTGCAAGTTCACTACGGGCACAAATTAAACTTGCCTTCCACAGAAAACAGATCTTCTCCATATGAACTGATGATTTTCCAGTTTGTTTAAACCTCTAACAGGTTTTGTGTTGCAGTGAACTTATAGAATATTTAGAGAATAGTTACTTAAACACATAATATTTTAGGATTTAAATATTTTTTCTGGTTATTGACTATGGAAGATGATACACAGTTTGGCCATCCTGTAGGACTAAAAGAAATTGAGGTATAATGTAAGAAACCTGAGCCCCAAGACCCTGAATGATGAGTAAATATTTGCCAAGCCAATAATGGCAGTGTGACCATCAGTCCCATTTGTCTGGAATGGTTGCAATTTATGCAAGCTGCCCTAGCAACATAGTCAGTGAACTTTTTTTCCAGAAAAAAATAAGTGTCTAGGTTTGGACAACAATTTAAATGATTGCCTTAAGTGAGGACTCTTTTTGCTGAATTACTCTATTTCTTATGCTAACTCTGTTCTCCCTTGTATCTACTTGTGATAGTGATGAATAGCAGTCAGAGAACTGGGATTATATTTTCTTCATAGATTCTGGCATCAGAAAACAGTCCCAATCCAGGGCAGTTTGTCTTGAATGACATCCACGGCTGACACGTCTAACTAAGAAGACCCTCTATATAGAGCTCTCAATAGGCAAAACATTTATAACCAATTAGATTATGGAAGGATTTTTAACAATACTTTTATGGTCCTAGAAGATGTTTGTAGTCAAGGTAAAGTCAAGTCTAAGTCAAGGTTTAAGAAGCCAGACCTGGATAACTCGAGTTCTTTCCTTCTGTGAAAATGAAAAAGTTGAATGCTCTGGAAATGGTGAGAAATTAGTTTAAAAGTAGGAAAATAGGGCTTCCCTGGTGGCGCAGTGGTTGGGAGTCCGCCTGCCGATGCAGGGGACACGGGTTTGTGCCCCGGTCCGGGAGGATCCCACATGCCGCGGAGCGGTTGGGCCCGTGAGCCATGGCCGCTGAGCCTGCGCGTCCGGAGCCTGTGCTCCGCGGTGGGAGATGCCACAGCAGTGAGAGGCCTGCTTACTAAAAAAGAAAAAAAAAAAAAAAGTAGGAAAATAGAATTCTGCCATCTTTTCTCACCTCTCTCCTATAAGCCAAAAAATATATAGGGTGTTTTAGGAGGTGTTTTGAAGGATATTTTT